>NC_083351.1:23148181-23452500 GCF_030254825.1 Meriones unguiculatus
CTTTGAAGAACCACAAGGCTGACCAAAGGTTTTGACAAAGGAAAAGATTTTTTTTTTTTCCTTTTCTACTCACGAAGCACACCACGACCTGTTGCCATAGTCTCCTTGGACAGGGAAACTGCCATGGGTCACACGTCAGGTTAGGTTGCTCCCCACAGCCTGCCACACTCCTTCAGAAGGAAGAAAGGGTTACCCTCCTCTATGGGAGGAGCTGAGAGGTTCAGTGTCCTGCCGGAGGACACACAGCAGAGACGGGGCATAGTCATGGGAACTTCGATCTCCTTGGAACCAGCCAGGGGTGGGTGCAGGCTCCCCCGAATGGTGCAGAGCTAGCCTTGGCTGCACGGTGACTCTGCACCCGTGCATCAACTATGAACCCTCCCCACACCCCACAGAGAAGGGCCCTGCCACCTCTGCCCTGCGGACATGCTGTGCACAGGACTTCAGCCTCGTCTCCCTGTTGGTAGGAGAGAAATCCAGGCAGTGAGCCCCATCCGGGTGAGTCCGGGGTCTCTGTTCTTTATCCACCTCAGGGTTCTCAGTTCTCAGGGCGCCACAAAAGGAGGGGCTGCTTCTGCATCCGAGGACCTCAACGCCCTCTGGGAGGCTGTCTGGGGCAGAAAGCCGTGTTGAATGGGTGAATGAGAGAAGGGGGACAGGGGAGCATGGGACACAATGCCACCATTGACATATGTTCCCTCCGTCAGCACTAGCCCCTCTGAGTCCCCTCACATAATGACATAGGTATGACTGGGCCTCACGTAATGACATAGACATGATTGGGACAGGGCCAGAGCTACCAGGGTTATCTCATGAGAGCCACACCAAGCGTGTCAGCACGGTTCACGAAGAACTCGCTTGGGTTTACGGAGGATGTAATTTAAAAAAAAAAAAAATCATCCCAACCCCCAACTTGGGAAGAAGTGCTACACATTTTGTCTAAAGGTCATGCCTCTCGTGTATTAATTTGCTAATCTGAAGCCCTGATTAAGAGGAATGTTTCTGCTCTCAAGGCAGAGCCGTGGGGGATGGAGTCGGGTACGTAAAAAAACAAATGCACATTGGACTCCTGGTGCTGAAGAAATGGACGCTGGTCACCTCTGCCCCTGAGGAGCCTGTGCCCTGCTGCTCTGGCCCAGAGTGACCTGAATGGAGCAAATTGCATATTCAGAATGCATATCCATGTAGTACCAAATGGCTTCCATTAGCCCAATTTCAAGACATCTCGATAATGCCCCAGAACCGGAATTTCTTTCAGGACCAGGAAATTGTCTGAGAGACCGGAGCCCCTGGGGAGGGGAATGGGTTATCTAATTGCAAGAAAAAGGAAAGTGGAGGGATTTAAGGCTCTAATGTCCTGGGATTAGCTCTGAACCCCAGCTTTCCCGCGAGCCCAGTGGCACTGTCAAGTCACCTTCAACCTCCTCGTCTCCAGGAGACACGGAAGCACATGCTGTCCCCAGGCTTGCTTTCACAGGACTGCCATGTCCAACTGTCCAACTACCCCGGGATGAAGGGCAGAAGTGCCACAGCTGACCCCCCCCATTCCCCAGGAGCAGAAGCACACCCTGCTGTGATCCCTTGTGAAGCGGCACCTCTTCCTCACCCTTTCCCTTTGGGGAGGATGAAGAAGGGCTAGGAGTGTACTGCACACTGTGACAAGGAGACGCCAATGCGAAATCAATGGTTGCATACAGTAGTTGCTCAATTAATGCTAGAACATCTACCACAAGCCGTATGTGCCGCCAGCCCCGGTAAGCTTAGATTTTCAAGTGAAGTAGGGAGTTATGTGGGATGTAGAACATCTGTTTATCTGTGAACTTTGTGATTAATTATATAAGAAAAGGTCAGTGTTAGGCAGTGTGTGTGTGTGTGTGTGTGTGTGTGTGTGTGTGTGTGTGCGTGCGTGCGTTCCTGCCTGTCTGCCTGTCTAGAGCTCCAAACTTCTAGGGCCTAATGCATTTGCCATGAGACCCTTGGTTCAAAAGCCAGCATCAAGCCCTGAAGAAAGATACCCCAGTGACACCGATGTGCTGGCCTTGCCCTCACTCCTCACTGGCTTCAGGGTGTAGACCATAGAGACGGGACTTCATCAGGGGCCAGTGGGCATGCTTCCAGTTGGGGCTAGGAGCCCTGGCTGCAAACCATTCCACTTCTCAGGAGAAGCCAGTCAGGCTCTAAGAGCAGAACGGCTGGATAGAGGGTTTCTTTAAGCAAACACCTGGACCAAGGGTTTCATGTAAATCCAGGAGTTAGGAAACAGGGAGAGGCTGGGACCGGGTTCTGTGGGACTGGCATGTGTCTTCTGTCTCCTGAAGAATTTCAGTCAAAGTTAGGTCAGGATGAGGGCGGCTGCACCAGGGAGCTGACAAGTGAGAATCGACAATATGGCAGGCCCTGGGCTGAGTGTCTTCGGTGGCATTTGGATCTATGTGACCTTGCCTTTCCCTTAATTATCAGGGCAGCTCTACAAAGCTAAGCGTTCTTTATCTGAAATGTCTGAGATGAAAAATGTTGTCAAATTTTGGCTGTTTTACAGGTTTGGGGATGTTTCTGTATACCTACGAGAGACCTTGGGGGGGAGAGGGGGGAGAACCAGAGTCAGAAGGTAATTAATTTGAAGCGGTATTTTTGGAGTGTCTGAGCTTTGGCAATGACCTGTCCCATGACATCGAGTGTGGAATTTCAACCCGTGGTGTCAGTTTGGTACTTCATAAAGTCTTGCACTTTGGAGCCTTCCAGATCGTCAGCTTAACCGGCTCCACCTGAAGCTAGGGAGGGAGCATGCCTAGCCCGTGGAGTGCCTGCCACACACCTGTGGACCTCAGTTCAGATGCCCAGAACCCACGTACTAAATGAATGTCGTAGTAAAACTCTGCAGTTCCAGGTGTTTACCGCAGGAGCTGAGCGGTGAAGACAAAAGAAAGCAGTGGACACCGGAGGTGGGAGAGCCTGGTGTATGCTCCAGCCAAAAAGAGTCAAGACTCCAACAAGGAGGAGGAAGAGGTCCGACACCCGAGGTTGTCCCCTGATTGTGACACATGCACTTACACTCACACACTTGAACACACACACTCACACACACACACACACACAAAGATATTTTAAAACAAACACTCCTCTCATCATACATGGCTGGCCATAGCAGAGAAATGGGTGAGCTGTTCAAGTGCAGGGCCAGGAGGCGCAGGGTTCCAGGTATGCAGAAATATAAGCCCAAGCCCTTCAGCCTTGCACTGTGCCCCCTCGCCCATGTGGTTGCCAGGGAGGTTAACTGTTCTTCATCCTGCCAGCTTCCAGGGGGAGGTAACTCCACTGTCGAATACATTGAACTGACCCAGGCCCATCGATAAACGAACTTGTCTTCACCAAGTTTCCGAGTGTCTATAGGAGATTTATGGGAAGGAGCCTGTATTTGGATTACATTGGCGTTCTATTTATCCTTTCCTTCCTCCTTACTAGAGATTGAACCCTGGGCCTCTTTACATCCTGGGAATTTGCTATACCACTGAGCTACACACAAAATCCTCCTTTATTTTTGTTTTTTTAATTTGATAAATTTCCCAGACTGGCCTGGAATTCACTCTGAAGCCCACCCAAGCTTAAACGTGGAGATCCTCCTGCCTCAGCCATTACGGTGTAGGGACTGCAAGGCCTGCAAGCAGGCTGGCTCCTCACTCGAAAGTCTGATATGCTCACATTGTCAGTGCTCAGCTTGGAAGGGAAACAAACAGCCTCACGCCATCCTTGAGAGCCTTGTGGGAGATGCTGGGAAATGTGAGGCCTGGGGTGAGAGAATAAATTGATACTTACAGGGCAGCGAGGCCAGAGGCATCTGGAGGACACTCTGGATCACACTGAGGAAGATCCAGGCTTTGCACCTTCAGGAACTGACACAGAGACCATCTCTGTCATGCAGGGAGCGAGTCATAGACTTGAAGACAAATGTCACTCGCCTCCCCGGGAATTCAGAATAAGAAGCAAAAAATTATACAAACGATCAGAATGAAAGCTTGGGGAGTGGCCTCTATTGGTCAAGTACAAAGACCTCAGTTCGATCCCCCAAACCTATGTAAAAAGCTGACTTAGTGTATGCTTGGAATCCTAGCATGGGAGATGCAGGAACAGAAGGACCCCTGGGGTTCACTAGCCCATGCTAGTGAGAGGCTCTGCCTCAAAAACCAAGAGGAGTCGAGGCTGAGAAACAATACATGTATCTACACACACGCACACACACATACACACGTATACATACACACACAAGAATATGATGAACCTCTAAACGAATATTTATCTGATTTTGGCATAAAGAAAAAAAGGTCTTTCTCATCACAGCACCCATAATAGATGTCACACACACACAAAAAAAGGTTTGGCTTTTTTTAATTAAAATTTTAAATTAGTGACATATAAATTAAAACTGCTCCACATCAAAAGGAAAGCCACCACATTAATATCCTTAATATGCAAAAGAGATAAGAAACATACTAACAGCCCCAATGGAGAAGTAAGCAAAAACTGGGACAGGCAATTTAGAAAATGATCCACAAATGGCCAGTAAGTGGCGACAGGTGTTCCACCTTCTCCATCATCAAAGAGATGCAAATTGTCACCGCAAATGAGATTTCATTCTCTGCCCATTTGAATCAATGAAACTGATTTAAACCTCACTAGCACTTGGGGTGGGCTAGGTGAGGGGGACGCAGGCCTGAGCCCGCCACGCTTGCCACTGCAAACGTGCGCGGCTCTAACCTTTCCAGGGACACCCCGGAACTGTGCACCAGAGCGTAAAGCCTGCAGACTCTTTGGCTGAGCAATTGGCCTTCCAAGAATTCATCTTAGGAAGATAATTAGAGGCCTTAAGTTGTGTAAACACGGTTGTTCTTCATCTGAATGTGAGCTGAAGACTTGCCCGGTTAGACAATTGTGGTGTGTGCAAGCCCCCTCGGCTCCCTTTCTAATGGATGTTAGGAAGGGCGGAGGAGGGTTTCCTTTTATTAACAGGCTAAGCTTGTTAGCCAGATTACACAATCGAGTCTATAGATGATCCCACGTGTGCATGTGCGTGGGCACGTGGTGTCCACACTGGCAGGACGGAGCTGGGGCTGGACCTGGACATAGAGCAGGACAGGGGCGGAGCTGGAAGGAGGAAGAGGGAGGGCAGGAGGAGGAGTCCTGGAAATGATTTTCAGATTTGGGGCTGGAAATGAAGGTTCTAGATGAAGCAAATTAAGATGCAGACTATTAAATACAATTTGAATTTTAGCAACAGATAAAATAATTTTGGTCTAGGGATGGGGAGTCTGGCTCTGTTGGAGAGTACTTGCTTTGCAAACACAAAGTGTAATCCCCAGAATCCTTATTTAAAAAAAAAAAAAAAAAAAGGCCAGGTGTGGTGGCACAGGCTTATAATTGCAGTGTTGGGAAGGCAGAGACGGTGGATTGGTGCTTCCACGGAGCTCTCTGGCCAGCCAGTTTAGCCTGCTTGGTGATCTCCAGGACAGTGAGAGACACCATGTCATCAAGCAAGATGAATGGCTCCTCGGGAACAGCACACAGGATTGTCTTCCAGCTTCCACAAGCATGTGCACTCATATATGAGCATACCTGCACGCCCATGAACATACAAGATGTTTTAGTTCAAATCTGTCCTATAAAGACCCTGGGATGTACCAACATTGAAAATTATTTCAATGTTTAGTATCAACTTTATTTTTTTTTCTGGTGACCCTCACTGGACTTGGGAGCACATTTGTTGACTCTGGGGTGGCCCAGGTCATCCAGGAAGGACATGGGGCAGCCTTCCCGTGTCCTCCTGTTTCTATCTTAGCTCCAATCCTCTTACCTGAGAAACA
Organism: Meriones unguiculatus; assembly: GCF_030254825.1. NCBI lineage: Eukaryota > Metazoa > Chordata > Mammalia > Rodentia > Muridae > Meriones > Meriones unguiculatus. The sequence continues at coordinate 23,154,037 of NC_083351.1, forward strand.
GACTTTAGCCTCTCCTTCACTCAGAATTTTGCCAGGGCTCAGAGTGCAAGACAGGAGTCTTTTGTGACAGAAGAGTGTCATTAAATTCTATGGCCATCAAGTCCCCTTAAGCTGCACACCCGTGCCCATCCCCTCCCCGCCTTGGCTTAGCTGGTTACATCTGTAAGATGGAGATAGGAAGGCCTGGCTGCGGAGTTGTCGTGGGAGATTAGAGGAAAAAATGTATGCAAAGTGCCTGGCATACAGTCAGTGCTCAATACACGCTGATCCTCTTCCCTCTGGTCCACACTCAGCCCACGCTCCTTTCCCTGGGGATTACATGCTGAGCACCCTTCTCCTCTGCGAGCTTGGGGAGCGGCATTTGATCTCTGCCTTGAAGTGGCTGCTGACACTTCACCTACCTTCACCTTCCTCACAAATCCCCAGCAGTTCAGTTCCTTATCTTCACATTCCACACCCTGGGTGGGGCGGGGGGAGGAAGGGAGGATCAGACTTGCTTTGATAGCAGACAGGCAGCTTGGATGCCAGCCAAGAGGAGCCACTGGGAGCAGCGCCCTGATTGCCATTTGGAAATAGAGCAGGTGTAAGGATGGAGAACAGGATGGAGTCCTGGTGGGCGGGGGGCCTCCCAGGCTGGACGGGGTGCTCTTCTAGAATCTGGGAGTCACGGCATCATCATTAGAAGAGGATCTGGGGTCTGCCTGAAGGCTAATGTGTGGGGTGCTCCCTTGATAGAGCAGTGTGACCAGGGTTAATGGCACAGGTGTTTCCCTGAAGCCTTAATGAAGGTGAGGCCCCAGATAAACATTTAGAAGATGGGATGAACTGGGACACCATGAGGACAAAGGGCTGGGACCCCCGTGTCTGTCACTCTTAGAGTTTATGCAATACCGCTTTCTTGTCTCCAACTCAAGGACCGAAACACAATCTCTCCAAAGCCACACACTGTGGAGGGAGCTATAACCAGGAGCTTAAGACAGTAATGCTGGGAGAAATGTGCGGAAAGAAAAGCCCTTACACATTGCTGGTGGAAACGCAGGGTCTCACAGCAGGACAGGAGTCTTCTGTGACAGGAGAGTGTCCTATCATTAAAACCCCTGACCATCCAGTCCCCTGAGGCTGCACACCGGTGCCCGTCCCCACTCCACCTTGGCATAGCTGGTTCCATCTGCAAGATGGAGATAGCAAGGCCTGGCTGAAGAGCTGTATAAAGATCAGCATGGGGGTTTCTTACAAAGCTAAAATGCAGCTACCATATGACCCAGCTGTGGCATTCTTAATGAGTCTTTGCCCAAAGGATGCCAAGTCAGACTGTGGCAGAGGCACCAGGACATTTGTGCTTAGTGTGGCTCTACTTACAACAGCCAAGCTTGGGACCAGCCGAGATACCAAGGACACACGCATGGGTGAAGAAAATACGGCATGTATCCACGATGGTTTATTGGGTCACAAAGACTAAGGGAACTGATGGAATTGGACAGTTTGACTGGGAGCTGGCTTAGGAAGTAAAGAGCATGCCCCGCAAGCATGAGGACATGAGTTTGAGGCCCAGCACCAACAACCTCACCCATATAAGCAGCCAGGCATGGGCAACATGCTTATAATTCCAAAGCTAGAGAGGTTGGCGCAGATTACTCCCTGGGGCTCTCTAGCCAGCCAATTTATATTCTAGTTTGCAAGCCCCATGTGCCAGTACACTGAAAACAAAACAAAACAAAACAAAAACACCAAGCAAACAAACAGGGTATATAGCTCCTGAGGAAGAACGCCCAAAGTTGACCTTTGACCTCCACATGCATGCACACACATGCATGTGCACCAAACACAAATATGTACCTATACACATGTCACACACAGAGACACTCACACTCACACACACACACAAACACACACTATGAAAAATGAAAGTACAAGGGGGATGCTTTGGGAGGAAAAAGACTAACAGTAAAAAGGAAGAAAATGGAAGATGACTATGGTAAAAAATGTGATACTTTAAAGTATGTCGTTATGAGATCCATTCCTTTGTATGTGAGTATACATTACTGAAGAAAATAAGAAGAAGCTCTGAAAGAGGCTTCTCTCAAGGAAGAAGCCTGAGACACAAACACGGGGGCTGTTTGGTTGCAGGGCCAGGTGAAGGTTGTTGCAAAAGATCTGATCCCACTGTGAACACCCGGACTGTGAACTGTAAACACCTGTCTTTTGTTTGGTGTGGTTGAGCCCTCACCCACATCTTTAATCCAAGAACGTTCTCTTGATTGTAAACCTGCGGTTGTGGTGTGGTTCACCCAGCCCTAGCACACACCTTTAATCCGAGAGCTTTCTGTTCACAGGATTTAATAAAGTTAACCCTAGAAACCAGCAAGAAGCCAGCCAACAGGGAACAGTGAGCTTTTTGAGCTCTTTGGATTTTGACTTTTTCCTCCTGGGCTGTCAGGTGAGCTAGCAGGCCTTTCTCTCCTGGGCTAAGAGCTGAGCTAGCAAGCTTTCGGCCCTGGGCTTTTGGCTTTGGGCTTGTTGGCTTTTTCCTTCTGGGACGTGAGCTGAGTAGGAAGGTCAGCTGGGTGCTTTCTTTCTCTGCCTCTCTGAGACGGCATTTGGCTTCCTGCGTCTTCATTGGTAAAACTGAATGATTTGGGATTTTTTTTTTCTATAAAAAGAAACAGGGTGGCCAAGCTCTCAGACTTGGTAATGGGAGCAGCTCGTCACGTTTTTAAACAGGCATCTCAGGAGCCCTCAGGTGAAAGGCGTGTGTCTTTGTCAAGAGCCACTCAGGTAATGTGGAGGTTCAGGGCTGAGGTGAGGTGGGCAGTCAGGACAGGGACCCTCAGTCATGGTGGGTGGGGTCAGGGCACGATCATCTCAGAGCCCTCGGTTAAAGGCCTGCGCAACTTAGTGGGGAACCTTCCCAGGAGTGTGTGCCCTGAGATCTTTCAAGAGGTCCTCAATGGATCCAGTTGCCGCATCAACTGCCTCCCTGTCCCTCCCGCAGCTGGGTCACCCTGGACCAGGGGTGAGACCTGACCCACTCTGACTGGGGTACGCCTGGCCTTTTGGACAGTGGTAGGCTTGACTTCTGTGCTGCTACAGCTTCATTCAGGAGCGCATCACTAACACTTTAAGTTCTTAAAGGTGAGGAAGAGAGGCTTTGGAGTAATTGGCATGCTTTATTGGGGTGTTATGTCATCGCTGTTATTAATTATCATGAACAGTCTTAAAATACGCCTATTAATGACTGCAACACAAAATAGCAGTTCAGGTCTTAGCCAAGAGCGGCATAATTACCTATTAATGAGATGTAAATTTCCCAAGGATATGACAGAGATGTACAAGAACCACCTTCTAAACTAACATAATAAAGTTAATAATAATAATAGTGTATAATCTGAAGATATTAGTGTTAATTTGAATTCTGACACTGTCTTTAAACAGACCAAGAGAAGCAGAAATCATTTGCACAGCTCAAGCCAAGAAGCCCTAATCCACACTGTTAAGGAAAAATGAACTATCCTCCCACTAACGTGATCCGGACTCTTTGCCATCGCCGTGTTGAGCTCTCTGCTACTTATTTACTTTTACTTACAATTTATAGCTCTTCTTTTCAAAACCAATCTGAGCCACCTCATCGAAACAAATGCAATACAGAACAGCGTTCAGAAACTGAAAACACCCCGAAACCAGTTGAACAGGGCACAGAAGATATCCCCAGGCCTTTTTGAGAAACTAGGACAGCTGGCCTCTACAATCCGAGAGTCCAGGAAGGGGTAACTGTAGGAACTGAGTTACTGCCTATTAACTAGTATCATGCAGGCGCAGGCTCAGATCTGCAGCCCTATTGTCCTGAGCAGAAGGGGCCCAGACCTGCCTGTGGCTATGACAGCACTCCAAGCTCCTGCAGTCCCACTGGGAGACACCTACCTTCATAGCTGGCACGAAAGCCCTGGGCACTGACTGCATAGTCACTGATAAGGATCAGGGACAAGGTGCTGGCAGCACTGACGATGGTGGCTGGTAGCTGAAAGCCGGTGAGCCTGAAAGACAAAGAGGTTTGACCTCGTGAGGAAATCGCACATCTTTTTTTTTATTATTAAATTTTTATTTTTTATATTAATTACAATCTGCATATCTCTTAAGGATTCGTTGAGTATCTGCCGGATGCACAGTAGAGATCTAAACAGAAGCAATGTCAGAGTTTGGATAGGGCCAGTGTGTTGAATGAAGGCCGGGTCCTCAGCGTAGTACTGGGAAGTGGAAGAACCTTTAGGAGGTTGTGCTGGCTGCTCTTATATCAACTTGACACACAAACTAGAGTTACCCAAGAGGAGGGAACCACAACTGAGAAAATGCCTCCATACGCACTTTCTTAATTAGCAATGGAGGGGGGGAGGGCCCAGCCCATTTTGGGTGGTGCAGTCCCTGGGCTGGTAGTCCTAGGTTCTGTAAGAAAGCAGGCTGAGCAAGCCAGGGGAACAAGCCGTGGGCAACACCCCTTCACGGCCTCTGCACCAGCTCCTGCCTCCAGGTCCCTGCCCTGTTTGAGTTCCTGTCCTGACTTCCTTTGGTGATGGACAGCAATGTGGAAGTGTGAGCCGAATAAACCCTTTCCTCCCCAGCTTGCTTTTTGTCCATGGTGTCTCACTGCAGCAATAGAAACACTAAGACAGACATGGAGCTTGGTGGGGGAAAGTAGGTCACTGGCTGTGCTTTTGAAGGTGGTGTTAGGACTCTGTCCCCACTGCCATCAGCCCCATGGCCTCACATGTGTTAGGCAAACACTCTACCGCCTACCCATAACACATACACTCTCTTTCTCTGCTTCCTGCCTGCTCTAAGATGAACAGCTTTTCTTTGCAGCCACAGTATGCAGCCCCAAATCAACAAGGGCACAACTGGCCATGGACTGAAATGTCCAAAACTATGAACCAAAATAAACCTTTCCCCTTTTTAGGTTGATCGGTTTAGACATGTCGTGACAGTAACACAAAGCTGACTAACAATGAGAGAAATAGGAAAGGAGCCCAAACTAGAGGCACAAAGAGAAAGTTCAAGGGCAAAGTGATCTCCAGTGGAAGGACCGGAAACAGTATCTTCTGACACAGAAAAATGGCAGGGCAACTCCACAAGGCCAAGGCCAGGTCCCTGAGTGGGAGTCCTGCTTCCTGAGCTGGTAGTTTTTTTCTTCCTTTTTCTGGTTTCATCTCCTAGTTTCTCCCTTTCTGGCAGAGGTCCTTTGAAGGCCTGAGAGGAATCCATGATGGATTTACAACTGACAGCTGCTCTCAGACAAGATTTGTTCACCTACTGAGAAAAACACATCTGACTCCTAGGAGCAGGGTGTGGATGTCTCTTATGATTGTTTATTTTTAAAAGGAACATCTACCATTTTATAAAAAAATAAGTGCTTATTAATAAAAGAAGAAGAAAGCAGAAAAGATAAAGGGCCCAATACAATCTAGCAATCATTTTGACAGCTGACATACAAAAAGATGCAAGGATCACCAGGTGAGACCATAATTCCATGAAATAACTTCACAGGAATGGAATCGTGCTGGGCGTGCTTTTAATGGGAAAAAATGTTTATGTTTTGTTTCTAAAATTTACATTGGAAGAAATGCTCAGGTTAAAAACAAAGGCACTGCCGAGTCTCAGGTGATAAGTGCTTAGCACTGAGGCATTTTTAAGTTCTTCTAAGGCTTAGAGTATGACAGTGGACACCTATAGTGACACTTGCCTTATAATGCCTAGCACTCAGGGGCTGAGACAGGAGAATCATACTTCAGAGCCAGCCTGGAGTGTGTGTGTGTGTGTGTGTGTGTGTGTGTGTGTGTGTGTGTGTACGCACGCGATTTATCTATGAGTACTGAACACCAGAGAACACATTCAGGACACATTTTCCCACCATGGGGCATCTGCGCATGACAGCTCCCACCTGAGACCTAACTGTGCACAGGCTGGTGTGAAATTGCTCAGTCTCTTCTTCATCTTTGCCCTTCAAGCCCTTGTTGGGACTCCCCCTGCCTCCTCTCATGCCCTTGAAGGCACTGGGAGCGAATTCAGTGTTCACTTTCAACCTTGGTTTTTAGGTAGGCTGGGACATCTGTGGAGACTCAGTTCCGCTCAGTGAATCCCACTGGTGTGTATCATCTTGACATGTAAGGTGTCACATGAAGAGCTTTGGGCTCCCACAAGTCAGAGCACATATCTGTAAATACCAACTGTGAAAAGTCCCACGCTGGATGACACCTCCCACTACCTCAATCTTGTAAGATTAATGTTAATTTTAAAATAAACTCAATTGAATGGGAAGAAAAGGTGATCGTGGGTGAGAAAATACATTTCAGTGTGTCAGTGCATAAAGGCATCTAACAAGGCTTTCCTACCTCACTCCATATTTACATTCCCAAGACACATGTACACACAAATGCACACATGTACACACACATACATGCATGCACACATGTACATACATAAATGCACACACATACAGATGCACACACAGCTATGTACACATGCACACATACATACATGTACTGCAAACAGTCTTTTTTATCACCTATATTACAAGGAAACAGAATTTTAGAAGCCTGTAAGGAGGAGAATGGTTCTTCTCAGAAGGCTCGGCTTGGAGACCTTCTTTTGCCTCTTCCTGTCCTCCATTCTGCCAGGGAGCTATCCACACAGCGCAGAGTTCTGACTTATACCTATCTTCCCATCCGCTTCGGACCTGTCCTCACACCATCTCTCGCCTTCACGGACTGGTTCAAGGTGTGGAGAGGAGGACAGAGCTGACATCACCCTAGCATGGCCACCCTGACTCCTTCGTTTGGTATAAGCCAAAGACCCTGAAAGCCTCTCATTTTTGGATCTTAAATCAGCAAAATGTAAGCTCTGGACTACCAGGGGTCTTTCATGTTAGCAGAGCAAATGGTATCGCCTCAGAGGTAAAGTGAGCAGTGGGGCGGGAGACAGGCCTGACCACACACAGTGCTGCCAGACCGGTCAGGCTCCACCCACGTGAAGATGCTGCTCCTCAGGGCCTACCTACACACATCGGTGCCTCTTCCTTCTCTCCTTTGGTTTTGTCTGAAGCCAGGCTGACCTGAGCGTCTACCTCTTAAAATTGATTAAGTGCAGATACAGCCTGGTACCCCGGAGGCCTTAAATATCTACTGGATGAACTACATGAAAATTAAAAGTGTGCGTCCATGCGTGTGCTTGTGTGTGTGTGAGAGGGAGACAAAAGCAACAGTACAGGGGTAAAGAGAATACATAAACTGGAGATTGCACAAACCATACATAGCTAGGGGACTGCTTACAAATCAGTAAGTGAGAAGGTGAAGACAAGGACAAAGACACACAAACCCTGAAGGGTGATCAAAATAAAACAACAACAACAAAAAAAAAAAAACAGTGTTGGGGAGACAGCTGGAGGGGTAAAGCACAGGGTTTGAATGCACAATCATCCTGGGTTCTGTCTTCAGACACCAGGCTGAAAGTGGAAAGCGCTGGGCACGGCTGGCATGTGCTCTCAATCCCGGCAATGGGGAGACAGAGATCTAGGATCCCTGGAGCTGACTGGCCAGCCATCCTAGTCTACATGGTGAACTCTGGGCCAGTGAGGGACTTTGTTTCAAAAAATAAAAGCTTGCTGCCCAAGTTTGGGGACCTGAATGCAGATTCCCAGCACCCCTTGTAAAAGCTGGGCACAGATGGCCGTGTCTATAGTTCCCTTGTTGGGAAGCAGAAGCAAGAAGATCTTGGGCTTTTGCTGGCCAGCCAGGCTAGCCAGTCAGGGAGTTCCGGGTTCAGGGAAACCCCAACTGAACAATTAAGTAGAGCGGGCTGGAGAGGTGGCTTGCTGAGGGAGAGCACTGGCTGCCCCAGGCGAGGACTCAAGTTCAATTCCCAGCACCCACACGATGCCTCACAACCGTCTGTCTGTTACTCCAGGTTCAGGGAGGGTGGTACTCTCTTCTGTGCCGGGTGCACAAACATACATGCAGGCAAAACGCCCACATGTGTGAAATAAGATGATAAACTTAAAAAAAACAATTAAAAACGAATGATGGTGAGTGATAGAGGGAGACAGCTGATAGCAACCTCTGGCCTCCAGATGCGTGCACGTGAGCAGGTACATCCACGTGTGCACACACATACATCCAACACTCAAGCGGATTAGCACATTGTGGAACTAAACCCCCAAACACTGAGCGCAAGCACCTGCGCACGCGCACAAATCCAAAATTAAAAAAAGAAAAAAGAAGAAACCTATGAAGATCACATCTAGAGATTCACTCTTCATTTATTGGATTGGCAGATATTCGGAGTTGGCAAGGTTTAAGGAAGCGCAGTTTTGCAGTTATTAAAATAAGAGCCATGACTACAGAAGACACACTCTCCACAAATTAAATGAAAATGATCAGTTACCTAAAAAGCACACATTTCCATACCTTTGCCAATTCGATTAACCTTACACTGTTTATGCAAATTGAGCTGGTAACCTTCAAACTCACTAAAAGGGAAGGGCTGGAGAGGCAGCTCCGTGGTGAAAAGCTATATTGCCCTTTGAGAAAAGACCAGGGTTCAGTTCCTAGCACCCACTCCAGGAGGCTCACAAGTGCCTGTAATTTCAGCTCCCAGGGATCCATCACCCTCTTCTGACCTCTGCTGGCTCCCTCACACACAGAACATCACACATACATATGAATAAAAATAACAAAATAAGCCTTTTTCTTAAAGGAGACTCTTTCAAAAGGAATATGCAGTATTAAGATTCAGTGGAGAATCCTACTAATTGTATCAAGACAAATGAACCCCAATTCTACAGGGCACAATCTCTTCCAAACAATTTAAAGGGGAAAAACCCTTCCACACTCCTACGATAAGGCCAGTACTCCCATACCACCAAAGACGGGGCAAATAATGAAAATCAAAGACCAGCAACATCCTATGTGCACATCAGCCCCCAAATCCTAAGCACACTCTGAGCAAAGGCAATTCCACAGCACACAAGGGTAATCAGACACCATGATCAAAGGCAGGGGGAAGGGGAATACTCTACGAAGGCAAGGCTGCTTCAGAATTTGAAAACAAATCATCAGCACTGCCATATTGACAGGCTAAAAGCAAAACATTTGTTCGCCATATCAGCTGGTGTAAAAAAAAAAGCATTTGACAAAAATTCAACATCTGTATGACATATGTTTATATACGATATATATTTGTGTGTATATATGCACACAAACACATATATACATTCATACACATATATACATATGCCACATGTACACACACACATACACACACACACACACACACACATATTCGGAAGCTACAAACAGAGAGAAACTTTTTCCAACTTTGTGAAAACCATTTGCAACATGCCCAGTTGGTGCCATTGAGTGGTATGAGACTGCATGTTTTCCCCTAGGATTAAAAGCAAGGAAAGGACAGAACAACCCAACTAGACAATCAGAAAAATAAAGATTCATTTACCAAAAAGGATATATGGATGGCAAATGAGCATGAAAAGATGGGGAATATCTTAGCAATCCAAGAAAATGCAAAAATCAGACACCATGCGAACTAACCTACTATGCTTATTTCCTACACCAATATAATCCCTGAGTATATCCTAAATGGTTTTATTATACCCACAGATAGGTGTAACTCTCACACCTTGCCAAAGAAAATTCCCTCTCCAGCAGATGGTGATTATTGCAGAGACCCGAAACTGTTCAAAATGCAGAGAACAGCATGGTGGCCAATCCCAGCTGAGAAAGCACAACACAACCCCCACAGCTGAAGCTTAGGGCGACTCCGCAGAGCGAGCAGGAAGACTGTAAGATATACAGGGTCAGGACGGCTGGCGAAAAGCAGTGCCTTCCAACAGCGGTGCCCTTGAAACCTCAGCAGCATGACTGCCTTAAAAAGACATGCCTAAGGACAACATCAGGCCAGTGTGGAGGAGAGAAATTTCCCAAGGTCTCACTCCTCGACGAAGATCTGGGGCAACCAACAACTGCCAAAAGAGGGAGAATCTGTTTTCTCCAGGGGTGACCATCCTGGCAGGTTATCCAATCCCATGTGGCCAGCTCTAAACACATGAGCAACACTAAATGAATGTGTGTGTGTGTATGAATGCATGCATATATGTGCCTGTACACACACACCTATAACAACATCAATCGAGGAAGAGGTCATGAATTTGAAAGGGAGAGGGAGGGAGGGGAGGCTCGTGAAGGATGGAGCAGGGAGAGGGATGGTGGGGGTGATGTTAAGTACGATGCTCACGTGTGAAATTCCCCAAATAAAAAGTAAAAAGACCCAGTGAGATGTGAGTGCTATGTATTCACATAACTAAAATAAGACCATAGCTTTACGTGATGCTGGTGATGGCATAGGGCGACTGCTGATGGAAATGTAAAAATACGCCGATACTCTGAGAAGAGTCCAGCAGTTTCTCAAAAGAAAACACTCCCACGTACTAATTGGTACTAATTGCACAGTGCAGCAACTACATCGCTGGACATCCATCTCAGAGACGTGAATTTATTTATTTATTTCTCTATTTCTCTATTTATTTATTTAGGTTTTTCAAGACAGGGTTTCTCTCCGTAGCTTTGCCTGTACTGGACTCCCTTCGTAGACCAAGCTGGCCTCGAACTCACAGAGATCTGTCTGCCTCTGCCTTCCCTAGTGCTGGGATTATAGGTATGTGACAACAAGCCCAAGTGAGAACTTATTTCCACACAAAAACCTGTGTGTGGCTGTCCACAGGAGCTCTGCTCCTAATGACTCAATTCTGGAAACAAGCCTAATGTCCCATAGTAACAGAGGCCCGGTTAAACAGCCTGCACTAGGCCCCCACGGAATGCTGCCCAGCCATAGAAGGGAATGAGAAACAGACCTGGAGCACAGTGGGCACATGCCCACTACATCAGGCTCAGTGGAAAATGAAGGGACCCCCAAAGGATCATGAGCCCTGAGACTCCATTTGTATGACATTTATTTTGTGAGGAGGGGAACGTGACTGGCTCTGGTCCCCAGGTCCTTTCCTCACAGATGTAAATACTACTTCCTCCCGGTGACCCCAATTCACGGCAGCTGGATCTCATGTGCCCAAGCTGGTCTCAGACTCTCAATGTAGCCATGTCTGGCCTGGAATTCATGACCCTCCTACCTTACCTTCCAAGTGCTGGGGTTACAAGAGCACCACGCAAGTGTAGCCTCTGCACAGCCATTTTGAAGTGGTCAAATTAGTGGGGTATAAAAACAGATGAGTGGGTTAGGGGTGGTGGGAAGAAGAGAGTGGGGTGGCCAGGAAAAGGGTGGTGCCGGGCAATTTTTGTGTGAGGGGCTAATATTGTGGAGTGGTTGTGGTTGAGGGTTACAGACTTTATTGTCATAAAAAAATGATACAGAAGCATTACTGGTGGGTTCTGTCTGGACCAGTCTTCCCAGGGTCTTGGCATCTGGCTAAAAGAACCAACAAAGTACAAATAGCAAAGGAGGAAGATGGTTTATTCAGAAGCAAAGTGGAGTTACGGAGCAGATGCTCTGCCAGAGAGGGGGACTCTGAGTGAGAAGTACCCACCAGGACCTGGTTACCGTTGGGGACTTTCTTTTTTGAGCTGAGGAGGAGAAGGGTTTGTTGCTAGGAGTGAGATACAGGTGATCTCCTGTTTTGATTGGCACACTTGGATTATAAAAATGCACCGCGTATGTATTTCCCATGGTGCATCTGTTTAATCACATGCTTGCTATAAAATGACAAACAGGGAATTATCCCAAAAGGTTCACTCAGAGGACAGTTTGCCTTACTGAGCATTCACCTCAAACCAGTCTAGACTGGCTCAGGCCACTCCCCTTAGTTTCCAGCTGTTTGCCACAAAGAGGCAGTTACTAGAGGTGGATGAGGAGTTATATGTTGGGGGGTCGGTCTGGGGCTTATTCAAATGCTGATTTCAGTGCCTTGCAATCTGATTACCGCCCTACCACAGATATTGTTATTCTGTTGAACTATCTCCTGGAACCACGTGATGAAAAGGAATGTTCCCCAATTATCCCTGATTGGTTAATTAAAAAGGCCTACACCTGGGCAGGGCGGAAGAAGGTAGGGGTCGCTATGGTTCCTGGGCCTTAGGGATTCACAGAAGCAGACAGATGGGAAGAGGAGGGAAGAAGAAGACACGATGGGTAAGCTTGGAAAAGGAACCACATGGGCCAGGGGGAAGGACTCTGAAAGTGTCCTGGAAAGGAGTGATCCAGATAAAGGATAAGCAAGTATTTATGGAATTATGGATGAGAGATAGGCCAGATAGAAATGGTTAAGGTGGACAGCATTGGAATAGGGCTGGGAGATGAAGGGGGAGGTTATTGAAATAGCGTAGGTGGAATTATTTGCCTAGCCTAAGGTGTTTTAAGGCAATTATAAAATATAACAGGTGTCTGTGTCTTATTGATCATAATAGCGGGTTAGATAATTCCGCCGTGATAATTATAGGGCTAATAAACAGATTTAGCCCAATCCCATTTATTTACCACACGGCTATATAACACAGTGACCTCACTGCTATGTGTGGTGAGCGGCGCGTGCAGCTCAGTGCAGGCGGCAGCACAGGTTGCTAAGTCGAGTGCCTGGGAATGAGTGTGTGTGTGCAACTTGAGCCAACAAAGTCCTGGGCTGCTAACCTATCCCTACACTTGCCTGTCTCAGAAGCATACACACCTGTTGCCGGAGCGTCAGACTCCAGGCTTTCACTGTACTCCAGTCACACGTGATGTAAGCAGCAGAGAAGTCTGAGTGAAAGGTAATCCGGACCTCTCCGTACTATCTTTGCAAATTCCTAAGAGCCCATCATTGTGTAAGTGTCTTTCTCCTGTTGCTCTGGTAAAATACCTCAACAAGAGCACACCTTCAGGGAGAAAGGACTTATTCAGGCTCACAGTTCAAAAACAGAGTTGGTCATGGCAGGGGAGTCAGGACAGCTGGAGCTTGAAGCAGCTTGTCACATAACACCCATAATCAGGAGCAGAGAGCAAAGGATGAATGCTCGGCGCACTTTTGCCTTTTTCATTCCATCCGGGGCCTCAACCTATGGAATGGTGTCACCCCCAGGGGACAGGTCCTCCCACCTCAGTCAGTCCAATCAAGAAAATCCCCACGGTTGTGTGCAGAAGCTCTTTTCCCAGTGGACTGTAGATTCTATCTAGTTGGTAGGTAATACTAGAACGCACAGTACTTTTTTCAAAATTAAAAGCTAAAAAATTACGTTTGTGGTCCGTATTGTATTTCTATACAATGAAGACTCCCATTAGATTCTGGGTTTTCACTGGAGATGGACTGATCTCCACAGATCTCCACTCACTTGGATGTTAGTTTCTTCTGGCTTTTCTGATGTACCAGAAGCCCTGTCTCATCCTCAATGGTGCCAGTGACAGACTTCTGCTTTATCCTCACCTCCAACGAGGCTCAGCCACACTGGCTCTGATTTCCCAGTCCCACCCCTATGACTCTTGTTGCCTCCTTGGTCAGCCTAGTTCACAGCAGATGCCATGGACCTCTTGCCTGTGTCTACTAGAACGCTGCTGCTGTGTCCGTATCTCAGACTCAGCCCGGGTAGAGCCTTCTCCTTCACCGACCAACAGTGAGACTTTGTTTTTTAATGACACACACTATCACGGTTGTTATAAATCCATATGAAATGTTCCTCACGGGCACATGAACCTTGGTCCCTAATACATTTCCTTGGGAGGTACTGAACACTTCAGGACATGGGGCCCAGCCTTGAGAGTTTTAGCCAAGCCCCACTTCTGGTCCTGCTTGCTGATCTACCAAGGTGTGAGGAGTTGAGCCATGTTCTCTCGCAACCATAGACTCTGCCTTTCTCACCATCATGGACTGTACCTCTTTAAAGCCATGAGTCAAAATAAATCCTTCCTGCTCCAAGTCTCTTCTGTGTGGTGACATTTGGCTAGCACATTGAGAAAAGGAACTAATGCCATGGGGGAACTTCCAGATTGCCAGGGCTCTTCTTGTGCAGGTGTCTTTGGGAGTACTTTCCTCTACTGTGTGGAAACTGTGAATCCTGGTCCCCAAGTTAGCTCGGTGGTGCTCCTGTGCTGTCACTGCAGATTCCTAGACCCTGGCTCTTTGCTACTATATTGACACAAGCTGAGAATAGCTAATGTACACTGTCAACAAACAATTACAGTTTTATCACTTGCAATATATGGAGCTGCGGTTTGCTAGGCATTTCCTCTAATCGGGTGTTTACCAGCACTCTGCTGCTTCCCTAGGTTGGTAGATAATTCTAGCTCAGAACACTCAAAGGCAATAATGCTGGACCTGGGGTGAGTTAAATCTTGGATATTTGGATACATAAAGCATCCTTTTCCCTCTCTCTCCACTAGCCCATTCCCTCTGAGGTTAGCTCTGACTAGCTGCTGACTTTGAGGCCAGAGAATGCTGCCTATTAGAAGAGAAGGTCAAACTTTCAGTCTTTCTAACTTTCGTCCAAAGTTAGAGATGATACTAAAAGGATGAGAGGGTCTTCCAGTGGCAGAGAGGAGGGGCACATGACAAAATGGTGGTAGGGAAGCCCAGTTCTGCTGCTTTTGCCATCAGCCATATAGACTCTATGAATATGGCCAGACTTGCAAAGTGAGTCTCTGCTTCCATTTATGGCATATGCTCTTGTTCTCTTCCTCTCCCTCCCTCCCTCTCTCTCTCTCTCTCTCTCTCTCTCTCTCTCTCTCTCTCTCTCTTTCTCTCGTGTGTGTGTTTGTGTGTGTGTGTGTGTGTGTCAACTCCTCCTCCGTCCTCTGTCTGCTTTTACAGTCCTGTCTGGAGTAACCCAGAGCCCTGGAAACTGGTAATACCCAGGCCTCCACTCTTAGTTCAGAACCCACCCACAGCTTTCTACAGTTCTTACAGTCAAGAGCAGAAGCTCCGGGGAGAGCACATGCTTGCCTGACCCAAACCAGCCATATTTACTGCTCCGCTTTCTTCCTGGCCCTGATCCTTCCCATCGTCTTTGGCTGGGGGCATTTCAAGGGTTGCAGTCACTGGTCCGTCCACAGTACAGGCAATGAAGGGGTCTTCAAATTGAGAATTTGAAGACACTAATGAAAATGACTCATAAGAATCCACTTCCCACCATGTGTGCAGAAACCAAATGATGACAGTGTGCTCTTCCCTATGTCCCTCTGGTCCCCATTCCTGGACAATAATGGCTTCCATTCCTTCAGTGCCCCAGCCTCAAGATACTCGTGTATTCTGCTTCCTTTGCAGAACACTCTGTCATTTCCCCACCCCAACGCACAGCTGTCATCTAAGCGACTTCATCATTCAAATCTCATCACAGTGTCTCAGCTTCATTTCTGCATGAGGCATCTTGACTTTTTCAGACTAGTCTACTCTACATGCTGAGATCCCTGCCAAAGTCCATGGAGTTCTCAAGGACGCCAGACATCCTTGAATTTCTAGGCTTTCCATACAGGCCCAGGGGAATGAAGCCTTCCCAACCCAATGAGGTCCGAGCTGGCCGTGAGCTGGGTTTGGTTCATAGAAGTTTGGGGAGCTGGGAAGCATGCTGTATCTAGTGGGGAGCGCTTTTTGCCAAGTCCCCTCGCTGGTCCCTTATTGCAGTGATTCTGAACCTTATTCACCTAGGATCCCAGTATCATTCCATGAAACAGAGAGCTAATTAGCCCTTTCAGAACACACATGATTAGAAAGAAGTAAGCGTTGGTGAAAAGAAAACAAAACTTCCCGTTGGGATGGGAAGGTTTGTTGACACAGTGCTTTCAAATGTAGCTTTTAGTATTGTCAAGTTCAGAGTGGCCAACAGATCAAGAGATACTGTAAACAGAGTCTGGAGTCAGATACAGTGCTTCAATGCCTGTAATCCCAGCACTTTGAAGACTAGGACAAGAGGACTGTCTCAAGTTCAGCACAGCCTGTGCTACATAGTGAGTTAAGGCCAGCCTGGGCTACACAATGAGACACTGTCTCAACAGTCTGAAAAGACAAAAAAAGAGTTTGACAGAGTTCCCAAAAGGACAGGGTCACTGGGGGAGTACTGCGGTCTGTAGGAGACAGAAGGTTTGGGGGCAGGGGTAGGGCTAAGTCCTTTATTGTGACTTGCAGGGAAGAACAAGGCAAGGTGGGACAGTGCTTTGCTGCATCAGGACCCACTCCACGGACATGATGCCATGGTAGGGTCCAAGTCCTAGCATTTCACTTGAGAGAGCAGTAGAGGAGGCAGCTGATTTTGGGATGGATATTTTGATAAAGAACAAGGTTCTGGTTTTTCTGTCTCACATTAGCAAGCCATGGCCCTCCCACCCAAGATGTCAAAGCATCAGAAAACAAAAAAATATGATTAATGGCCACATCAGAACCTGGTCTTTCCTGACCCAAATCCTGTTTTCTTCCAAACGCTGATCCCAAGTATCAGAAAATTCTTAACTGAAGTTGTTGTGTTCAGGTCAGAGCCTCCTGAGCAGACTGAAGACTCTGTGAGTGTCCTGCTCAAGCTTCAGGAAGGTTTCTGGATGGATGGTTGGATGGATGGACAGACGGACGAACAGATGGATGGATGGATAGACCTACTATCATTGCCATAGACCTACTGGCATTTCTATGGACAGCCACACAGTCTCAAAAGCATCCATCCTAAACATATGGCCACCAGGATGAAGAGACCCTCAGATGTGGACTGAGGAACTCAGAGCCTTGCTGGAAATCCTCCAGTCCCTGCAGGTGGAAACAGGAGTATCTAGAGTTTACCAGCTTGTTAGCCTAGGCAAACCTGCAATTTTCAGCTTAAAAAAGGTGAGAGCCCCTGTATTAAAAACAAAAACAAAACAAATAAACGAAACGAGGTAGAGAGCAACCGAAGAAGATGCCAGAGGTTTACCTCTGACCTCTCCGGCATAAGGCAGACTGAAAGTGACCTCTGCCCATGGAGTAATGGAGTAGGCTGAGACACCAGGGCGTTCAGACAGCCTTGAATATGGCGTTCCCAGGAAACACTCAGGAAAGACAGACTTTGTAACACATGTCATGAAGGGGAGGGGGCAGAAGAAAGTAGAGAGGAAGCCAGGAAGCACCCTGGAAGATGGGGTTGCTACAAGTTTAAAATGTGATTCCAACAGTGGGATATTTGGGAGGGCTGGGGAGGACCCAGAACCTAGAAGAGCTGCTTTCCAAAATGAGTGTCAGGGTGTTCACTGATTAAACAGAGACTTGGGGCTGCTGCGTTCAGCACGGGCGAGCCGGGACTTTTCAGAAGCAAACAGAAAGAGCCTGTGGGGCTTTAATAAACTAAGGTAGGGACCTGGGGAGATTGTTCATTCAGTAAAGCACTTGCCTTGCAAACATGAGGGCCTGAGTTGGATCCCCTAGAACCCACATGAAAAATCTGAGCATTGTCAGAGTCCCAGTGCTGTGGAGATGGGGACAGATACACCTGGGGCTTACCACCAGCCAGTTAGCACATGAGTGAACACACACACACACACACACACACACACACACACACAGTCAGTCAGTGAAAACTTCTCAGGCAGAAATGGCTTCTAATGCAAAAGTTCCCAAACTCTAATGATTCAGGCTCTTCTACTCTTTGTGCCTGCTGTATACTGAGGTTCTGTGGAACCCTTTCTGGGGACATGATGTGCTCGGGGAAGGCAGGTCAGGGTATCCAGGCTATTGCTACACTGGCTGTCGCTCGGATTCTTGGGAGTCTTAAATCCCACCCAGCTATTTGGAGATTTGAGGCCCTGGCAATAAAGTCCCTTGTCTGAGGTCCATTCATGCATATAGCTACTCTTGATCTTAAAGAGCACGACTAATATAGAATTATCTAGGAGTAAACAGTAATATAGCCAATTGGGCATTTATTGAGTGGTTCTTATTTAAGGCTTTTAGCACATCAAACAATGATATCCAAAAAAGTCATGTCAATTGACCTTGGAAATAAAAGAGCAAATGTAAGCAAACTTTTCAGACTGACAAGCTGGGCAAATAGCGTTTTGATGTGTTAGCAGCTCCACACCAGACAGCAGCCACTTGCTAGATACATAAACCATTAAGCTAAAAACAGAACTATCATTATGGGTATCATCTAGTAATTAGCAGGTAATTGATGGACATTAGTCATAATCACACACAATACACAGACCCCCTCCCACACCCCTAGAGACTCATGCTCTCTCTGGAAACTCCCATTTGCATTTCATCAAGAGCTTCCCAAACTGGAAAACTTAGAAAAAAAAAAAATCAGGCTTCCATGCATTGTGGTGAAATGCTCTCAGAATTGACAGATCCTCACGGAGGCCGGGGAGTGTCTACATTAGCCAAGAGACCATGACACTGTTGATCCTAGAGTCCTTAGAGTCTCCAGTGATTGCAAGACAGAGCAGCCAGGGCTGAGGCTGCCCCAAGAGTTGAAGACCCTGATACTGCTGTTTGACGTACTGAGAGCCTTAAACCTCCATTTTCTCAGGGGGAGCTGGCAATGGCCTGCTGCCTGCTGAAAAGACAATCCAGCTCCCAAAGACTTTTCTCCAGGGGGGATCCAGTCTCTCCAGAAGATAACCCTGGTTGTAGAAACCTCTGCTTTCGGCTGCACAGGTACATTTGTTCGGAGAGGCCAGGGTACCAATACCAGGCATGCTTGGATGGAAGTGATGGTAACTTCTGAGTCCCCATGTATTCTTCTAGGATGTGTACTGGCTTCAAGGCCAAGAACTGGAGTCAGAAAAGGCCCACCTGCTAAAACAGGTCTAAAAATAGGGAAGCTGTTGTGCCCAGGCAGAATGCAAATTCACCAAGCACAGGGGTTTTCGGAGCAGAAGTGCTTTCCAGAATACTGCAGCTCCTGGGCCTGCCAACTGGGTACCCCGGCTGTGGTACAGAAGGGCATTCAGGGGGGTGAGAGCAGATTTTCCTGAGAAGGTGAACAAGTCATGCCCCGTATGAAACTGAGCCGTGGCTCCCAACTATCATGATGATACCAGAAACTCACAGTGACTCTGGGGTAGCGTGTGTCGGGTTGAAGAATGGTGGGGAGAGCAGCCTTGTCATCAAGTTGTGTCCTATCACATAATATACCTTTGCAGGGCTATGGCCTGGGGCTTTGGTGTGACACAAAATGAGTGTCATGGGATAGTGGGTGCAACAGGGTAGGAGGCTGGCCGTCTTCAACTCAGTTCCAAGAGTGGAGATTCTGAGCAGCAAGTCTGTACCTTCCACTAGTCTATTAGTCTCCCTGCTTTCCTTCCTCTGTCCCTCCATCCCTCTATACATGCGCTCGTGTGTGAGTGAGTGTGTGTGTGTGTGGCATGAATACAAGTTTGTATGGCTACATGTATGCAGTATCCACCTGGCAGCATGTGTGAGCCCATGCATGTGGAAGCCAGATGTTGATATTAAATGTCTTCCTCTGTTACTCTCTTATCATATTCAAATTTATTTACACTGGTTTACGCTGTACGGAAGGGTTAGCACACGCCACAGATGAACATGTGGAGGTGCCCACAGGAGTCAGCAAAGAGCCTTTGTCCACTGAGTCATTCCACTAACCCTCATCTTACCAAATTAGTGAGTTTCATGTTTAAGGAGCTGGCCAGCAAGCTCCAGGGATCCTCCTGAGTGCTAGGATTACAAGGCTTACACAACCATGCCCAGGTTTGTGCATGGGTGGTAGGGATCAGAACTCAGATCCTAAATCCTCGCATGACAAGCATTTTACTGATGGAGCCATATACCCTGACCCTGGCTATAGTTATTAAGAACTCAATTGAAATCTTTCAACTTATATTTATCTTTTAGCTACTATAAAGTTGTACACACACGAATACACACAGAGAGAGTTATTTGGTTCTAACTATTTAATATGTGGGGCCGATGGGCTCTTCTTTTTACCCATGAAGCACCATGGGACAATGGTGGAGGTATTACTGGCACCTTGAATGAAGAAGGTTTAAGAACTTTTGTGTACTAATGGCTTGGAGAAGTCCTTATGCAAAAATAAGGAGCACAGCTAAGGCAGCAGACCTTGTAAGACTTGAACACGGACAATCTTATTTTTGGTAGCAACTTGGGAAGCCTAAGCAAGATGTTGCTTGAGATTTGCTCAATGATCAAAGAGATCTGATAGATTTGAAAAAAAGACCTGAAGCTGACTGTTCCCACTGGTAACATTTAGTAATTTTTGCTCATAGTCATTCATGCAAAAAAATATCCACCTGATTAAATGTCATGTGCTATGCTTGCTTTTGAGAGCAGATATTCACAAGCCGTCTGTGGCCCTCAAGGAGTTCATCCTCGAAGGGAGGCGTTTACAGGGTTGGAGAGCCAGCACCGGGGATGAGATGCTACCCAAGCACCAGGACCGAATTCAACCCCCAGCACCACATACACGTGGGCGTGGTGGTGTGCCTATAATCCCAGAACTGAGATGGTGAAGGCAGAAGGATTCCCTTCTGTCTGTCACCGGGCAGCCAGCCTAGCCAACCAGCAAGCTCCAGGGTCAATAAGGCACCCTGTCTCAGAAAGTAAAAGGAGGAGCAATAGAGGAAGACACCTAATGCTGTCTTCTGTCCTCCACTCATGTTCACCTGGGCACGTACACTCACATACACATGTATACACATATACCACATACATATACCACACACAAACACCGCATGCACGCATGCAGGCACTCATGTACACACATACACACACACACACACACACACACACACACACACACACACCCTACACAGAGGCATTTACATAAGGGTATCCAGAAACCAGCCCCTTCTTAACATCACATGCCTGTCATCCTGGACCACACCAGACGAGCAGCTGATCTCCCCTCTGTCACTGCCAACATCTCCTAAGCAGGCCCCCTCCTTCCCCGTCTATGTACCTACAAACTGCGCACAACCTGGCCTCCAGCAGCACCAACTGAAGTCAGGACAGTCTGCTTCTCTGCTCAGAACTTTCAAGGCCTTCCCTATGATTTGGGATAAAGATGTAGGTCTTCCTCCCAAGATCTGCCAACCATATCCATTTTGTCCAGTGTTAGATATATATCATTGCAACACCACTTCTATTTTTACCTTTCTAAATAGAAGCTGGTCTGAGTTTAATATATTTGTTGGTCATTTAGATTTGTACCTCTGCTGTGATTGAATATTAAAATGCACCTTTTTATCATCCTGAGTGAACTATCCCAGAAGCAGAAAGACACTCACGGTATATGCTCACTCATATAGACATATAATATACAATAAACCTACTAAAACCTACTAAAGAAACTAATCAAGAGGGAGGACTCTTGCTAAAATGCTCAATCTCCATCCAGAAAGACAAAGAGGATGGACACCAGTCTTCTCCTTCTTTGGAGAAAACAGGGAACAAGTTAGGAGCCTGCCACAGAGGGCCTCTGAAAGGCTCTGTGCTGCAGACTATCAAAGCAGATGCTGAGACTTATGGCCAACCTTTGGGCAGAGTGCATGGAATCTTATGAGAGAAGTAAGAAATAGTAAGATCTGGAGAGGACAGGAGCTCCACAAGGAGAGCAACAGAACCAAAAAAATCTGAGCACAGGGATCTTTCCTGAGACTGATACTCCAAGCAAGTACCATGTATGGAGATAACCTAGAACTCCTGCTCAGATGTAGCCCATGGCAGTTCAGTGTCCAAGTGGGTTCCATAGGAATGGGAACACAGACTGTCTGACATGAACTGATTGGCCTGTTCTTTGGTCACCTCCCCCTGAGAGGGGAGCAGCCTTACCAGGCCACAGAGGAAGACAATGCAGCCACTCCTGATGAGACCTAATAGACTAGGATCAGAAGGAAGGAAAAGAAGACCTACCCTATCAGTGGACTTGGGGAGGGGCATGCATGGAGAAGGAGGAGGAAGGGAAGGATTGGGAGGGGAGGAGGGAGGGAACTACAAAGGGGATAAAAAGTGAATAAAGTGTAATTAATTAAAAAAATTTTAAATGTAAAAAAAAAAAAAAAAGATGGCGGTCTTCATAGTGACCTAAAGGAATCTCTCCACCCTTCCCTCTCTCCCTCAATGTCACAGGTAGCCTCTCCTTGCTCTCTCACTCTAACCGCAATGGTCCATTGCCACCTCTCAAGCACACTGGGGCAGTGTCTGCTACAGGCCCTTCCCACATCACACACCGTCCCCCCAGCTTTCTGCAGCCGTCTTCCTCAGCTGTGCACAGTTGGTTCCCTTTTCCTCTGCAGGTTTTTGCTTGCACATCACCTGCACCAAGGACCTCATGGACAACTCTGTTATACAGTGGGGACTTCTGCCTGTCTGGTTTCTGGCTTCTAATCTTCCCATTTTGTGTTTTCTCCGAAACAATGACCAACATCTGAAGTTTTCTCTGATTGACCCTTACTCATAAATTCTCATCACGTTTATTTATCGTGTTTCAGGGTGTGTGGTCATGCTACAGCACCTTGTGGAGGTCACGGGACAATTTGTGAATAGTCAGTATTCTTCCACTGCGTGGGGCTTGGGAATTGAACTCTGGTTCTTCAGTTTGGTGGCGAGTGCCTCTACCGTCTGAGCCATCTCACAGGCTTACTTTTACGTCCACTTTACCAGTGAGGGCATTAATCTGTGAGGACATGGATTCACCATTGGCTTTCACCACTGACTGACCCCTGCATTGAAAACAGTGCTGGGCACACCAACACAGTTGCTAATTAACACTTTTATTGTTGAAGACTCCGGTATTATGCTACCCAGGGAGTGCCGTGCTAGGGCAGCCAGGGGATCTGACATCACCAGCCTGCACTGGTCTAAGAGGGTAGTATCAGGTTATCATCTAGATGGCGTGGGGAGCCGCAACAAGAAAGGAAGGACACTTTCAAACCAGGAGATAACGCACTAGGGAGGGGGAGAGAAGAAAGCCCAACTTCCTATGTAATTTATGAAATTGTTGCACAACCAATGACAGGAGAACAAATGGCTACAACCAGCTGCTCGTCCTCATTTGTTTACCATGACTGCTTAATTACCAGCCTCCCCAAGAGAGGGTTTTTTTTTTTTTTTTTTGAGCCTTCTAGCAGATGTAGATATTACTTCCTTCCACAGGAGCCTGAAAAACTGGCCCAACATCTGGGACAGAATCTGAGGCACATGAGCCATGAGAGAAGAATGGTGAATGGGGAAGAGACCTTTCCTAAAGATGGGGCATTACGGTCCGGAAGCCTCCTACCTCTGCACCTGCATCCTTCAGGTCATTACCACAGAGCATCCCTGCCTGGAAAAGGAAGATACTCTTTATCAGGAATGCCACTGAACGACGCACCACTTCAGGAACTCTACAGTCTATACGGTAATGTTAATTCAGAACATAGCTGTTCCGGAAAGAGATCATATCCAAAGACCTTCTATGTCTTTGTAATCTGGCTGGAGTGCGGATATGCCTTTAATCCAGGAGACAGAGGCAAGCAGATCTGAGTGCTAGGCCATTCTGGTATGGGACAAGGTTCAGGTAAAGCAAAGCTTAGATCCAGGTGTGGTGGTACGTGCCTTTAATCCCAAACAATGATGGTAAAGACTGTAGAAGGAAGTGCCAATGTTTGAAAATGATGCCTAATTGAGTGGAAGGAAAGGTGACAAATCAGAGAAAGACTTGGCAGAATAGGGTACACCTAACTCTCACGGTAACAGAGAGGAAAGGGAAGGTATGTAAGGAGCAATGAGAGAGAGAGGAGGCAGTTTTTACTGGAACAGAAATAGAGACAGGTTGCAGAGAGAGAACTCAGGTGAAGATGGACTGAGCCAGATAATGAGAAGGAGTAAGCTGAGAGAAAAATCACATTATGTAAATATGCTGGGTGGGAGAGGAATTTGAGCCAGAATAGCTCAGTTGATCCAGCCGGCCCAGAACTCAATAAGAACATGAAAGAGTGAGCTTATTAGTAGTAAGTCTCAGAGCCAGAAAACATTCTAGGCCTAGGTTAGATGGTACAGAGGCTAGAAGCGTCGAGGACTAGGCCTAGGTTAGCAGAAGGAGGCAGTAAGCCTTCAAGACAACTGAAACAGGAGAATAAAAGTTCCTTTTACCCCAGCCTAACATCAGCCCTATGCAGAAGAGCTCTGGGGGGATCAGGATGTGTCTCAGTGATAGAGCCCTTGCCCCATGCACAGGTCCTGAGTTGCACCTTAGCACAGCACTAAGATGAGTAAACAGCACAGAAGAGCTCTGAGGTTTTCTCCTTTGTGGACCGGGGAGACGCAAACAGCACCAGGTGTCCAAACACTAAAGAATGGCCAACGTGTAGTTGAAGCCAACCTGGGGACAGGAACCTGTGGAATCTCTGGCATTCTAGGTGAGCTCCCAGGTGCCAAGAGAAGGTGGTAGGCTGTACAGACAGTGGAAGGGGCTACCCCATCGCCTGCCCTTGGACCACAAGGTTCTTCTTGCTGGCTACTAGAGGTTGTCCTGAGTGACGTTCTTGGGACTCCCTCTTAAAACATCACTGGACAGGTCCATGAAGACAATTCCAGGAAGGATTAGCTCCGAGGGGAGACCCTCAGGGGGCAGCCCAGACATACAGAGGTTGAGTAGTTGTACTGCTTGTGCCTGTCCACCTTTCTGTTTGCTGGCCAGCACACTGGCCTTGTTGCTGCCACTGCTTCCGGCTGTCATCTTTCATTGACATCAGAACTTGGTTTCTGCAGTCTTTCACTGATGACTGGTGGCTCTCTAGGAACCTTCCAAGCCTTCAGCAACAGTTTGGGATTCCCAAAGTATCTAGTCTTGAGAGTGAGTAGTTATTAGGGTTTCTGTTAACCCCTAGCATGCAGACAGCCACTGCTAGACTACTTAGCACATAGTTCATCATCCAATAAATCTCCTTTGAATGGATTTCCCTTCTCACAGTTTAGTCTATGAACCCTGACTAAAATATCAGTGTATCACATTGTTGCTCCCAGAATTGGGATTCATAGGTTAAGGAATTTGGAGTACAAATAAGATTAATTGTCCTCAGTATTATTCTTGCTATTTTTACCTTCCTGTTCTGGTAATCTTATGGTCTTCTGCCCTAGAAGTCTTAATTCCAACAGGAAACATGATTCCATCAGAGACACAACAATGGCCCCATTCCCCTTGGAAGTCATGGTGTCACCTTCTATTCTGAAAGGCCCTGTATTAATGAACAAAGAAGGGAACATTCTAGCCAAGGAGACTGACTCTGACCCATCACGACACTCCCACAAGTATGTCTGAAATGGAAGAGAGCCCTTAGGTTGGGTCTAATGACTGTGGCTATGGTCAGTGTAAAAGCATGACAATCCAGTCTGTAGAAGTCTGTTTGTGGCCCACACCCTTCAAAGACGGAAATCTGGGTCACTTCACCAGGGAACCACAACCAACTGAGGTACATGTTGAAGGCAAATTGTATGGCTGCTGGGGAGCATTAGTTATACATACTAGCTATGACCATGCGACCTGATACAGAAATGAAGACTTCAGTTGTATAGGTGTTCCTTATTCTGCTGTAAGTCCCACAGACATGTATATGAAAGTGCACATACATTTTCACACAGAGAATGTACATATTAGGCATATGTGTTTGTCTATTTATCTCTTACCTCTTTATCATAGAAAATAAGATGTAATGATTTCACATTACATCGAAGTGTTATTTCTAAGTGTGTTTAAGTGTTATTTCTGCATCTCTGCATGTCAGCTGGAGGATTTCAAACAGAAGAGTCAACATTCCCCCTGGCTTTTACCACCTCCTCCAGGGAAGGGGTTGGTACATTCTTTGGTTATGTGCTGGATGGTTGTGACAAGTAAAATGGAATTATCAGCCTGTTGTTGTCTTAATTGGGGAATTAATGTGCTTTAAGATGAGTTTGAGAGCCAAGTTGACAAAGAGTGGGTTTGTGATGAGCTAATTTGTGTTGCGTTGTGTGTGCACATGTTCGTGGTGGGGGGAGATGTCTCTGTGTGTAAGTGGGTACATGTGTGCATCTAGATACATCTCTGTGGGTGTTAGCCAGTGAATGCAAGTGTTGTTCCTCACGTGCTGCTCCTGTGGAGACAAGACCTCTCACTGGCTTAGAGTTCACCAAGTAGCCAGGCTGCTGCCAGAGAGCCAAGGGACCTGCCTGCTTCTGCTTGTCCTGCCCTGGGATTAAAAGTGAGCCTCGTGGCTCCCAAATTTTAACATAGGTTTTGGGAATCAAACGCCGCTCTACATATTTATACAACAAGCATTTACTGGATAAGCCATCTCTCCAGCCCTTATGTTCTAACTTTATGAGGCCCAAGATGCTGAGAAGTTTAGTGAGTCATTACTCTGGCAAGTCTGTGAGGCTGTCTCTTGACGAGCCTAGTATCTGAATCAATAGACTGAGTAAGCACAACGCCTTCCCCAGAGTGAGTGGGCCTCGTTCAATCTACAAAAGGCTAACTAGGGCAAAGGTCTGGGGAAGAAAGACTTTGCCTTCGGACTGTCTTCAGCTGGGACATGGGTTCCCCTTCTTGCCTTCTGACTGAGATAGGTAACTGGACCTTCCCAGAACCAGAGCTCCTGGGTCTCCAGCGCTCTGGCTGAAGGTCTTGGGATGCTGTGGTGTTCATAGCCACAAAAGCCATGTCAGAATAAACTTCCCATTGGTTCCAGTTCTCAGGACATGAATACAGCTCAGCTCATCCATAGGTATTTAATGTGCACGTTACCCAGCTTCCTCTACTTGAGCCTATAAATTCTGTCCCAACAAGGATGTTGTCCTTCTGGCTATCCTAGTATGCATCATGCCTAGGACAGGGCCTGGCACATGGCAGTTGCGGAAACCTACCAAGGGCAGGGACGGGGAGCCAGGGCAGGCTAGAGTTGGTAATGAGGAGGATGTGGAGACTCACTCCAGAGAAGTGTCTGTGGACCATGCATCTGAAGTGGATCCACTGGGTAAGGAAGCACGTGGAACCACTAGGGTCAGACTGCTCTTGCAGAAGTAGCTTTGAAAGGGGGCAGGTCACTGGGAAGCTGTTCTTCAACAAAAGTTGTTTTGGTCTCCTAATTGGAACATGCTCATCCTTGCTTTTTCTCTGCTTCCCATCCCTCCCAGTGGTTCTCTCAGGGCGCACACCATTAATCATCTCTCATTACTTTATTTTTTTAATAGAATAAGCAAGTTCATGGGTGTCTGATATCCATTCTCTTGGCAGGATAATAATTGACACCGTAAGTGATCTCATTAATCAGCAGGGACAATTAGAAGGGTATAAGTGGAGGACAATTTGCTGGGTAGCTTGTCTGGGAAAGAAAGAAAGGTCAGCATATCTCTGAGTTGGACTGGGACACTTCTAGGGGTCACTGGCTTCTCATTAGTCCACCTTCTTGAATCCCTCCAAGAAAAGGGGGGACAAGAAAGTTCCAAAGGAAGGTTAGCCATTAGCGACACAAGGACACTCTTCATGGGTCCATTGTTATACAGGGTTTGGCTACCCAGGAGAGGAAGTCATCTCCCTCCCTCCCTCTCTGTACCTTTGCCTTGTTCTAGAGATTTCTGAAGAGGCAGAGGGAAAACCAGCTTTGGTGGATAAACTTCTTAAGGCAGGGTTGGGCTCTGGAGAGTGTTCTGGTCAAGAGAAATGTCTCTGCAGAAGCCATTATCATCTTCAGTTCTTTTTAAGTGTAAAAATGTCTGAATCAGGCAAATAATTTTTTCTTTAGGAAATTATTCATAGGCCAGCAAGATGGCTCAGCAGGTAAAGGTGCTTGCTACCGAATCCAATGACCCGAGTTCAATCCTCACCTGGTTGAAGGAGGGAACCTCCAGCAAGCTGTCCTCTGGCCGCCATATGCTTGCCATACCATGTGTGCACGGGCACCCATGCACCCAAGCTTTTGAACACACACATACAATCAATCAATGTAATACAATACTTTGAAGGAAATTATGTTTTTATGTATTTACTTATGTGTGTGTGCGCATAGTGTGGACGCCAGCAGATGACATCAAGTGTCTTCTTCAGATCCTCTCCACCTTACTTGTTTTTGAGACAGTGTCTCTCACTGAGCCTGAAGTTCACTGACTTGGCTAGACTGGCTGGCCAGCAGTTCCCAGGAATCCTCTTGTCTCCGCCTCCCCAGCACTAGAATTACAAGCATACACTTGGAGTTTTTGTTTGTTTGTTTTTGTTTTTGTTTTTTTTTTTTTTAGATGGGGTCTGGGGATTGAACTCTGGTCTTCACGCTTGCAAGGTAAGCACTTGAGCAACTGAGCCACCTCCCCAGCCCTTACACCATTTCTCCGTTCCTCAGTCTGATGTACGATAGATTCCACACGTCATCTGGGAACGAGGAAGGCACACTGGTCCCCTATGTCTCACATAAAGCCACAAGGCATGCCTGGCATGACCCAGGGCCGAATCCAAAAGGTTCTATTGGGTTGCAATCTAGAGAACTTGCATTTAAAAGCAGGTAAGGGCACACTGTGGTCTTTGAGCCCTAAACCTGAACTAGAGAAGCACTCTCCAAAAACTGCCATTGCCTGGGAGCTAGGGTTGACTCTGGGAGCCTGGGAGCTCCGAGAGAGCTGAGAGGACCTTAGGACACTGCTCTAGGACTGAATGTCCCTAAGGAAA
This sequence comes from Meriones unguiculatus, assembly GCF_030254825.1. NCBI lineage: Eukaryota > Metazoa > Chordata > Mammalia > Rodentia > Muridae > Meriones > Meriones unguiculatus. Next base: position 23,182,677 of record NC_083351.1, read on the forward strand.
GGCTGATGGCTCCCCCATCTCTCCTCCCGTGTATCTTTAACTGTCTTTGTTTCTAAATCACAAAACACGGGAAAGGAGGAGCAGGGACATAATCTGCAACTGTGTGCCCAATGCCTGCCAAGAAAATGAGCATCGCAACCCAGTGGGAAACCCTGGGTAGTTCTCTCTCCTGTTGGCATGGTGATGGGACCCTTCCAATATTCTCGGCCCCTCCTCCGTCATCAGCTCTTGGTTCAAACACGCGGGGTCAATTAACCAGTGAGAGAAAAGCCAGTGGCCAGCTGGCCGCCAGCTCTGCGGTCTTCTAGAACTCCGTTTCCTGGGTGTCCCAGGAGTCTGATAAATCTACTCTTCCCCATTATTCCCCACATCTGGACTGTGCCTGCCACCTCATCCACCCTCTGGGATCTCCCTCAGTTTCTTGGGGAGGCCTCTTTGAGCCGTATCCCCTGTCCTTCCACGTGTCCTGCCTCTTACTCTTCTGGGTCTGTGCCTCTCCAGGCATCACTATTGATCTGCTTCATTCATGCTCTCCCTCAAAACCTGAAGCTTTCTAAGAGCAGGCCCCTGCCTACTTCTCTTCTGGGTCCTAAAGGCAGGGCCAAAAACCTGGAACGGAGGGTTACTTGAAGAATGTTTGAAAGTCTTGAAGTTTAGTGTCACAGTTAAGAAAACTGTCAGGGTCTTGTTGCTGTTCAGTTTGTGTGTGTGTGTGTGTGTGTGTGTGTGTGTGTGTGTGTGTGTGTGTACATGAGTGTGGTAGCCAAAGGTCAAGGCTGAGTGTCCTCCTACCAGAGGCTCAGCTTCCAGTAGCCACAACCATGTGGGCTGGGTTTCCAAGGAGACCTGGCTAGGGATCTCAGTAGAGGGGAGTTTATTTGGGAGTTGAGTCCAAGAAACACAGGGAAGGAAGTTCCTTTGAATTCCTTTCTATAACTGCCCATCACTCCTGAGCACTCATGAGCTCTAGCCACTTAGCTACAGATGGGGTGGACCTGGCAAGCCCTCTCTACTCCCATTAATACCTGAGTAGCTAAGGAACAGGGCTGGAGGGCTAATGTCCTACAGGACTTTCAGCTAGGCCCTACCCTGGTTGGCACCTGGATGCCTTCACATGCCAAGGGCCTCTTGCTAGGTCTTTTTGCTCCCCACGCTGGCACCCTAGAGATACGATACTGCAAAATAATGCAGAGGAACCCACTTAATGAGGCTGGTTGATGTCAGAAAGCTCCTGTCTCCTTTGTAGGCCCTGAAACTTGAAACCTGGGCCTCCTTCACCCCTTCCTGATGTCAGTGGCTGCATCCTTCCTAGAGAATGCCTCCTGGCTGGGCAGTGCCTTGCACACTGGCAGGACCCAAGGCAACCACAGCTCATTAAGTTGATTTATGGCTTGGTCTCTACCCCTCCCAGCAGGCAGCTTGGAGGCTGGGTCAGTGGTGTGGGCAGAGACTGAATCCAGCAGCTGCTTCCTACCCTCCACTCCCTGCACCCCACTCCTAGCCACCGCTTCTTGTTCTCTTTGCTCCCTTCCACACCCGATTCCTTGGCTATCCCAGTACTTGACAATCAGGCTGTGTTTATTAAGCCATGGGATCCTGCACTGCTCCCCTCCCCTCTGCTCTGCTGCCCATAGATTTTCCTGCTAGGACTGCAGAGATCATAAAAACAACAGCCTACCTTGTCCCTCTAGCTTATTTACTAACTTGGCCATAAATAATCGGGGTGATTTGCATATTACTATTTGGCTTTTTATAGCACCACACGTCTGAGCACTGGCAAGCAAGCTGGGGGTGGAGGTGGGGCAAGAAGGTGAACCAGACTCTAGGCAGACAATGACATTGGTCAGAGTGGCTCCAGCTTCCTCCTCCAGCCCATAATGCCTGGCAGGCCTGACTTCTCCAGCCCTAAAAACAGAGGGAGAGAGAGAGAGAGAACCAGGGGTGTATGTGACAGGAAAGCCAATCATTGTCACCTGGTCAGGGTCAGACAAGGACTCAGGCTTAGCTGAGGATGGTAACTCCAAAGACAGCCAGTAGCAAAGCACAGCTTTTGGACTGTGAGCAGAAGGCCATCATGCTCCTCTCAAGCACTGTCTAAGAACCAACTAGAGCTGAATGCCCACACTCTTCAATCAGACAGACCCCCTGCCCCTGTCATTCACATTGTATAAGCCTTTCGTGGGTCATTTGTCCTCTGTTTAATTCCTCTGTATAATAGGAAGCACTGTCAAACAAACAAACCTGTGCGCTGACTCACTTATTCATACGGGAAGGTGCTTAGCAGAAGGTCTGGCATAGGAAAAGGAATGGATGCAGTAGTGATAGTGGTGTTGGTGGTGGTGATAATGACAGCGAAGATGATGATGATGTCAGCGGTGCCAACTATGATGGTGATGACAAAATATTGAATTTCCATGGGCTAGTGATACTGCCTTGGCCCTGTGCATAGAAGTCCCTGGGTTTGATTCCCAGAATACCTTCCCTAAAAGTAGAAGGAAAGAGGTAGGGAAGGGGGAAAGGAAACCCTCAGAATGGGGTATAGCTCAGTTGAAAGGGTGCTTGGCAAACATGCAGGAAGCACTGGGCTCCACCCCCAGAACCAGTGGTGTGTACCTGTAAGGCAGCACCTTATATGGAAAGATGACCTGAAGCTCCAGGTCATCTTTACCTGTGTAGCGAGTTCAAGGCCAGCCTGGCTTATATAAGACCGTGTCTCAGGGGGAAAAATCCTTTAAACTTCTGTAGTATCAATGAAGAAAAATAAGTGTCCTCTGCTAAGAGAGGGAAGCCACCAGTGAATAGGGCTGCAGTGGCAAACGGAAGTGTGTGATGGAGCCCACAGAAGCACAGATTCTGTCCACTGTGAGGTTCTGTGGGATCTGGGTGTGTCCACCACGTTGCCTGCCCTGGCTCTTAGCATACACCTGGTCCTTCACTGGCCTTTAAGCTCATTCCACCTCCACTGCAAGAAGCCTGACTCCTACTCACTGCACCCCAGCCCTGAATTGCCTTTCCACGCCATCTCTGCTGGGCAAGAAGCATTTGTACAAACTGAACGCCTAAGATGCTCCGTTCTCCCAACTGGCTTCCTGATAAAACTGGCACCCCAAGTTACATCAAGCTTCAGGACCCCCTACTCCACTGCAGACTAAACTGATTGAATGTTTCCCTGGGACCGAAGCATAAGGACACGGTAGGATACAAAGGAATGGGGGGGTGGTCTCAGCCATGTGCCTGACTTGTTCCTGCTAGGCTCAAGCACTCAGTGACATTGTGGCTAGATCACTGTTACCTGTTTAAAAAAAAAAAAAAAAGATGGACAGTTACCCGTGTTTTCAGGGGACATGAGGCTCCCTGTGCCAGCCAGTGCTTCATTCTGATTGGTTAATGTTGGTGAGTTAGGGACTGATGGACTTTCTTCAGTACCTGGAAAAAGATCTAACTCTTCAGCCAGTGGATTTTTGCCTCTGCCTCATCCTCTTCCCTCACTGGCTGCAATCCCTATATCCCCTCCATGAATACATGGGCACCCAACTGTCCCGTGACTCTGCCCCGAGCATCCTATTTGTTCCCTTTACAAAGCTTATCAAGAGACCGGGAAGGTAGACCAGTGGGCAGGGTGCTTAGGGTGCAAGCATGAAGACCAAGTTCAGGTCTAGCACCTACATGGCGGCCAGGCAGGGCATGCTGCTGAGTGTCTGTAACCCCAGCTCTGGGTGGACACAGACGAAGAGGATTCCTGCAGTCTATTGACCACCCAGTCTACTGAAACCCACCCGCTCCAGGTTCAGACATGCTGTCTCAACAACTCTGGTGCAGAGTGATGGAAGAAGATAGCCAGTGTTGACCTCTGACCTCCATGTGCACAGAAACATGAGTATTCTAACATGTGCCTGTACATATGCTGCACACACACACACACACACACACACGCACACACACACACTGAGAGCTTATCAAACTGTAACCCTGCATCTTTCTCTTTGCCTATTGGTCTCCTCTAGAAGGCCAGCTATGAAGAAGAGCCGGGGATTTGTGTGTTGTGCTTTTTTGTTTCCCCTTTCCTAAAACACGAGTGTAGACTGATCACAGCCTGGGGTAATCACTGTGTTACAGGTGCTGCCTCGGTGCCTGGCCCCTGGCAGTGTGCCCTTTGGAGAATGAGTGCATGAACGAATAAATCCCAAGGACAAAATCCCATTCTATGCTAGCCACAGCCCAGCCTAGATCCTGCCGACTTTCTCCAGCTCTTTGACACCTCTAAATCCTCCAGGATCCCTTCTTCCCACTGTCTCCTGGCTCTCTCCCACCTGTGCTCACCCCAGTACCCACTTCTGTCCCCTGACCAAACCTGGCCATCAGACCATCATCACAGGCCCTCTTTGGGATGTCCACACCACAACTGTGGCTTGAACTGCACCCTTGGGTGAGTGAGATCTAGAAGAGGAAAGACTGATGAAAAGGAGAGCAGTGAGCCTCTTGGAAGGAGGTTAGAAGGAGTGGTGCTTCAAAGAGTGGTCCAGGAAGGGTGAGGACAAAGGAGGAGCCAAAAGGGCCCAACCACCCTTGAAGGAGGATCTAGAGTGGAAGGGGGCTCCAAGGGGCCATGGGTGTTTCGTATGATCTAATAGGATAAAATCTAGATGATTCTCTCTGGGTCACTATATCAAGCTGAGGTTTTAAAAATCCTTAGGATGGTCTGCATTTTCCAAGTTTCCTATAGTTAGAATGTTTATATAATGCAAATTCATACTGAAGGAAAGGGAGGAGGAAGCTGAGAGCCTGAGGAAGCACGGCGGGGGGGGGGTACATCCTGGAGGGCGGCTACGTTCCTCTCCCCACAGGCCATCCGGGAACTCCTATTCTGAGCCTCAGAGCTCAGCTCGCTGGCAGCAAATGGGAGATTTGTGCAGGTCGTGGGGCCTCCTGTTTCTATTTTCTTCCTTCTCTTCCCCACTTTGTATTTTGTGAGAATCTAATTTTAACCTCTCCAGATGCCGTATTTTTTGATCTTTTCAATTGATTCTTTGCGGAAACGGAGTAACAGAAGGGCCGTGAATCTTTTTAATGGAAGGAGATAAAAAGGCTTTCGATGGCTGAGGAACAAGCCCTGTCTGCTGCCCTCTCGGACTGGCCTTGCCTTTGGGGTCCCAACCCTTCCACACCCCTGATTCAGTCGTGAAGCTGGGAGGCACCTGCATTCAAGGCCTTCCCTGCAGGCAACTAACCATAGACCATACACATCCTGTGGCATGGAAGAGACCCAGGCTGCAGTGCTGGGGTGTCTCATCTCTTAATTCTCACAGATATTCCAACCCAGCCCTGGGAGACACTAGCCACTGTCTGAACACATCTTGGTTTCTACAGTAGAGGGAGAGGGGCTACCAGCAGGCCAAGGATGGAGAGGTCAGCTCCCACAACAAAGACTGTCTACAGACTCAGAATTCAGCCAAGCCACAGTGGAGAAAGGCTACTAAGCCATGTGCCAAGCTGCATCTTATCTCCCTGCCCCTAAAATGCCAGGCCCATCCTTGGGTCATCCAGACATTCAGGCTGGTGGCTTCTTTCAGAACTAAGGGCCGTCATCACTCACTGCTGTCCAGTGTGGAAAATATATTTAATACTCCATGGAATGAATTTCCATTTACAGCTCAGGCTGTGGGAGATGGAGTGAGATGTAAATAGAAGTTTGGGGATTGAACTCATGTAGCTGGGCCCTGGGCACTACTATCTGGCATGTGGCGGTTATTGCTGTGATTACCCAGGGGACCAAACAGCATCACTGGGCACCAGAGCTGGCCCTAGCCACAAGGTAGCTCCACTTACACACAAATCCACACCTAAGTCCCAGATCCCTCTTTGAGTCCTGTAGCCTGGTACTGCTGTTGTCATCTACCTGCAGTCCAAGATTCTGAAACCACGACACTCATTTCCTAGGTGAGAAAGTACTTGTGTCAGGCATCCCAAATCCACATACAGGATCAGTGTATTGCCTCATAGAGTGGACACTAGAACAGGACCACACCACAGTGTGGAAAATGGCCACTTACTGACAAGTCAAGCCAGACAGAGGTGGCTCTTTCAAACCTCAACTTCTTGACCTTAATGAGCCTGAAATTGATAAGGACATGTAGTACTCTTACGGTCCTTGACCTCAGTGGAACGTGACACTGGCAACAGTTCAGAGGGAAAACAGTAAAACACCAACCAGGGCCCCTGAGAGCCATTACACTATGAGGCAGCCTAAAAATAAACACTCAGGCCTTCAGCTGTTGATCAGCAAGTAAGCTATGGGCACTGTCAGAGCTATCGGCCTTTAGTAGCAAGTGAGGGACCTAGACATTCTGTCAGTGGAGTGTGTATGCTTTAAAATACTCAACCAGGAAGTCCCACTATGGCCATGCTTCAGGGATACATCTAAGCCATTACCACATCAGTTGCCCAGGATGCTAAGCCTCTGGCAACTGTATGGCAATAATGGGGCCTTCTGATGGTCAGGCTAAGCAGAAAGAGCTCAAACTCTGGCGGAGAGGTGGTACTGTGAGCCGCTGCGCAGGCTTGGCAGAGAGTGATGTGCAACATAAAAGAATTAGAATTATCTCACATTCCTGCAAATGAGAATGAAGCAGCCCAACCGGGAGGCAGAGGACAATCAATGGTATTGGCAGACCCATCGTGCCCTCAAAGATTCACGGAAGAAGTAGCACTGTTCCCACCCTACCTGCAGAGAAGATGAATTCTTAAAGGGTGAACAAGCTGGTCCTCACCAGGGCGGGAAGGGACACCCTAAGAGTCCTGGCTCTGGGAGGTGAACTCACGCTCGGGTCCTCTCAGTGACAACCCGTGGCCATCAGTAGAACACAGATGGGGAAATGCTGAGAAGTGGACATTTACTCCAACCCCATGCTCAAGCGGAATGAGGCACATGCACTATTAGCCAGAAAAGTCAGATTAATACAACATAGCATTACTTGCAAATGATAAACAGACACGGGGACAAACAGAACCCTGCAAAGAAAACGTAAAGCTTTTGTACTGTGTCTGTAATGTGGTGCCGCTGAGATACGGTCCAGCACACCTGGATGGGTAAAAGGGGGGTGGAGGGTCCTGAAGTGGCTTTGGTGCCTTTCACAGACTCTGAAGTTACAGCCTGAGGATTTTGCCAAAGTGACCAATACTTTACCGCTCAGGGGAGCCAGGGGCTCAGGGAGACTAGCAGGAAGGCTTTCCTTGAGAGCCCAGAGTGAGTAGGTTGTGAGACCAGCACCCTCGTCCCCTCCAGCGACCACATTGGAAACCCAGATTCCTGGGTCGTCCCCAGACATTCTACAGGAAAATGGTCAATTCCCCAGACTACCAGCAAATCCCTTCATGTACAAGATTGAGAGGTTCCACTGAGACCAGGCTGTCAACCGTGGATATGCCCAGAGTCTCTCAGAATTCTTACAAAATAACAGCTTCAGTGTGGTTTAAAGGTTGGAATAAAGCACATTTAAAAATATCAAATTGGGGCTAAGAAGATGGCTTAGTTGGTGACGTTGAGTTCTGATCCCTAGCACCCACATAGAGAAAGCCCAGCACAGCAGCATGTGCCTGCAATACTAAAGCTAAGGAGGCAGAGACAAGCGGACCCCTGGAATCTAGCTGGTGAGTACACTCACGACTCAGTGACACCAAGTGGAAAGCAACCAAAAGAGACCCTCGGTGTCAGCCCCAGGCCTCCAGGTTGCAGGGCCACCCACCCCACACACACTCGGACAAAGTCAAATCAACAGTCCTTCGAAAGCCTTTTTCCAAGCTGTGCATCTCTCTCCCCTCTGCTTGCTACAAGGCCTGATTCTCCACAGTCAGGGCTGCCACAAATGTGACCTGCACTAAAGGACCAATGGCGCAGGTGTCCCACAGAGGAACAGTCCCAGGATCGTCAATTGTTCACACTGGTAATACCAGAACCACGGAACCCCACTCCAGATAGATGCCAAGGTCAGGGCAAAGAGGTTTGCTCTCCTGGAATGTCCACGTCACAGCCTGAGCGCCAACATTTGATGCCTGCCGCTCTTATGTCCTTTCCTAGTTGTGACAACATGTCTCACTCCCTGTAAGCATCTCCTTTCTTCAAGTGAGCGCCCAAGTCCTCCTGTCTTCCAGAACGCACTGACCTTCTCTTCATCCTGGCCATTCCCCTTTGGGCTCTGAGTTTGTCATTGCCCCTCTGTGGGTTTGGGTGGGGAAGAATCTGTTTATTTGTTTCCTTTTTTTTTTTGTTTCCTACATTTAACTTTGTGTTGATTGAAAATGTATTCTTATTATAAAAATAATGCAACCATGTGTTAAACCCTTTTTAAGTAAAGAAAAAAACTGAAACATAATGAATCATCCCCGTGTTTGCATGGTTACCAGGTGCCTCTGCCTCCTCGTGCCTTGTTGGCCAGGTCCATATTCTCACACAGCCAATAACCTCATGCACAGATCTTTGAGGCCTGTTGTGTGGCTTTAAAATCCCATTTACTTATTTATGGTCTGCAGTGTTCTGAGCTCAACACAGGAGCATGTCAGGGAAGTCAGAGGACAACTTATGGGAGTCAGGCCTTTTCTTCCACCGTGTGGGTCCCAGAGACGGAATTCAGGTCATGGTCTGACTTGACGGCAAGCTCCTTTACCCACTGAGGTATCTTGCTGGCTCCTGTTTTATATTTCTAAACTTAAAACATTTTTCTAGGCTCTGATGTTGTGATGGTCGTCTTTGGCCTCCTGCACCAGTGTGGAACTAAGAAGGAATCTTAGCCCTGAGACAGCTTGACTAGGTCTGAAGAGAAGAGCCTGCTTTTAAGGAGCACTTTTGCCTGGCTACAGGCCACTACAGTCTACATCCACAGGCTTCATGAGTGTGGCACTTCTTCAGAGCTGTCTCTTCCATTCTGTGCTGTTGTCACTTTGGGGACCTAGATGTACCTGGCATTCATTCGCTCATTAGAGCAGTATTTGTTGAGGCCTAGTATGTATCAAACAGAGGTGTCAGTGGCTACATGTGTAATAATGACCAAGGTGACAGCGGCCTCCTGAGCTCATAAAGAATTGATGGTGGTGGTATTTTAGTAAGGTGGGGAGAGCAGGGAGGGGGAAGAGCAGACATCCAATAAGGTCTCAAGACACAGGAGCCAATGATGTTTCACATGCACACATCAGCTCAACACATCCTTGCCACAAATCTTCTTTGCAGATGGGGGAGAAGAGTTCAAGGGTGCTTGCCCAGGATCTGAGAGCAAGTAATCAGCAGGAGCAAGATTCAAACCCAGGACTTCCCATGTTCAAAGCTGTATCTCAGTCCCCTTCACACTCACAGTTAGTAGGAAGCCTTCTGTCTCTCCTGAAACTCTACTAGAGTTTAGACAAATTAAAAGGTCATTGCAAAACCTTCTCAACAATGTGCTCCAATTATTTCATAAAAGAAAAACAAAAATAACAGGATACTACATAGCCTGGGGGCATGGATACATTTGGGAGGTTTCTACTGAGGCACACAAGTCAAAACCATGGTTTAAACAGAAGCATGATTTGGGTGCCCTATTTTACACTCGCCCAGCCAGCAGACATTTGTGTGTTTCAAACCTTTCTGGGACCACTCTGACAACTGAGTACCCAAGAGGGGACCCCATCTGCCTCTTCTTGCCATCAGAATTTGAAAGCCCCCTCCTCCTGCATAATTGCTGCAGGCAATCAGCACCGACTGATCAATCAAACAAAGAAAATTGCAGGTTTGAAGCTTTAATTAAATCTATCCGGCACTATCTAATTAAAGAAAATCTTTACGATTCTACATACTCCAAAATAGAAGGAGCCCACTCCTTTGGGGTTCTCCAGATACTTCACCATGCCATGTCAAGGCTTTCACCCAGCTTATGGTAGAGGAAGAGTCAAGCGATAAAGACAGCTGGTCTACCTTGCATTCCTCTTGGGCTAAGTTCAAGTTAATTTCAACATGGCAGATCTACGAGGCTGCAGGAGAAGATGGCTGTCTGTAAATGATTTTCCTTTTATCCACACCCCTCCCTGAATTCCTTAGGGTAGATTAGTAAGTTGTTTTGGCCTTGCAACTTTATCTTATCCACCACAAAACTAGTCACCATGTGACTGGAGGGCACTGAATCAAGATAGGGAGAAAATGCTGAAGACTGACTTCTTTTTAGCCCTGAGGTTATTGGCTATTCTGAACTTCAGCTTTCTCATCTACAAAATGGAATAAATGAATTATGCCCTGCATTAATGAAACAAAGATAAATAAATTATGAGGACTGGGAAGCTTCAGCCACTACACGAGACTGGGAGGAGCCCTATTCAAGGGGCTGCACCTGAAGAGAGGAGTCCTATTTGGTGGTAGGTTTTTCAAGCCTGCAGTGATCTGGGAGAGCTCTTGATGCATCCCTTGACCCCTCCTACCAAAGGTCTTGCTGGCTTTCTAGATTTCTGAGAGACTTTGTCTCAGTACAGCCTCAGTATCCTGTTATCACTAAAACCTGACCTGGCTAGGTTATCCGAGCTGGGACCTGTTACTCTTCTCCCCTGCTTTGTGGAGTTTACGTGAGTCCAAGATCAGCACTGTCTGTGATGTATGGCTGAAGAATTCTGGGGAAAGGACAAGTTGGAGGTGCCTCTGTCAGTCAGCCAGGGCACCATAAAATAATGCAGAGTCCTCTGGGAATAAGTAATAAATCAGAGGAAGCTGAGGCAGCACACGGGCATTCCTCCTTCTGCGGCGGCTCAACAGGCATGCCACTGTCTATCAAAGGGCAAAACATGGAGGGCGATGGGAAAACCGAACCAGGGGCTGCAGAGAAACAGCCCGTCATGTGCGTGGGAGCTCAGTGGTGCCAACTGGGACCACAGTTTCTCCTTAGGGTGGGATTCAAGGTGCTGCCCTACCAGCTACAGATTCTCAGGGGCACCATGGGGTCATAAATCACCTCAGTGCTTGCCACCCGTACCTAGCCTCACTGTCTGCACGGCCAGAACATATGACCCTGGCCAATGTCATCATCGCTGTTCCAGACTACACGGGTGCCATGTTGTACACTTCAGGGTCAGTTATGTCGATAGAACTTCCTGGATGAGGTCGGGTTCCTCTCCCTTAAATTTTCTGCATCAGACCTACTGGAACATTCTGAGGTTAGAAGCACACAACTAGGTAACAGGTGCCTCTGGGGCAATGAGAAATAGGTGGAGACACCAGCTTTTTTTTTTTTTCTTTCAGGCCATGACACAATAGTCATCTGTCTAGTGATAATGTCCTCGGTTATTCTATTCTTAGCCTTTACAAACACTTCTCCATGCATATGAACTCACTGAATTTCCTTCTCACCCCCACCCGATTTCTTTGCCATGCTAGGAATTGAACCCAGGACCATTTCCTTTTGGTCCCTGTTCCACTCTGATTCGCTCTGATCCTAGGTAAAATCTTTATGAGTACTAGATATTTGTTAGGTAGAGATGGGTTAATATCTTTGTCCAATGATTATAGCAGAGATGCCGGTGGTGGTAGGGTAAGGAAGGGCCAAAGACTTTAGTGCAAAGGCTTTGAGGAGGGGGTAGACAGAGGCAGGACCAGGCAGAGAAAAGTGAAGTGCCAAGAGGTAAGAAGGCTCTGCCTCACTTCTCTCTCTGTCCTAAACCACTAAGTCAGTCCCTAAGCAACACAGCATAGCATAGCAATTATTTACATAACATTTGCATTGTATTTTATACACATAATCTAGAGAATAATTAAAATGTAGGGAGGCTATGCCTACATTGTATATAAATGATGTGCCATTTTATATGAGCATCCATAGACTCCAGTGTCTCTGGGGGTCTGTATTTATCTGACCTTATTGCATTGATAGATTTAAAAAAAAAACCTGAGAAGAAATAATTAAGGAAAAAAAGAAGAAGGAAGGGCATATTTTGGCCCACAGTTTGAAGGGACAGTCTATCATGCTGGGGACTCATGGAGGGAGGGACTTGAGTCAGCCTGTTACATTTTGTCCAGTCAAGAAGTGGCGAGCAATGGATGGTCATGTTTGACTCATTCTCTGCTATCATTCAGTCCAAGCCACAAGCCCATGGGATAGCCCCACCTACATTTATGTTGGGCCCTCCCTCATCAATTAACCAGATCTAGATAATTCCCCAGATCCATACCCGGAGTTTTGTCTCCTTGCTGATTCCAAGTCTTGTCAACTTGAAAATCACTATCAACCACCACAGGATCCTGGAACCAAATATGGGAGGCCTATATTTATTGTATTTCTGTAGGCTAACTGCACTCAACTATATTTAAAATCCTACATATGAACCACAACTGTGTCTCCCAAGAGAAATGGGAAAATAGAATCGAGAAAAAGAGGTAATTCTAATTCTAACCAGGAGTCCCTGAGGGGAGGAAGTGACGCCCCAGCCAGGGGTAATGGGGTAGTGTGTGTGTGTGTGTGTGTGTGTGTGTGTGTGTGTGTGTTGAGGAACAGCAGCAACATGGGGGCTGGGGAGAGCTTTCAGTGTGGAAGAAGTGGAAGGGCATCCCATGGCTGGAAAGTAGGACTCCAGGGAAAAGTGTAGCATCCTACCACAGAAGAGGGCCTGTGAGACAGTAGAGGCAGGCAGAGCACATTTCCAGCTGACACAGAGAGGAGCCCACTGGATTATTGAGGCTGGTTTATATGAGCATCCTGAAGGTGGAAAACCTTGCATTGTGGATGCTAAAACTCGGTGCACTAAATGATACGTGATTTATCTTGCAGGGACGCATGAAAAACCGCCATGTCGCTCATTTGACAACGTAATGGGCACCCTACTCTTTGTCTGGTTTGGTTACTGGGGATACGAGAGAGAACAGAGGCCCAGTCACGTGAAACTTCCAGTCCATTCCCTGGAGGCTGACGGTAAGCATGAAAATGACAATGCTGCAATGTCAGATTGGGAGTCTATGCCCCAGAGAAAAGGTACAGCTGAGAGAGTGCAAATGTAACATGTCAAACACATGTGAAGAGCAACAGAGAGACTCTTGAAGTGCTGAGAACTTCCTGTATGGGTGTCTTGAAGTGATCACCTCAGTTGGAGGACAGTTATCAAAGGGCCTGGGACTGGAGCATGCATGTACACTGGGTTAAAGAGGTGAGGTGGTGTGGACAAGGGGTGACAGAGGAGGATGGGGACAAACTGCATGAGGCATGATCGGGCATGGTTGGGAGTGGGTCTTTCCCAGTGAGATGGAAACTGCTGGAGTTCTGAAGAGGGGAATGAGAAGATCCGAGCCACTGTTTAAAAATAAACTGTGAGCGTATAAGCTCCCATCCAGCTCACACAAGCAACGCTAACTCAACTCAGTTAGTCACAGACCAAAAAAGATGTGAAAGTTAAAGTAGGACTCTTGGGGAGAAAAAGGTTTCAGCTGAAGAAGGGTAATGGCGGTGAAAACAATGAAAATTCATTGAACATGGGTATGACAGTGCCAGGTGGGGGCAGTCCTCTGAGGGGCTGGAGAGAAAAATTGGTAATGTGCTTATAAGTATGAAGGCCTGAATTTGATCTCCAGAAGCTTCATTTAAGAAGCCAGGCATGCAGAGGCTATTTAAGCTGTGGGCTGGCTTTCCCCGGGGTCCGAGGATTGTTCAATGTTCCTGAATAAACTGCACTGAAAAAAAAAAAAAAAAAAAAAAAAAAGAAGCCAGGCATGGTGGTGCATCCTTGGAATAACAGAATCCAGGAGGCAGAGACAGGAGGATCCCTGGAGCTCACTGGCTGGCCAGCCTAGCTTACTTGGAGAGTCCCAGGCCACTAGACTTTGACGCCAAGAAAATGTGAATGGTGCCTGGAGAACAATACCAGAGGTTATCATACACACACCTAAGAGAAAAGGAATCACCTGTCACTATATGTAAGTCAGAAAAAAAAAACCTGCTCTGTATATGCTTTCATGGTAGACACCTAGAAGCATGCATTTGTCAAAGTTTATGGAACTCTGTAACACAAAAAATGAATCCCTGTGTTTGTCTGTCTATCTATCTATCTATCTATCTATCTATCTATCTATCATCTATCTATCTATCTATCTATCTATCTATCTATCTATCTATCTATCTATCTATCTATCTATCATCTATCTATCTATCTATCTATCTATCTATCATCTATCTATCTATCTATCTATCATCTATCTATCTATCTATCTATCTACTTGCTGGCTCATTTATTTATCATTTAACTTTTTATTTATTTTTACATCCTGACTGCAGTCCCCCCCCCCACCTTTCCTCTTGCTTCCTTCACATCCACTCCTTCTCCATTTCTCTTCAGAAGAAGGGCGGGGCTCCCCAGGGAGATCAGCCAGCCCTAGCATAGCCTACCATTAGGAGTCCCACGAGAAGACCAGACTACACAACTCTAACTAACATAGGTGCAGAGGGCCTATGTCAATTCTATGCAGGTTCCCTGGCTGGCAAATCCCTGTATTTATAAACTTAAAAAAATTCATTGAAGAGATCCTGGGTTGTCAGGTTGGAATACAGGCAGTGCTAAAGAATGTATCTGTACTACAAATATATCAGGAATCACTGAAGGAGGAGAAGGGACAGGTGTTGAATAACTCTGGAAAGCTTTGATGTCTGCAGGAGCAAAGGCTGAAGGAGCAGCACACACAGAACTCTAGACTGTAAAGTCATACCCCTGGGAGTACAGGCCAATAGTCCTCAGTTACCCATTCCTGCTGAACCATGCACAGATGCCTGGTGGGTGGAGCCATTTTGCTTGCTGTTGGGGTAGGTCAGAGACTAAGAGAGACCCGTTAATGATCCACGGGTAATTGAATCCAAGCTCAAGGCTCCAATCTGAACACGTGCTGTGCTTAATAAAAATACTGATGTGAACTTGTGGGAGTAGAGATGGATTTGGTTTACTGGGATACTGTGCTCATATGTCCCCCTACCTTGTGAGCAGAGGGGGCCTAAAAGCAGTGACACCCCAATGGACACACATACACCTGACATCCAGATACTCATTTCCAGTTCATTCTTCAACAGAAGAAGCTGAAGCTTCTGGGGAAAATGGCTGGTTAGAGAGCTGGGTTAGGAAACACACACGACAAATGTGGAGCATCTTCAAGGGACAGGGAAAGTGAAGCATGCCCTAATGGCTGCAGAACATAAATAATAACGGCGGGGAGTATCAAAGACACAGGAGCCCTCAAAACAGCTTCCCAGGAAAGTTACAATCAATAGACACGGTCCACGGGGATATGAATGAACGACCGAACAGATGCACAAATGAAGGCGAGGGAAACGGCTTGGTCAGTAAAGTGTCTGGGTGAGTGTCCCAAACGTGAGAATGAATCTAAGTTCCATTCCCAGAACACATGCAGGAACACAGGCATGGTGGCATACAAGGCAGAGAGAGGTACTCGGAGGCCAGCCAGCCTAGCTTACTCAGTAACCCACAGGCCCTTGTCTCAAACCAAGATGGGCAGCCCCTGTGAGATCACATCTGAAGGCCACTGACCTCCACATGAAAGCACACACCTAGACACACAAGGGTACTGGCACAAACACCCAAAAATGAACACATGGGTGAGAACAGATGTATCCCACGTAGTGTGAGAAGACTCTCAGTGAAAGGAAGGAGGACCCCATCTCTTAGAGCTATCCATAGCCTAAAGCACTTCCTTCCACAGCACCAGCACGCGGTGATGGTGAAGGAGTAACTTGCCATGGAAAATCTAACAAATGTTTCCCCCACCATATCTTCTAAGTAATTGTATTGGATAAGCCCAGTGTGGCGGCCCATGCCTGTAATCCCAGCGGAATAGGTGGATCTCTGTGAGTTCAAGGTCAGGCTGGTCTACAAAGTGAGTCTTGTTCAGCCAAGGCCACACAGAAAAACCTTGTCTCAAAAAAAATAAATGAACAAACAAACAAATAAATAAATTTTATTTGATTTATTTATCACTCTGTGTATATTTCTGTGTGTGTGTGTGTGTGTGTGTGTGTGTGTGTGTGTGTGTGTTTAGGGGTGCATGCTTGCCACAGTGCACATGTGGAGGTCAGAGGACAATGTTCAGGAGCAGGTGCTCTCCTTTCACCATGTAGGTCCTAGGGATGGAGGTCGTCAGGCTTAGCAGCATCTGAAACAACCATCTGAACCATCTCCCCAGCTGAAAAAGTTTTACTTTAAAAAGAAAAGAAAGGCATACAAAAGATCCTTCTGTCTCTACCCTCAAGGGCAAAATGAAAGGACAAGGGTGACTGGCAGCAAGGAGACCCAGCAAAAGTCCCTGGAATCCCTGAGACAGGAGGTGACATCAGTGTAACCAGGGTTAGGCAGAGGGGTGGCTAGAAGAGATGGACCTTTAGATGGGACAGTATATATGACGGGAGAGCATTTGCTGAGGGTTCACTGTGTGTTCAGAATGTCCTAGGAGTATTAAATCTCGCAGGAAGCAGGGTCCCCACAACCTGTCTGTGAGGTCAGTACTACAGGAGCCTGTCCTAGATTCATTCTGCTGTTGTAATTAAAAGAAGAAAAAAATACTGACCAAATGCAATACAAGGGAGAAAAGCGTTTATGGGGCTTACAATTCCTTCATTAATGGACACTCAAGGCAGGAACTTGAGGCAGAAACTTGACAGCAGTCCTGCTTACTATTCCAGACAGCATTACCTCCAACCAAGAAACACACTTCACAGCCAATAAAGTACAGCAGGAACCACAGAAGAGGCTAGCTGTTGGTTCTCAGGCCAGCTTATACTCAGCTAGCTTTCTTTTTCTTAACTTATTTATTTATTTATTTATTTATTTATTTATTTACTTACTTACTACAATTTATTCACTTTGTATCCCAGCTGTAGTCCTCTCCCTCATCTCCTCCCAGTCCCACCCTCCCTTTCTCTTCTCCCTTGCCCCTCCTGCAGTCTGCTGACAAGGGAGGCCCTCCTTCCCTTCTATCTGACCCTAGCCTATCAGGTCTCATCGGGACTGGCTGCATTGCCTTCCTCTGTATCCTGGCAAGGCTGCATCCCTCAGGAGAGGTGATCATAAAGCTGGCCACTGAGTTCATGTCAGAGACAGCCCCTGCTCTCCTTACTAGGGAACCCACTTGGAGACTGAGCTGCCATGGGCTACATGAGCAGGGGGTTCTAGGTCGTCTCCATGAATGGTCCCTGGTTGGAGTATCGATCTCTGCAGGCCCCCTTGCCCAGTTTTTTTGTTTGTTTGTTTGTTTGTTTTGGCTCTTTTGGTCTCCTTATGGAACTCCTGTCCCCTCCAAGACTTACTATCCTCCCCTTCTTCCATAAGATTCTCTGCATTCTGCCCAAAGTTTGGCTATGAGTCTCAGCATCTACTTCTGCTTCGATACCCTGATGGATAGAGTCTTTCGGGGGATATCTGGTAGGCTCCTGTTCTGTTCCCTGTCTTCTCCTGCTTCCGATGTCTATCCAGTTTGGCCTTCTAAATGAGGACAAAGCATCCTCCCTAGGGTCCTCCTTGTTGTTCAGCTTCTTTAGGGCTATAGATTTTAGTTTTTTATCCTATGTTATATAGCCAATATCCACTTATAAGTGAGTATATACTGTGTGTGTCTTCCTGCTTCTGGGTTACCTCACTCAGGATTCAGCTAGCTTTCTTACATAGTGCAGGACCACCTCCCTGGTGATGATGCCACCCACAGTGGACTAAGCCCTCTTATATCAACGAACAACCAAGACAGTCCTCCACAGACATGCCCACAATGCAATCTGACCTAAGCAATTCCTCAGGTGAGTATCTCCACAGATAACTCTAGGTTCTATCAAGTTGACAGTTAAAAACAACCACGACAGAGACCCTATCATGTGGGTATGGAAACTGAGGACCAGAGAGGAAAAGCCTTTTCAAAGCCACACTGCTAGAAAGAGGCAGATAAGGATGCTCACTCATGGAGCATCTAGGCCTTCCTTCTTCACCACCCATCCTGTGTCCTGTCTGCTGCAACGAGAGTAGGAACAGCAAGGCCCGTATCCTGATGTCAAGAAAACAGCCACAAACATCAGGGCCACAGTTGGGCATGGTGTCACACAAGTGTAATTCATGAGGTTAAGGCAAGAGAACTATCCATTAAAGACTTGCCTAGGCTACAGAGTGAGTTCAGAGCCAGCCTGGGCAATTGCAGGAGGCCCTGTCTCTAAATAAACAGTAACACCATGGCTGTGACTATAGCTTGACAGTACAGTACTTGCCTTGCCTGTGTCAGGCCCCTGGGTTTAGTCCCTGGCACTACAAGAGATAGAAAGAAAGGAAGGAAGGGAGAGAGAGAAGAAGGAAGGAAAGGAAGAAAGAAAGGGGAGCAGGTAAGGAGGGAAAGAGGGAGAGTCAGAGGCACGAAAAAGTACTACTTAAAGTCGCGCCTTACTGTTTAACACATGTGGTTTAGTCCCTAAAGGAGACAGCATCTTTTGGCTTCAACTTCTCAGAGCAAACAAAGCCCAAGGTCAGCCCCTCCCCCAACAAAGCTATGGCCTGAGGTGTCCCGAGTTCTTGTTTGCTTATGAGCTCTAAAATAAACTTACAAATGCCACCTTAGAGCTTAAGTAGCTAAGGAAGCACCAGCTATGGTGCAAGGGGAACCTGGACAAGAGTATCAAGCCAGTCAACCAGGAGCAGCTAGCTGTTGGGATTCGGTTGGCTCTGTCCTGTGGAGTCCCCTAGGGACCTGAGTTCTTCCAGTTCTTGACTCAGGAAAGGAGACAGGAGAACAGGGTAGGGAAGCCTTTTTGGGCCAGAGCTGGTCAGAGAGTACATGACTTCTGCCTACTGGTTACTAAACCACGTGCTCTACCTAGCTGGTTAGGCAGCAGCTTCCCACCGACAAGTCTACACATCAGAGTAGAGGCAAGATGGATGTCAGCAGTTAGCCTTCTCTACCATGATGCTTAATGTGCCAACGGAGAATAAACCCTGATGTCAAAGACATCTTTGTCATCACTCAGTCACAGGTATTGGGATGGGACCAAGCTCTGGGGCTCCCCTCAATATTAGTCTTCATTTTAAAAGTCAGAAGAATGAACCTAGCCTGAAGGACTGAAGTAAGACTAGGATGTTGCTCAGTTGGTAAAGTGCTTGCCTTGCCTGCATGAGGCCCTGTGTTCAAATCCAAGCACCGTACAAAGAAAACAATAACAAATACAAAGACACATGAGTATAATCCCAGCACTTGGGAGGAAGATGCAGGAGGATCAGAAGCTAAAGTTCCTTTAGCTATACAGAGAATTCAAGGCCAGCCTTGGATGTCTGAGATCCTGCCTCAAAACACCAAAATACTCACTATTGCCATCATCACCATCATCATCATCATCATCACCAGCACCACCACCATCATCTCAAGTAAAGTACTGGCCAGGAAGGGATGGAACCCAAGTCTCCTACTGGCACTCATCACAGCTCACCCTTGCATGATACAGCCCAGATTTCCTAAGTGTGAGTAGTTTGGTTCTTTGCTCCCACAAAAGATGAGATGATTTGGTGTTCTTTTCAATTTACTTAAGATCTAGGAGAACAAAGAACTGAAGCCCTGGCTGTGTCTGTGGGTGCCATTTCTGCTAACCAAGATAAGGAAAGCTGGAATGAAACGCAAGTTCAGGCTCGTCTCAACCCTGAAGACAACACCTTCAGGTTATCAGGGTCCAATGAGTAGCAGTTTTTGCTGCCCTCAAATGTTCAGGAAGTAAGACTTGAAAGTTAAGAAAGGGGCACTGTACTATCTCAGCAACCATGCCATAGGCAAGTGAGAAGCAGGTAAACATGCAGAAGCAGTCAGCTTTACTCTTGAGCGATGCTGATTCTGTGACCATTGCAACACTGTGGGTGGGGCCAGTGGTGAGGAGGAGCAGAGACAGCACCACTTCTTTGGCCTTGGCCTAGGGTCCTACAGTGCCTTAAAATTTGGCTGCTATTAAACAGCACAGCTGCTTGATAAGCAAGGTTCACATAACTGTGAGGCCCTGCTATGATTGAAAACACTCCTGAACCCCAATTCTGCTGCTCACCTGCCTGTGCAGTCACCTGCTGCCAACTCCTCCCTCCACAGTGTCTGCCCAGACCTACCAGGAACACATGGCATCCCTGGATCGCTGCAATGGCTTTCCAGAACTTCAACCCTGGTGGACTCTGCCCTCAAACTCCTGTCAGTCAACTTGTGTGAAATCAGGTAGCAGGCAGTTCTGAGAGTTGGAAGATGGGTGCCACAGCTACACAGCATTGGCAATAAAAAATGGGGGTTAATAATTGTCACTTCTGGGATGATTAATGGAAACAGAGCTCGTAAAGCCTCTGGCACTAGAGGGAACTATTTATTCTAGCCTCATATCTGACTCTCTTCTACGCCATCTAAATGGGCAATCACAGGTCAAAAGATACACAGAAATACCTGCCCCTTTTCCTCTCCTCCCCGACAATTGCCTTCTTGATCTGGCCTTGCTCTCTAGATGCTCTGGGCCCACAACTCAGAGTGGTAATCTCACAGGTGACCTCAGCAGGCATCCAGTTCTCTCCAAACTTTTCCTGCTTAAGGTCACCAAGGAAATTGAATACAGTGGCCCCAAACCTCCAACCACCACCTTATCTCCCAAAGCACTGGCCAGCAAGACCCCACAGAGCTTGGATCCTACAATGACTGTCCATTCATTGTAGGTAACCTTCCTGAGGAAAGACACAGCTCCCAGAAACACGTTTGCCTTTGGGCACAAATTTTTGAGCGTTTAGGTGAATCAAACATATTTACTTTTCCAATGTTGGGGGCTTGAAAAAATCCATAATGTCTTTGGCCTCAAGCCCTCTTCCTATTAATTATTAAACCCTTGTGTGTTTCGAGGGTAATTGAATCCATGTTTCTAATTAGTTTACACTTAATTCATCAGAACAATTTTTAAAGGGCTGATGGATGTCCCAATAAGCCTCATGGGCAGTTAATGAATCTTTATTTAAGAAGAAATTGGATACCCACCAAACTGTTAGCAGCAGCTTCCTCCAGGGAGCAGGCTGGTACAAGGGCTGGGGATGGAGACACTGGGCCCTGTCTTTTTCTGTATACTGCTTGCCTTTTCTGAAGCAATGGGTGCTTATTGCTTTTACTACCTGAGGGGAATTGCTTGAAAACAAGTGAGGTGGAGTTTCTTTTTTTTAAAGAAATGATATGTGTGCCACGGATCCAATGGCATGGCATATATCTGTGGTAGGAAAGGTTAGTTTGGGACTCTGGAGATCCACAGTTCAGTCACATATTATCTTCTGGCCCCTTGGCAGCGCAGAGGCCTGGAATTCTCTAACAGGTGGCAAGAATAGTGCCAGTTAAAAACCTCCGTGCTTCTCTGAGGATATACATCAAGCTTCCCATAAGGCACACAGAACCCCCAACGGTCCAGTCCCTCTCCACGACAGCACTCCAGCCACAACAAGTCAGCCCACTGTTAGTCCTTCTGGATCTTGCCTCTCTTGCTTTCTCCTGAACCTGTCATCATGGCTTACCCTCCGCATTCTTCCTTCTGCATCCAATTGCAATCCTTTCCTCCAGAAAGGATGCATTCATTCATTCACTCTTAAATACCTGTCGTATGTCAGGCACTGTAGTAGCCCCTGGAACTACCATGGAGGGAGAAGAAAGAGTTCTGGAATCACAGGACTGTGGGGTGGACAAATACCACACACATATAAAACCTGAGTGGGCATCTCACCAGGTCAGGAGGAAGTGTGTACCAGAATCTGTTATGGTTCAACTGTGAAATGTCTCCCGCAGTCTCACACACTCAGGGTCTGGCTGTAAACTAAGGAGCCTTGTTTGGGAAAGCCTCTGGATATTGAGGAATCCAATGTTCCCCTAGTCTCATGTACTAACGATGTGGCCGTGAGCTAATGGACTTGGGGAAAGTGACTGGACTCTGGGGGAGTGGGCTTAATGAATTGGGGAGTCAACTGATAGATCGTTTGTTAGTATGCTGGCATTAGTAGGAGGTGTGTCCTAGGAAGTAGCTCACTGGATGCGTGTCTGCTAGGGTATCCTGCCCTTGCTTCTTCGGAGCCATATTCCCTTTTTGCTGGTTCCTAGCCACTCCGGTGTGGCCTGCTCCACTCTGCCATGCTCTCCCCACAGACTGGCACCTCTGAACCCCTGAGTTAAAGGAAGCCACACCCCCTTTTAGGTTGTTCGTGTCAGGCATTCTGTCACAGCAACGGGGCAAGTCACTACCTCAGTCTCCTTGGCTGAGGACATGACAGCTGCATGGGGATGTGGAGGCTGAGAGGTGGCCAAGCAAAGGGCTAGCAGGAAAGAGAGTATCTCAACAAGCAGCCACAGAGGACCCTCGTCCCAGATGAGGATGGCTTCCTACCTCAGCTCTCAGCCTAGTAAGTGACAGGGCTCCCTCACAATTCTGGAAGTTCCTTGAAGGAAAAAGCTGTCTCCTTAACTGTTACATCTCCAACACCTGGCCCTCCTGGTAGGCCTCCAATAAATGTCAAATCAAACAGTGAGTGAATCAACAAATGTGTCTAGCACAGTGGCTGGCAAACAATGGGTTTTCTGTGTCACGTAACTTCCTGTCCTTTTTCAATGTCCTCTCTCCGTCTCATGCCGCCAGAAGATTTCTCCCTCACCCCCAGGGGCCCTCTCAGCCACCTCCTGTCCACAAAAAAGCACATTCCCAAAGGAAACCTGAGGGAGGACTTGCCAAGGACAGCTCTGCCGATGTGCAAAGCACCCTACGGGATCCATTGGGAAGGTCCTACGGTGGGCGTCCGCTGCGATTCATATTCATGAGGAGACAGTAAATCTGGCAAATTTGCGGATCATTACAACTTGCAAGCAGGTGTCTAACGCCAGTTGAGTGAGATCTGCAACCAGCTCCAAACGACTGCGACTCCATTCCACCTTAGGCTGATGGCAGAATGTCGACTGCCAGTAACTGAAGGAGCGAGTCATAGCGCTTCCCATAACGGGAGCCCGAACGTCTAAATTAAGGGATGCTTAGCTTTGCTTAACTGGGGCAGTCATCACCAGCGCCCTATAAACCCTCCGACTTACAGAGATGCAGTTTATTAGCAGAGCCTCCGTAGATTACGTTGGCTGGTGCTCCATTAGCAAACTTCATTCCACATTAAACTGCAGTTCAATGGGATGTTTGCCAGCTCTGAAAGGCCATCTAATTGTACAAAAGCAGGGACGTGGGGATTGTTTCTGTAATTCATCCAGGCAGGGCTGACACTGCATTATCTGGAAAGGCACTTTGTTCCGTTCTTGCTAATTTCCAAACTCCTACAGGCTCCTCAGCCTCCAGGACCATTCCCTACCCCATTCTCCCACCCTGATCCATTATGTGAAGAAACTGATCAGCTTCTATTGTAAATTTAATTTCAAGCAGCCAGACGCTGCCTTCTGGCACCCCGGGATGTGGCTGCTTGTGAATAGCACTAGATGAAATGTGAGATCTTGCAAGGAGATGCTCTGAACTCCTGCTGGAGAGAGGCAGGCGCGGGGAGATGAATGGTGTCTCCCTATAGCGCAAGCTGCGCACAGCGCGCGGTGCCTACTGGCACCCCTCTGTCAGCGATGCCAGGTGTGGCTGCCAGTACAGTGTCACTGAGAAAGCTCCATTTCACAGAGGAGGAAACTGAGGCTCAGATGGGTTGATGCCTTTGCCCAAGGTCACGGACAGAGGAGGAGGAGGAGGAGGAGGAGGAGGACGGCACGCCAGCAGTCTGAGGCTGGGGTCCTTGAATGTTGGAGTGTCCCTGGGGTGTCCTAGCTTCAGTGCTCCTGCATTTAGAGCCAGAGCCATTTGCTGTGCTCAGGTGCCCTGCACATCATGTGATTTGTAGTAGCACCCCTGGCCTCAGTGTGCCAGAGGCCACTGGCACCCTGCAGACATGCAATCAAAAACATCTAGGAGGGCCAGGATTCTAACACGGTGGCAGAGTGCTTGCCTAGCATGCCCGAGGCCCCAGGTTCAATTCCCAGGATTGCCACTCTCACACACACACACAAATTTCCAAGCATTGTCAGAGGTCCTGCGAACATACAGATTGCCTTTGGTCAAGAGCCACTTACAACTTGGAAATTTAGGCTTGTATTTTCTCAGTTTTTTTCTGTAAATATTACTTTCACTCATTTCTAGTGCAACTCAAGACAGTATACACACATGGCTTTATTTAATCATCATCAGCCAAACACGGAATAACTAAGATAGATATATTATGACAGGCCAATTTTATGGATTCTGATACCGAGGGCAGTGTGACAGCAGCCTGCCAGGGCCTCACAACTGGGTACGAGCTGGAGGTCTGACGTGCGCATAAGAGCACAGTTCCCTGCAAGGTTCTGACACAGCAAAATCTGGTGAGAGGCTTGCCTCTGCCTCAAAGTGCTTAGGTTTCCAAAGGGGGTTAAACCGCAGCTCATAACCCACCCTAGGGGTAAGCAGCTGCAGAAAGGTGGGTGTGAGGTTGACTATTGAGCCACCAGAATATGGTAAAGATGACCAGGGTGCTGCTGGAGGGATGAGGAGAGGGAGGAGTGCTCTGAGTGCAGTCACTGCGAGTGCCTGCCTGCTAAGGTGCAGGCAATAGATACAGAGGCCTGCGAGTAAAGTGGGTGGAGAGAAACCTGCCTGCAGGCCTCTTGGAGGCCCTGCTCCACCATCAGTGTGGGAGAGGAAGGGAAAGAGGCGCATCATGGGAGGCGGGGCACACAGATCCATTATACAAAAGCACAGCGCGCACAGGTTACCTCGCACACCCATTTCGTACAAACACATACACATCAGATAGATCTGTGACACACTACACGCACCCAATGCTGCCTCCCATACATACTCATGGCAGACACGTGCATGCTGTATGATCTGCCTATGTGCTGCATGTGTAAACTTGCTGCCTTGAGTAACACGAAGCATGCACCTCCATTGCACGCACCATGGTAAGCTTCCCTGGGCACAGTGCTTTCCTTACTGTCTTCCCACAGTGCCTTCAGTTCTCTGGTGGGAAGGCACGGGTGAAGTGTCAGGACAGCCCCAAGGCCTTTGGGAAACAGCTGAGTTCTTAGGTTCAAGCACTGGAGGGCAGGAAGGGCTTAAACGACACTTCTGGAGCTTGTGGGGATCATGCTTCCCCTGCATCTGAAGGCTCACATAGCAGCCCCGGGAGGTCAGACGGTTGCCTCCACCTCACAGTTAAAGCTCAGGAAAGCCAGACTTGCATGACATCAGAGCAATAATGAAAAATAAAGATTAGGGGCTGGAAATGAGAGAGGGTGGGGTGGAGCGCTGGCTTAGCGAATGTGAGGCCCTGGGTTCAATCCCCAGCACTGCAACATATACGTATGTCTGTGTGTATATGTTTATGCATGTGTACACACACACATACACACACACACATACACACACAGTGTAAAACCTGGGGATCTTACCGAGAGTGTCTCACAGGATAACACTGCAAGAGATTACTCACCTGTCCTACTGAAGAAAAACGTCAGTGCACAAACATGCTAGTCAGGCATGCCCTGGCCTTATGGCAGGTCACATTTCACACATCACGCATCTATATTAGAGATGTTTGTGTGCTATTTGTTGCACATCAAATGAGTGTTCACGGCACATCGCATGCATCTACCTTATATAGATATTCCATGATAGGCATGTATATGTAACATGCTTGTGTGCACATTTTCCTGTGGGCTGGGATTCACCACAGGCTCCCAGCACCCATTTTCTGTGTCTGAGCTAAACATCGCTGGGTCATCATCTGCTTATTCTTTCACTCCCTTCAAGTCCCCAGAAAGATACTAGAGACCTTTGGGACTGCTATTCCTCATAGCATAAAGACCTACCCCATCTCCTCTCTCCATTGTTCTGGTCCAGGCTGCCATCTGGCCTGGCAGTCTCCTGAGCATACCCTTTGCTGTGTATCTCTCATAAAGTAACCAGATTATCCCAAAGCTCTCAGCTTCAAAACAAAACAAAACAAAACAAAACAAAACAAAACAAAACAAAACAAAACAAACAGAACAAAAAGACTTTGTCTAAAGGTTATCTGCAATACAACTATATCTAACACACTTCATGGTGGGAACCTACACGCTTCCCCTCTGTCACTCAGACAAAAACAAGGATGCCACTCTCATGGTTGGCCAGTGTCTTACTGGAGCTTCTGGCCAGTGTTTAGACACAGATAGAAAGGTGGGTTATTCAAACTAGAAATGTGGAAGTCAGATCGCCTTCTCTCAGAGACATACACAAAGCTGTGCAGAGCAGTAGAGGATTCAGAAGGTTACAGAGCACAGATCAATACAGTGAGGTCAACCACATTTCTATGGATTAGCAAAAATGAAATCAGAAAATCAATTCTACTCATAATGGCACCGAAAGAGTAAAAACCTGCTGGTTGTCCAGTTCAACAGGGAGCATCAAGGCTCTAGTGAGACTCCACTCCACCTGATCTCACAGTTCTCGTGGAAGCAACCCAAGGTGTGAAAGAGATACATCAAGAAAATAAGAGGTCTCGATCCCCAGGCTCTACTGCACTCAGGAACTTCTCTAGACGACGCCCGCCCAGCCAGTCAGGCTCCATTAAGGGAAAGGTTAGCAGGATGTTGACAGAGAGCTGCAGCTTAAAATATGCTTTAAGGAAGTCACTTTAACCATGAGCGGAGTGAAAATCATGGGGGAAAAAGTAAAGAAATCTTCTACTTGAACACAGGAAAAAAGAAGTGACAGCCACAGAGCTTAAAAATAGAAAGCATTCAACATGAGAGATGAATAAGCACATCAGTGATACCCCAGAAGGGTGAGTGGACAAAACTGCTGCTAAAAGGTGCTGATGCTGTCAGGAACTCTCAAAAACCCAGTGATGCTTTAGGGATAAGGGCCATCCCTAAAAAAATGCCATAGATAAATAGAGGGACTGGCAAAGACTGCCCTGATAAATGTAATCCTAAAAGGAAAAAAATAGCATTATTAGTATCTAAGTTAAAAAACAAAAGGCAAAAGAAATTTTTGATTAAGGAAGATAATTTTTATATTGGGAAAATAAAAAAATTTCACTGTGAAGATTCAATGTTTAAAAATATTTATCAGGAGTTGGGGAGGTGCAGTGACTAACAGACCATATTGATCTTGCAAGAGGACTGAGTTCAGTTCTCAGCACACCCCTGTTAGGTAACTCTTGTGTGCCTGTAACTCCAGCCCCAGGAGACCAGATGCCTGGCCTCCGTGGGCGCCTGCGTTCACCTTACATTCATGCAAGCATGCCTGCATGCCTGTGTCCCCCCACACAAAAATAATGAATATATTTCTTTAAAAATATAATTGGGTTGATGAAATGGTTCAGTGGGCATGAGCATTTGCTGTGCAAACATGAGGACTTGAGTTTGAATCCCTAGCACCCGGCTGGGTATGGCTGTGCACAAGCTTATGACCTCACTGCTGTAAGAAAATGGAGACGGAAAGATCTCTGGGGCTTGTTGGCTACCACCAGGTTCAGTAAGAGACCTGGGCTCGAATATGGCAGAGAAGAACAGAGTGAGACGCCTGAAGTCCTCCTCTGACCTTTCTGCACACAGAAGTACCCACATACACGTGTTCACCACTCAAACAAGCCACACACACACATAAAATGTAAAAACGAAAAGATGTATATGTTGAAGATACCGCCTCAAAGCATACGAAGTTTTTTTTAAACTTATAAATAGCAGTAATGACAGCAGACAAAAGAAAATGCAAGCCTGAGACCAGTCTATTATTTCTCTTGATAAATATCGATTAAACAATAAATAAGAAATTAGAAATTAGCCCACAGGATTAATAATGTGAATTCCCATCCTTCAATACAGAATATTTGATTTTTCCAATACTCATAGAACATTTATAAAATACGGTCTTAAAAGGAAGAAAGAAAATCAACAACCCCCTAAAGTTGAAAGGCATAATCCAATCATAATGCAATAAAACTAGATCATAAGTTTTAAGAGAATAAACAAATAACATTTGAAATTTGAGGGAAAGCCTCCAGAGTCAAAGAAAGAACAAAACTGCAATTAGAAACTCTTTCTGAAATAACAACTACCCATCAAAATTTACAAGATATGGCCAAAGTTGCACTTAGGGGAAAAATGCCTCTTAATGCTTTTATTATCAAACAAGAAATAATGGGACTAATTCAATTCATGAAACCCGCAAAGAGCAACGCCAGCCTAAGGTAAGTGGGAGAAAAGAATGGATAAAGATAAAAGCAGAAATCAATATGTGAGATAATGGAGAAAGAATAAAATTGATAGCCCCAGCACTGGAGGTTTCAAAAGACCAATAAAGCAGGAAAATGTCTGTCAAGACTAAGGGAATGGAGAGAACATGGGAGCCCACGAAGAAGGAGAGGCAGACCCAGGTGCCATGAAGACAGATGCCCACAGTCCTAGGCCCGTATGTGACAATGACTGATTTCCTCGACACACACGAAAAACATCAACTGATTCCTCGACAAGGAAACCTGAGTAAACCAGCCAGATGTAATATGATGATTCAGAAAAATCATCATGGGAGTCCCAGCCTCTGAGAAGCACCACCCTTCCCCTCCCAGGGTGGCACACCCCCGTGTTATCTGGGCTCCTTCCTCCTTCTGGTTTGCCCCATGTGGGCGCTACCCAGGGAGCTCAGAGGCAGTGAGATCCTTCCAACCCTTCCTCCTGGCTGATGCTGCCAGACCCTGAAACGAACTGAAATGAACATCAGGAATGTGACAAGGAGGGGAGCCCACACAGGGAGCCTACCAGAGAGCAACTGAGTCAGGTAGTGAGTCAGCCTCCTCAGGGTGGGCTGCGCTTAGGGGGAACACCTTCCTGAAGACCTCAACAACATCCGTGCCCGTGGCCTGCAAACTTTCCCTAAACGCCCAGCCAGGACACCTGTCACCTGTCCCTTTCGGTGGCCCTCCCTGGCCTCCCTGGAAAACCCAGCCCCACGAGCTACCCTGTGCCACTTTGCCTGCACAGCCTCCGCTAAGATATCTATGGCTGTCTCCACGTCGGCGTGCGAGCTCCATGGCGACGGTGGCTTTGCTCTGCTGACTGCCGTGTCCCCCCAGCATTCAGGTCTGCACCAGCATAAGACATGGTCACAGAATATTTGTTGACTAAATGAAAGGGGACTTTAGTCCCTTTCACGAGGTTTCATTGACTATCACCTGTATGCCACACCCTGCACAGTATCACAGGAAGATGGGTGAACCCTGTCATCCCTGGGAGAAAGTACCCTACCTCTGCTGCAGGCTTCCCAGACTCACTGACACCCTGCACAGGATGTGGGATATAGTCTAGGAACATCCTCAAGCCAGCTTAGAGTGTAAGCCTGAGACAGACAAGCTCACCCCCCACATACCCCGGAACTTGGCTAGTGAACAAAAAACCCTTTAGGTCTCTGAGAAGTTTGGACGTTTAAGTAAGAAGGCAGGGCTAATGCAGAGTGGCAGGCCTCTGGGTCAATGAAACACAGAAAGCTGTTGTGCTGGAGATCTCTGCCCAAAAGTCTGCCTTTCCCACAGAGGGTAACACCCTCTTACCCCATCTTCGCCTCTTCCTTGACCTCCTTGTCTTAGGAGGCAACTCAGAGGCCCAACTGTTAGGCTTCTCAGCGCCCCTCTGCTTTTAGCTTCCAGTGGACATGATGGAGTCGGAGAAGATGAGGGCCATCCCGAAGATTCAATTCTAGTCCAACAGTCAAGGTATCCAAATGCAAGGGCAATTTTAGCAAATCTCCATGGTTCCAGACCCATGATGCACAACCCAGCACCAACCATAACTCACAGCCTTCAGCTCCACAGGACTTGGGGCCAGGTGAAAATATAAGCATTTCTCTGTGTGTGGAGGATATACCCAAAAGGCAGACAGATGACAGACAGACAGACAGACAAAGCTGTACTTATGCTGACAAAATCAGTACCAATGAAAAGACTGAAATTTCTCTATTACTTCTTCTGATTTCTGCCCAGTTTTCCCAAGTGTCTGACATAGCCTTGTCTATCGTATTTTTCAAAGTTAAGAGGAAAGAATTGGGAGGCTTAAAAAGAAAAAACAAAACAAAACAAAACAAACAAACAAACAAACAAACAAAAAAACAGAGAAGCTAGGCATGATGAGTGAGGCCTGCCTGTAACCCCAGCACTCAGGAGACTGAGGCAGGAGGATTACAAATTTGAGATAATGGGCTACAACAGCAAAACCTTAGTCACAAAACAATAGCAAGCAAGCAGAAGTGTTAAGGGAGGGCCTCATGGAAAGGAAGTTAATTCCTAGTATAAAACTGAGCCCATCAAGGTTCGGAGAGGGGAGGGTCTCACAAGGTCCCACCCCTCCCTGAGGATTTTAGGCAGTTAATAATTACTGGAGGTGAAAAAGATGCACCTTCTTCAGTGGTGTAGGCAACTGGTCAGGTGCCCATGCTTCAGGCCTTGCCCATGCTGTGGTAGGTAACCCTAATTTAACCCTTTGGTTCAGACACTTATATACTCAGAGACGGGAGATACGAAAGCAGAAGGGGGACTAACTGGAAGTTGGAAAAGAGTCAGTGGGAGCAGGAGAGGGCAAAAGAGCAGTTGTGATCAAAATTCATTGTATACCTTATCATGTGTAATTCATGTATGCTAATAGAAACTTAAGTAATAAAGCAGAGGTCTGCTGTTCGCCAAGCTCGGCTCAGGGCCAGCTGCTTGCACCAGGGAGGTGGGGAGGATGGTACCTTGTCCGAAGGTTCTCTGCCTGGGGTGGCCCATCAAATACTGACAGGACATCAAAGTCCTCTTCCAGGGCAAAGGACTGGAATACGAGCTGGATCCTGTGCTGGTCGTCCGCGGTGATGGTCCACGTGCAGTTGGCATAATTGGGGTAGCCATAAGGGAACCCTGGGCTCTCCACTGTCCCGTTGGGACCCTGAAGTTGGAACGTGCAGTTCTGGCCTGGGAGAGAGAAAGAAAGAACTTCAGTGTGGCCAGAAGAACTCCAAGTAGCTTCCAAGAGCTGGAATACCGTGTCAAAGAACCATCACTTTTCTGAGTACTTCCCATGGGCCGCCCTGGGCATAGCAGGCAGGGAGGGAAGATGAGTAACAGCCAGTGCCCACGTGGTGCATTGTGTTCCATCATATTGAAGCCTCGGAACAGCCCTCTAAGAGTAAAACTGGTGCTCATAGCTTCAAGTCAGACACAACCACAGCCAGACTGCATCGGCGATTCTGCAACCAAGCCAGGGGACCATCTCAAGCCTCCTCCGTTGCCTGCAGCTTCCCTGTTCTCAGATGATGGCGTCACCCCACCCCCAAGCTCCCTAGAAAATACAAGCCACTAGTGTGTCTGCCCCCTGCTGCCATCCTTCCTCCTCCACCTAGATGGGATCACTGGAGTCATACACCTCCTGGCCCTTTCAGGACATTTCTTGCACCTGTCCTGTTGTCTCCTCTCCCCTGGGGTCTTCTCATTTCAGATGTGCTCCAGACTCTACCTTTCACCAAAGCAACCCCACACCAGTCCTGTCTCTCTCCTCTCCTGCACAGCCAGACCAACTGGAACCACAGCCTGACTCCTCATCCTTCTCCACGCCCATCAGTCCCCACGTGTCTACCTGCGAGCACGTGCAGCGAGGTCACGGACCGAATGTGCTGGAGATATTGCAACCTGTCTTCCTGCCAAGTGACCTCTCTGAGGCCCTCACGCTGCTCGGCTGCTGCAGCTCGGGCCGCACTCTGCGTTTGCCAGCTGTAGATCTGGGTCAAACAGAGCTTCAGATGGATGGTAAGTGGGAGGCCGGGAGGGGGCTTAGAGAGGTGGCAGTTCCTGTTGGTGCTCCCATACCATTGATGCTGCTACAGCAGGGACCACACTAGAAGCAGCCATGCTGCGGGTTCCTCCCGTACCGCTGCACCCTCTTCCTCTCATCTGACTGCTCTGCTTCCATGGTGGAGCCTCTTATCTCGGTCCAGCCCAGAGGACTTGCCCATTGGTGCACCGATGGTGTAGCGCCGCATGGTGCGAGCCAGTTGCCAGCCCTGGGCTCCAGGCCTGACTGCTTTGGGATGCACACCCACTCTTCTTCCCTTGCCTGCTGCTCCTTCGCTTAGGGGATGAGATGGTGTCCCCACTAAACAAGACTGAAAGTGACACCTTTCTCTTCACAGCCCCGTGGCCAGTGTCTCTGTCTTTATCTCTCTCCCGCCCCCTTATTCCAAGCTCTTCCTTGGTCTCCAAACTACTCCATGTACTCTGGTCCTTCCCATCTTCTTCACTTTTCATTCCGAGGCATCGAGGCATCTTTCCATGAGAGAACTAGAACCGAGCCAACCCCATCACCACTGTCTCCAGTATCCATTGGCTCCTCTCTGCTCTTCAACAAGGAAAGAAAACTGATGTCCATGGGAGTCTCTGCATGGTTTGATGCTTTGAAATCTCTCCCTTCCTACATTCAGCTTTCTAGCCAAAGCGTCCCTCAGTCCTGTATGTCTATATTTTCTCACTACGCTGCCAGAGGACTCAGCAGTGTGCTAAGGCCATGCCGCCTTCACCTATGTTGGCCAACACTTAGCATACCAGCATACTTCCATTCTTTTGTTTGAGGCTGCAAGCCCAAGAACAGAAACCATGTGGGTTGAAAGCTTTAAATCTTACAGTCTCAGTAACAGGCAGACACACAATCAGTTCAAAATCAGCTAGGAGGGCCTTTGTAGTCAGACAGTGTTTGTCTAGACAACTCTGAGTTCACCTTCATTGACTCAACATTCACAATAGCCACACGTGGCAGACACTAGTAATATCTTCACTTACAGAGGCTGAGTTAGAGCAGAGGGGAATTAAAGAATGGGGCCAGGGCTCCCGTTGCTCAGTACTAGGACTTCACACAGGCTGGCCACTTCCTCTAATGATGGTGCTGATAAGTTGACTCAACACTAATTTTTTAAAACCACCTTAGGGATTAACTGACAAAGGATACTTAATCTCTAAAATGACTTTACTATTAAGAAATCTCTTAATACAAAGTATTCCATTAAGGGGGAAAAAGTGAAGGGCTTCTGAATAAATGCTAAAGAGGCATTTAATAAAATTAGACATGTAACTCTGATTAAAGTAAGCATTCAGAACAAGGGAGAAAAAACACTGCCTTTCCATTAATCAGTCCCTTACACTGTACTTTAGGTGAAACACCCGATAGGGATCAGAAAATGAGACAGAGATGTCAGCATCCTCCCGAGGACCACGTGCCTGCCTGGAAAAGCTCAGCGTGCAACAGCAGAGAAATAAACGAGAAATGAGGACGGATGCAAAGAGATGGCTGGCAGACGGCATGTTAATATGCCCAGGAAGTCCAGGAGAATCGATCACAAAGCTATTAGAATTGAGAAGAGATTTCAGCAAAGTAGCCCAATGCAAACTGTACAAAAGTCAATAAAGTTCGTATCTGCCAGTCACAGATGAAAGTGGGAAGGTGAAGGTCCTTTCGTGGCAACTACAAAGCGCGCAGCACGCACGGAAACAAACTTAGGGAGACTTGTGTAGGCAGGCTCGTGGGTATAGTTCGGGATGCAGGGCTCACCTAATGAGAACAAGGCCCCGAGATTCTACCTTAGCGTCCTGAAACAAAGGGAGGGAGAGATGGTGGGAGGGAGAGAGAGATGGACGGAGGGTATAAGTAAGAAATGGAGAGAGGAAGGGAAGCAGGAAGAAATGGAGAGAAAGAAGGAAGGAGGGAGGGAGGGAGGAAGGAAGAAGAGAAGAGAGGAGGAAGGATGGAAGGGAGGGAGGCAGTTAAAAAAAAACGTGTAATCACTTTATGGAAAAGAGTTTTACAGAGGAATTTTTTTTTCTTTTTTAAATCAGAGGCACTGGGGAGAAATGATGTAGTCTTGAGTGGAAAAACCTAACTACCGAAAGGTTAATTTATAATATTAACCTCTCAAAAATTATTGAAAAGTTAATTTATCCGCCTGATGTAATGCTCGTCAAAAGCCCAAGGCCATGTTTTAACTCTGAGAAAATGACACCTAAATTTAACCGGAAAAATAGGTTATGTGGACAGTGTATTGTCTTTTAAAGGGTAGAAAATTTAGTATTCTTATAATAAAGGATGCTAAGTCGTATTATGAATGCCATGTGGAAACTGTGTCGGGGAGGGGATTCTCAGTGCACAGATAGAACCTGAAGTAATGCTACCAAAAAAAAAAAAAAAAAAAAAAAGAAAAGCACCTAATATGCACAAAAACTAAGATGAGCATAGCCAAACTTTGGGCAGAGTGCAGGGAATCTTACAAAAGAAGGGGGAGATGAAAAGACCTGGAGGGGACAAGAGCTCCACAAGGAGAGCCACAGAACCTAAAAATCTGGGCCCAGGGGTCTTTTCTGAGACTGAGACTCCAACCAAGGACCATGCATGGAGATAACCTAGAACCCCTGCACAGATATAGCCCATGGCAGCTCAGTCTCCAAGTGGGTTTCCTAGTAAGGGGAACAGGTGCTGCCTCTGATGTGGCTGGCTCTTTTATCAGCTCCCCATGAGAGGGGAGCAGCCTTACCAGGCCACAGAGGAAGACAATGCACCCAGTCCTGATGAAACCTGATAGGCTAGAGTCAGATGGAAGGGGAGGAGGACCTCCCCTATCACTGGATTGGGGGAAGGGCATGGGAGGAGAAGAGGGAGGGAGGGCAGGGTTAGGAGCAGAGGGAGAAGGCTACAGCTGGGATACAAAGTGAATAAATTGTAATAAATTTAAAAATAAAAAAACTGAGATGAGTTGTTTTTTTATCAATAAAAACAGAAAAAAAAACCAAAATAATTAACTATTTCAGAAAAGAATTATCTTCTGAATTCAGACAATATATAAAAGTAAATTGCATATGGAATAAAGGACTAACAAAATTCTAAAAACAAAATATCTATGTTATAATGTTATTAGAGAAAATACAAGTAAATGAATAGCCATGGTTCCCTAATTTTCTGAGCGATACTGTAAGATTAACAGTTTTATATAAGAGTGTGTGTATGTGTATGTTTGAGAGTATATATGTGTGAGTGTGAGTTTGTGTGGGTATGTGAGTCTGAGTTTGTGGGTGCGTATGTGTGTGTGAGTTTCTGTATGTGTGTGTGACAGAGAGTTGTTTGAAATGGACAAAATCAAAAGGCATGCAAACATTGGGTTGAAAAAGAATACCTTCATTGTGGAAAGAATGAGTGTTTGTTACTAATAACAGGGAACAGAACAAACGCTACACACGAACACTGCAAAGGGACAAGAAAGCTCACAAATGAAGAGAAGCCAGACATCCAACTGCAAGAATAATGAAGTAAAGCGTTCATTTTACAGCTTTCCAAAACACCCAAGTACCCCTCCCTGAACACCCCCTTTTGGCTACAGGCACCAAGACTGCTTCACCCCAGAACCTTAAAAGCCGGGTGAAAGCACAGTGATGTGACTGCATTAAGTCACTCATGATTCACTCCTCTAGGTCAATCCTGTGATAAGCCGTGGAGCCTAGGTCATGCACCAGAACAGCCTTCATCCACCCATGGAAGCGAGGCTTTAACTGTACTCATTTAAGGAGTACCTACAGTGTTTCTTAAGTAGAGACCTCACAGAGGCTAGTATCTGACCTCATTTGTGCCTAGTCCAACCACTGCTACCAACACTACCACCATACACACTACCAGAGATGGCTTCCCCGCTCAGACCTGCCCAAGCCTGGAGACACTGACTTGGAATCCGGTTATGATCTCTCCTGCCATAAACAGAGAAGCAGAGGGGCCCAGGACATGGATCCCAGAAACACTGTCCATGTAATGGGACAATAAAGGTGAGAGAGATGGAGGCAGAAGACAGAGACAACAGAGGAAGAGACCCAGAGGGTGATTCTTAGAGAGGAAGATGACAGAAAGAGGAGGATGCCATTGAGAGACCGTGATGAGGGTTTTGGAGGAGGTCACTCAGTTTGATACCTAAATGGTCCCTCTGGAAGTTAAGATGCTATAACGTTAGAGCTCAGTCCTGGCCCGGCACGTCCCCAGTGCCCGGAATTCAATCACCATTTGCTGCAAAGATACATGAATCACAGCAGAGGTGAGCAGGAGGGCTTGAGAAAGGTGAGCAGAGGCTAGGCTGTACCAGGCAGACGCAGGATTGGCTGGCAAGAGGGGGCAAGGCCACCGTGTGTGAAATAATAACATACATTTCGTTCTTTGTAAAGCACTTGAAATTACAGGCAAGGTTTAAAAGGATGAAATGATTTTAATCTCGCATTCCTTCAGAGGCAACGGCTATTTATATTTCTGTTTCCTAAATTTTTTTTCCCATGCACAGTTAAAATTGTTGAGAAAGTACAGCGCATATCCTTTGGAAGGCCTTGCAGTAAATTATTATTCAGATTACAAAAGGCGATGTTGTTATAATACACATAGATACACAGGCATAAATGAGTTTATTTACAGCCTCGTCCGTTAGGAGTCTCTTGCTCTATAGACTGAGCTAGAAGGGTGCCCCGGTACTCCCTCTCTTAAGCACCAATCAGAGTTACCCAAGTCAGTATCCAGGATGGTGACACCCCCCCCCCCAACACACCATCCCCTCCTTGCTCATGTAAGCATATGGACATATTCTGGGAGAAATTTTATGATTTTGTTTTCTAAAACGATATTGCAGTTTAGCTCGTTTCTCTGCAACTTGCCTCCTAACGTAACAATACGACAGGGACACCTTTCAGTTCAGTAGCTACAGATCTAACTTATTTCTTATATAAATGCGTAATATTGCCTGGCATGGATGTGTCTCAATGCATTCAGGCACTCCTCTGAGTATGGCCATTCGGGTCATTTCTTGGTTTTCTTTTGTAACAATTCAGTAAACACAACATGAGTTTTTTCTCCCCCAAGATCCTGAAACTGCTCATAAACTGCATTTTAAAACGATGCCTAACATCCCAGTGTACAGTTATCCTAGAGTTTACTCAACCATTCTATTGTCAGCCATCTGAATTGCTTCTGGATCGTTTCTTTTTTTTAATCCTGCTTATAAATACAACCTGGACTTGAGCAAGGTCTGGTGACAGGATGCCAGGCCGTGCAGAGGAAAACAGGTTTCCATGGCCAGAAGCCCAGAATGAGCGTCCATTTATGCAGCCACTGCACCCAGCTCTGCCGTCTGCTGGGGTACTGTAATTACAGGCTGACTGACCTCTGCAGTGGGCACTGCTGGGCATGGTTAGAAAGGGGTGAAAGCCGGTTCACTTGGAAGTCTCCCTGAAATCAAATGGTTGTCAGTGAGTTAACCAGTGCAGCTGCTGCAGCCAGAAATACTGATGAAGCGGGAGCCAGGACTCATGTAGCCAGGCACCTTTTCCTATATGGTGGTGGGGAAAGGAAAAGGAGGGGAGCTTGAATCTCTCTTCCAGTAACCACAATGATCCTCCTTGCTCTCAGGCTCTGGTTGATACAGTTACCCTACAAAGCCGAGACAGGAGAACACCCCAGAAAACTGGATGAGATTTTGTTGGTGGTGGTTTTTAGATAATTTCTCTATGACAAACCTGCAAACATTCAGGTTGCTGGGTCAAAGAGGATGAACATCCCTGAGGCCTTCGCCTCTAGATTTCCAAAGTATCCTCTAGAATGTGTGCCAATTATGTTCTCATCACCATGTCTCTAAATGCCTATCTCGGGGCGTCTTCGCCAGCATTGTGGACTTTCTTGCTGAGATGGTTTTGCTAGCTTGGTTGAAACAGAAACTACATCTATTTTTCACCCTTTGTGTGTGTGTTTCCAAGAACACATGTGTGTATGCATATGTGTGAGTGTTTGCATATGTATGTGTCTTATATATGGGATATATATGCAATTATACATGCCCATGAGCAAATGTGCAGAGGAAAGAGGAGGACATTAGCATCCTCTTTACTCCCCTCTGTAGTGACAATTTTGGAATTTCGGTTTCTTTTAAAAACACAGAAATATAATAAGAATGTTTTTGTTCCAGTCCTAGGTGTGGGAAGATAGGGTTGCTTCGAAGCAGCTGACTATGATTTGCCTCGTGCTCTAGCAAGGCGTGATTCTGCCAGCTGCAGATGGTTTCTGTGATGGTGTGATGTTTGGAAATCTAGGTGCTTTTTAGAGGGGATATAAATGCTAGGGCCCCGAGAGACAGAATGGATTGTTGATGGTTGGTTGGTGGTTGCTGTTGGTCATGGTTTGTTAAGTCGTGTGCAAAGAAGAAACAACAAGAAGAAATTAGATATTCTGAGGACGAAGACCAAATTTGCCCCAAGGA
Organism: Meriones unguiculatus; assembly: GCF_030254825.1. Lineage (NCBI taxonomy): Eukaryota > Metazoa > Chordata > Mammalia > Rodentia > Muridae > Meriones > Meriones unguiculatus. The sequence goes on from NC_083351.1 coordinate 23,220,998, forward strand.
GCTTGACACCTTTAATCAGGATTAAGTGGTCTAACGATAGTGATATGCCCCCTTTCCAACCCCTGACTTTACTCGGGGATCTCTTTCCTTCCCTCTCTATCCTGTTTCTCTCTTATCTAGTGTTAGGGGGTTGAAAGGGTGAGAGGAGGCTAGAGAAGGATGGAAGAAAAAAGATCCCACAAAGTCGCTAAGACCAGTTACAGCCCTCCACATCGTTCCTTTGAGACACGGTCTCTCACTGAACCTGGAGCTGGGCTGATGCCAGCAAGCCCCAGCGCTCCTCCTCTCTACCTTCCATGGTGCTAGGGATACAGACTCATATATAACCATGCCTGGCTTTTTACAGGGGTGCTGTGGATTTGAACTCATGCTCATGTGGCAAGCGTTCTTAATCACTAAGCCATCTCTCCAAACAGGCTTTCCTTTTCTTTTTGTCTCCTTTCTCCTCTCTTCCTCCATTCCTTGCTTCTCTTCCATTTCTTCTCACTCTTTTTAACTTTTTGGAGTCTCCCTGTAAAGCCCAGGCTGGCTTGAAACTCCTTATTCCCCTGCCTCCGTTGGTATTGTAGACACGTACCATTGTATAACACTTCACCTTTTCCTAATCATTTTAATTCTTCCTCTTGGGAGTCACCTATCTGATGAAATCCTTGGCTCATTTTTCATTATAATTTTTCTAGTTGATTTACATATTTATATATCATGTATATTATATGTAAATCCTTTGTGCATCCCATGTGACTTTTAATCTTATTGCATTTGACATAGAGAGTGCTCAAAATTTTCTGCACTCAATTCTTGCATCAGGCCTTTCTGTTTCTTGTCAGTTTGTATTCACCCTGTAGAATCAAGCTTTTAATCTTCCATCATGTTTGTTGCCAGCATTGTTTTCCACCTGGTTGTGTGTCTTTCGTTTTGCTTAGATTCCTCACACAGATTAAAACATTCAGCTTTTATGAGCAGGCACACTTATCTTTCTCATTCTCAGTAATGTTCTTCCTTTATTTACATTGACAAAGTCACTCAAGCAGGCATAACAGTCAGCAGAAGAAAAAAAAAAGACAAAATTCTTCCCTGACCCCCCAAGCCTTAAGGTACCCACCTCTTCCGTCCTACTTTTGTCTTTCCTGATCACCTGTTACTGTGCATCTGGGATGCTCCCAGAGCCCATCACATCCCCTCCTCATGACTCTGGCAAGTTCTGGTCCTTCAGCCCACCAAATCTCTTGCTTTCGCAGCAGGTCTGGTTGACACAATCAGTTCTTTCAGGATTTCAAGCTAGTGTCATGCTTTCAGGAGGTCACCATGAGTGAAGTCCAGGCCTTACTATTCTACTCCAATGATCCCAGCACAAGTGCCTGTGACTTGTATATTGTAACAATCTGCATGGCCAACTGGCCTCCAAAGGTGCCCCTCCATGACATCATGGCCCTGTTTATTCTCTGCAGTTTCTCAGGCCCCCGATCCCACATCTGGCCCTTAGCAGATGTTCATAGAGGCTGAAAGAAAGAATGAATGAATGCTAATTGCCCACCCAGCTCTGCACACAGGCTACTCCTCACCAAGCTAACTGCAGGCACTTACAGCTTCATTGCCTCCTCCAGAAACCTGCTCAAAATTCTCAGGGCAGCCTCAAGTACCCTGTTGCCCAATCATCACTCATTCTGAACACCGTTGCTTCCACGGATGGTGATATAATGACATGTGTATGTGGCTGTCTTCATCAAGAGGCTCCTGGAGATTGTATTCAGATTGTTTTTCTAGTACCCAATCCAATAATAATTAGCTGTAGCAGAAACTCAGTACATAGCTTTTGAGTAGATGACTGAATGAGATGAATGAATATTATAAGATTCAGAAAAAAAAAAACATCAACTTCACTGGCCTATATATGGGTTATTTGGGTGGTGGCTTAATGAACAGGTTACAATGATAAAATCTGGAAGCAAAAGCCTTGGATTCAAATGTCACGTTTGCCACTTAGTGCTGTCTGAGCTATTTATTTAAACTCTTTCAGACTTAGTTTCAACACTTTGATAGTGCTTGCCATACAAACCTGACAACCAGAACCCATGGTGGAGGGAGAGAACTGACCCCCAAGTGTTGACCTCTGACCTCCACATGCACTGTGACACATGCACAAACAAGCCTCAATAAATAACACTTGAATAAACAAATAACTTGAAAACCCACTTCTGCGATGGCGGTACAGACAAATGTGGTGGCCACAGCAACATAGCTAAACACTCAGTATAGCCCTTGGCGCACAATAAATGATCAATAAATACAAGCCAACCCTTCAGGAAAGACTTATACCATTCTTACTGAAAGTCCTACCCCATCTTGCTCCGGTTATGTCCAGAAAGTTTTTGTGCTTTTTGTTGCCCTAGTGAATAACATTTTTTCCTACTTTTTTTCTGTTATTACCAATACACAGAAAACCTATTGATTTTTATGTATTCATCCCTTGGCCAACGTGGCTCTTAATTCTAAAATTTCTCAGTTGATTCCCTTAGGTGTTTTAGGTACACAATCATGTTGTCTACAAATAATGATAATTTTTGAGGAGCTAGCTCTTTGGAGAAATTTGGCAGGAAAATTCAATTCAATTCTGTAAATATTTATTGACTGATAAGGTCAATTTTGGACAAATTTAGTTGGAGATACCAGTGGGACAGGCAGGCGAAGATGGCCAGAAGGCAATTAGACTGGAGACTGGAGTCTGGGAGCGCAGTCTGGGCTGGAGATATGGATTCGTCAAAGCCTTGTAATTAATGAACCTGCCTGAAGAGAAACTTCAGGAGATGGTGGCAGACGCTGAATAAATCATCATGACCAAAGGTGTCCCACTGGCCACAGGGACACCATTAAACACCTCCAGTATGCCGCCCGCCACTGGCCATCTCTATGATGCTTCTTGGCAGGACACTTTGGATGCAGATGGCAGAGGCTGGGCCCAGCAGCATTGATGGCTCTTCAATAATACCCGAGGAAAGGACCAAGAACTCCTCAGTAAGGGATGCTGGTGGCCAGCCTCAGCTTGACCCCTCTCACTGTGCCTCTCGTGTTTTCATACATCACGAACAGATTCCTCACTCTGAGCTCGCCTGGTCCTTTCAGGCTAGGTCCTTTGCCTGGTGTGTCCTTGTCTGCTGTGCCTACCTAATTGTTCCATGCACAATCTATGGACCATCTCCTCAGAGTCTTCCTAGTGTGACCAGCAGATAAGCGACTCTCCCCACACCCCTGCTTCTTTACAATCAAACTTCCTCCACACAGTTCTTCTCTCAATCCAGCTCAATCTTCCTTCATCCTGAACACGGCACGAAAATTAGTTCCATCCAGATTGTGTGGGCTTCCCTTGTTCTGACTCAGAGTTCCCTGGTCTGTTCTTCACCTTGCTCAACCAATGGGGGAGTATCGTCACCTCGTCAGCCTAGCGCTTGGTTCCACACTCTGTTTACATGGAAACCTCACTGGTGTCCCAGGTGGAAACGGGTTTCTCTTCCCTTTCCGAGAAACAAAGACACCCTGCCACTCTTGCCTAAAGCCCTTCAGCTGTCCTTCCCTTGATCCCAAGCATGGCACCCACGATTCCTCCTGAGCCAGTTCTTGCTCGTTCCCCAGACTTCGCACTCTGCCACCTCTTAAAGGGCACCCCAGCAGGAGTCAGAGTCCTTCGGGGTGCACTGATGCCCCACGCTGTCACTCCCTCTGAGACCTGTAACTTAACCATTCTTCCGATTAAAACATTCTCTCTTTGTATTGAAACATTCTCTCTTGCTCTCACCAACTCCACTGAGAACCTCCTGACTCCCACACTAAGTGGTACCCACACACACACACAAGCACTCTGATGTGTGCTCTTAGAGCATCTCCATTGGATCTTAACACGTTGTTTAGCATCTGTCTTTCCTGAGATGAGGGTTCCGTGAGGGTACGGACCATGGGCTGGCCCATCCCACCTACCCCCAGGAGAGTATGTTACTTCTTCACACTGCTTCAGTGTCCATTTGGAATAAAGGGTTGAGTTTCTTATAGCAGAAGGATCCTTATGTGCCCTGATGCAATTCTCTAATCTTCCCTTTCCTACGTGATACATCCAGATTACAGCCTTGGCCACCTGCCTAAGGGACAGTGAGATATGACCTACTTAACTAAGTTGCTCCATTGGCCCCTAAACCCCACATGGACTATGTAGATCTTGGCATGAGCTCCAGGAACTTGAGCCTGCTTGCTCGAAATCTACCAATCATCACATCTGATGGCAAACCCACCTGAATAACATGCTGGACCCCAATAAAGGCCTTGACTCACTGGTTACTTTCTCTGACCAGAGTTCCCCACCCTATGAGCGTGTATGTCCCCCACAATCCTCCCTTCTCACTGGTCCTATGAGACAGGCTGCTCTCTTCTCTCTATAAACAACGCTGAGCAATGCGGGCAGTGTAAGAGATGAGCTCCACTTCCAGGATTTCAAACACTCTGTTGAGCTGCTCCCTGGATGCCTCACCTGACGGGCACACCCGAGCCTATGTCTCCTCCCTGTTGGAGCTCTCCTAAGGAAGAGCTGTTGTGGTATTAATACATCAATAAGACAACAGTCAGACAAGAGAAACCACATATGCCAATGTGCCAAGTCTCCTTGGAGAGGATCACAGGCTGACAGTCATTAGGGTACCTGCCAGAACAAAGAGGTCCTATGAAAGACACCTTGGAAACATCCACGAGTGTCTTCCATAGGTCCCATCAGGACAGGGCTAAAGCTTAAAGCCACTCCCCTGAAAGAGGGACCCAAAGGCCAGATTACAAGAAGCTGTGTCAGCTGGCAGCCAGCGCACTGCCTGGCACCCAGAAACACCTTGCACGTAAGTTCACCAGGTCGCGTCCAACTGGCCTTCAGCCACAGAGAGGCTTCAGTACACCCCACCTCCGCGATCTTGGTGCTCAGTCCACACTCAAGTATGCAGAATAGATGTGCAGTGGGCGTTACAGGAAACAGTGGTCATGGGTGTTTCTAGTGAAGTTGTAGGATGCTTGGCCCCAGCAGACTTAATAATAAGAGGTGTCCAAGCTGGCTAAGCGGATAGCCTGGCCCAGTGGTTCTCAGCACATCTGAAGAGCCTCTGTCACAGGATAGTTCCTATCCACATCAGTGGCCTCCATCCACTGGACAAGCTGTATACTAACTACCTCCAACAACCACAAACAGCTTCAGAATTGACAAGTACCCCCTGGTGAGGGTTGGGGGGAATAACACCCAGTTGAAAATTGTTCTAATTGTCTAATGCACACGGGGACCTATTGCCAAAATTTTTTTTTTGTTCACTTTTCAGAAGATTTCTTCACCTTTTTTTGTGCCATGGTCCCCTTGAGCAGCCTGGTGAGCCCTCTGTAAAGGACATCTTCAAATGTATAAGAAAAAGATATGAATGATTTCAAAAGATGCTGAACTACAGTTTTCAAAATATTTTGAGATTTTGTTATACAGTAACAGAGCTCTGCCTTTGTCCTAGCAGTGCCACCAGGATCTAGCCGCAGAAGTGATAACGGTGTCATTTGAAGCAATTTATGTGGAGGTGGCTTTAGCGACTGTGATATCTTATGGAAATAACCTATGATCATATCAGGGGCAAATACACAGGTACAGCTAACCCTAATGTGCTCTGTTTCAAATAAAGATGTAATTTCACCCATCCAAGTTAGGGACTCCCCGGATTCCAGTGAGGACCTTGGAGGCCCAAGCCAAATTCAGTCTCTCCTTCGGAGGGGCTGAGGAGGGCTGCTTGCTTCCAGGAGGCTCTGGTTTCCGGCAGAGCTAGTAGGCAGTCGGGAGGTAGTGGAGGGGAAGGGAGGCAGAGATTGTGAAATGGCCCTTTGCAATGGCTGTTACACCTCTGGCCTCCTCAAGGTGAAGGCCTTGAATTCTTCAAGGTTTAAAAAAAATACCCATCCAATGAAATTATGTCATTTACAGAAAAATGGATAAAGCCAGAGAGGCCAGAAAAGCCAGACTTGTACAGAAAAAATATCACATGTTTTCAAGATATTATATATGAAATTTAGATTAAAAAAATAAACAAAACATAGAGCTGATAAAGTGATTGCTGCTGCAAACATGAGGACTTGAGTTCATATTCCTGTGTTCATGATGTTATTGTAATTATAAAGACAACAATAAAAGAACAATAACAACAAAAATAACCTGATGCTTCTGCGAATGTGTGTAACTCTGGTGCTGGGAGGGGGCAGTGGGCTTAAAAAAAAAACAAAAAAACTAAAGTGCAGGGAAAGTGCTGGAGAAGCATATCTGATGTCATCTTCTTAGCGACACGTGCATAAATATGAGCAGATTCCTCACCTTACACACACACACACACACACACACACACACACACACTTTCACTAAAGTAAGAAAGTGAAAAGAAGATTATTTGAGAAGGAGGGGAGAAGAGGAAAGACAAGAAAGTGCAGTCGGAGGGGTGAGTTTGACTACAGTGCACAGCATACATGTATGACAATGTTAAAACTAAACCCATTCTTTTGTCCTATTAATAGATGTTGAGAAAACCGGTGCAAGGGAAACACTTCCATGTTAAACTGATAGCTGAGGAAGAGCTAGGATTCAAACCCAGGCCGTCAAAAACAAAGCTCAGGACATCCCACCTCACTGCCCCTCCCCTTCCAAGGACCCTTGTCTCCCAAAGCCACAACCCTGGCTGTGTTCTGCACCTAGCACTACTGGTCAGAGCCTGGGAATTACTAGGAAAAGCTGGGCGTGGTCATAGTGCTTTCAGGGACATGGAAACAAAGCGGGGGCTCTTTCTTCCTCTCAACCTGAGGACATGAGCAACAAAGGCAGGAGACCTTTGTTGCTGGTGGAAGGGGCAAGGCAGCAAGCTTGCCCCTGAACCACAACCAATTGCTCTGTGGGAATAATCCCAAAGCACTTGGCATCCTAATTCTACCTCCAGGCTCTCGGATTCTCTTGGACACGCTGAGCATGGAAGCCATCACTGTGGACCAAATGCAATTTTCTCTGCCTGGCCGTCCAGATGCAGCTTGTTTTCATGAACGTCAGCTGCCACCAGCCAGGGGCTGTTCTCTGCTGGGGGAATCCTGGACTCCGGACTGCAGTGACATCTCTTCTGCTGGGGCAGACTCTTGCTGATTGGGTTATGCCATGTCCCTGGGCTGTACTAACCAAAGGACCTGAGTATGTCTGGAGACAGGTATCTCTGCCAGTCTGCGGCAGCTCTTTGCTAGACCTTTTAGAATGAAAGCAGGACACTATCACTGAACTGTCTGATTCTGAGAAGATACCTGGGCTATGGTTTTTGGCCCAAGGCAGAAAGGCTAAGCAGAAGGATCAACATCCAAAACTCCAAGGCTCAGTTCATCCCATTTTCTAATCTGAAGAACAGTATTGGTTACCCATTATGTCCAGGGCATGACCGCAGCTCTCCTGGAGTGCTGGGTCTTGTCATAGGTCATTCCATGTTTTTTCTGCCTTCTGCATTTTACATGTCAGCAGTCCATTTCATACACCCTCATAACTGAATTAGATGGGCACTATTAGAATTCTCATTTCACAGATAAGAAAACTGAGATTCAGGAAGACTGGGCAACTTTCCCAAGATCAGTAGCTAATAGGTTACAGAAGCAGAAATTAACACTAGGTAATAAGAGGCAAAATTCTCCCTCTTTATCCACTACTGCATCATTCATTATGGATGGATGGATGGGTGGATGGATGGAAAAGGCGAGTAGATACTTATTTTGGACAATGTCGGAAGCTTACCCTCTTCCTGAAGTACTCTCAGCATACATTTGGCTTAAGGGACTCTTTCCTCAGCATTGGTCACATCAAATTGAACTTCCAGGCTTCTGCCTGCCCACCGTCTGTCATTTGGGGCATGAGCCCTGAACAGCAAGTTCTGACACGGCAACCCAGAAGAAGCCACACAGGGAAGGCAGTGCACAGAGGACTTCCCAGGAGGAAAATCAGAAAACAGCAACAGTAATTCGGCAAACAGAAATGAACTGACATGAATGTAAAAGCACAGTGGGTTTGCTCCCAAATCCACAGTCAGGCTGTGGCTCTTCACAGCACTCATTTTATAATTGCTGAATGAACAGATTGATATGTGGCAGTCACCCGTGCCTTCACCTACTTATTTTGTTTCTGCATTTGTAGCTTTATCCATTAAAAACCCATGGACACTGTTGGCCCTGATCTTTTCATAGCGGAAGTGGCCTCAGTCCAAAGGGAAGGAGACCAGTAAGCTTTTTGCCTGCATGAGAATTAGGCCAAATGGATAAAGGCACTTGGTCCAAGCCTGAATTTAAAACTCTTGTGACATACATGTTGGAAGGAGAGAATCAAGTCCCACAATTTGCCCTCTGACCCCCAAAACACACTATGGCATGTATATGTATGTGCTCATGTGTGTGTGAATGTGAACACACAAACACTAGACAAATGCAATGAGAAGTTGTTGATTAAAATGAATAGCAAAATTCTTGTATAACAGAAAATAATCTGTAAGTCTGGGCTTTTAACTCTGCTATTTACTATCAAGGAGTACGGCTGAATCCCTCAGTTACCTCAAGCCCCAGTTCTGTCAATAACAAGGGGGTCTCAAAGTCACCCTCATGTAGCTGCCCCTAGGACTCTGACCCAGATAAACATTGGTGCCTTGCTGCTGCCCTGTCCATGGTGCTGAAGCACTAAAGTCCTAGGATATGACTGTTTCTCCTGACCACAGGTCACTGGGAATACCTGGACAACACATCCCAGGATCTATGCACAGGGTGGGAAATGAAAAAGAGAGTTGGCAACTGGATGGTGGGAGAAGAATAGACAGAATGGGTAAGGAAAGGGGATAGGGAGGAAGCAACTTTGACGTTGGAAACTCGACTGCGGAAGCACTGTCCTCCAGCCTTCTTCCAGATGGAACCAGAGGTCATGTTTAAAATGATTCATCATAGGAATCTGGTGGTAAGTAGAGGAAGGAAAATGGCAGCCCTGAAAAGGGTGCTTTCTTGATGTTTCCGGCATCCAAAGACAAGGAGGAGGATAGGTAGGAGGCTGGCTCCTTAGAGACAAAAAAAAAAAAAAAAGGAAACTCCAATCTGACAGCAGAGGTCTGAGGACCACAGAGTGCGACCTGTGGCCACCTGCTGCTTCCCTTCTCCTGTTGCGAACTCAACCCATTATTCCTTCAGACACTTTTAAAATGTCCACGGGATTCACAACAACTATCAGGCTGGCTCAGACCAGACTTTTCTTTAAATGAAGGCACTGGGGACAGGAGCATTTCGCCCTGTTTTCCCCACTCTTCAGCAGATGTTTTGCTCTTTTTTCATGCAAAGAAAAAAGCTTTATGTTTTCCTGCCCCTAACTGCACATTTGAAATGTACATGAGCTCTGTTGGTGATCTGAAAATTGCTCCCATCAAAAGGGAAAGCCCAAGCTAATTAGCAAGGGGTCAGTCCTGGCCTGGCTCAGCTCAGACCAGCCTGAATGGTAATAAGGATTTATCATTCAGGGACTGTTTGCTGCTGTCTTGAGCCAGGCATGGAATAGAAAGACACTGCCCTCCTGGAGCTTCCTGCTGTAGCTCATACCTCTCCTGACACATCTGTATTACCTGCTCCTCCAATGAGTGGGCTATGCTTTCTCCTGGGGCCTTTGACCCTGATTCCCCTCCTGCTTACAAAATCATTTCCTCCAGAAAAGCCAAACTCATTTTGTCTTCTTCCCTTAAATACTTGCTCAGCATTGCCTCTACCTAACTACCCTCTGTAGAAGATAAACTCACTGTGTGCCCTTGACCCTGGCTGCTTGGAAGCCCCTGACCTGTGCTACATTCTCTTTCTCTGGTAGCATGTATTTCTCTAAGGCACTCCATGTCATTTACTTTCATACTGTGTTGATTGTTTGGTTTCTCTTGCTGGAACATTCTTTGTTTCATTCACTGATAAACACAACCAAACAAAGTAGTACTTGTCATGTAGTAAGCCTTGAGGAAACAATTGTTGAATGAAAGAAGAAACAGACTACAATCTAGTGCATTTATAAAAATAAAATTCATATGGACCCGACTCACTGCAGGCTCAGAGAGTCCAAGCAGTTGCCATGGCTCTGTCTGAAAGCATTTGGGAATAGAAAAGCCAGAGATCAGCAGTCAGCACGATCATAGTTGGACTGAGTCGAATCCGGGTATAATCTGTCTACTGTTTCCCAAGACATCCTGCACAACATTAAGCTCCTGATGTCACCGAGTATGGCCTGCCTCTTTCGCCACCAGATCCATGAAGGTCCAGCATGGAATTCAAATATTAGTGAGAAGGTCAAAGGGAGTGCCACCACCCACTACCACACACCACCAATACTTCTACATGCAATGTTTACTCCTATCCCTGCTTACCTCATGAGGGTGAGAGCAAATGCCACAGCCACACCCACACCTACAGTGAAAGCCGGCAAAGCCAGGAACCAAACCTGGCTTTATCTGACGTGAGAAAGAGACTTTAACACGTTCGTTCTATACTGTGGTGGAGTGACAGAGGGAAGGACAAAGGAGGGGGCAGAGAAAGAGAGGAGAACAGTAGGGCTGGCCATATACCACATGTATCATGAAGAACTGAAATGCTGGCTCAGGCTGAAATGTTTTTCCTTAGCAGGATAAGACAAGATGGTTTTTGACTCCATGACAGCTTTGTACCCCTTTCCCTCTCCCCAGATGGAGGACAAGATGGTACATCTTAGCCTGGGAGAAAATTTATTTTTAAGTATTTCTAAGTAGGTAACAGATAACCTACAAATGTTGTCAGAGAATAGTGGAGAAACACATTGTTTTAAACATCTCTGTAGAAGGAGATTCTAATGGTTCCATTATTCCCCTTTTTCCATGTACAAGCTAACTATGGTGAACAACACTTGAGGCTGACCATATTCAAGTACTTGGCTCAGAACCTGCTTCAGTGACCCCATTCTTCCACCATAAGACATCATTCCCAAGGCTATTTCCCTAGACATCTAGTTCTGGCCTTGGCGGCTTATCCAGAACCTTACTAGACCTGATGAGCTCCAGCTCCACGTAGTATACCAAATGTCCTAGCATCCTTCCTACTCTGGCACCAAGTACTATAACTGTACACTTTGCAAAGGATCCCTAGTCAGTGGTCTGATCTATGGGTTTTAAGAATACGGGACCAAGAACATTTCAAGAGCTCCAAAAGTCCCTAATGCCTGTGGGCATACTGAAGTAATGTCATTGAGTCAGAGTCTGGGGCAGAAATTCCCACCTTTGGAAAAAAAATCAAAAGTATTCACTGAATAAAGGAATAAATATATTTGCCTTCTACCAGGGAAATTTGTAGAGGGCACAGTCTAATAGTAGTTTCTAGAAGCCACATAGTCCCCATGCTGAGGATTTTATGTGAACATTTCATGGGCTTAAGGAGCATGGGACTATGGGAGGTCAGTGCATCCTCCCTAAGGCTTCCCACATGACAGTCTGACCCTCCCTGATAGTGCTCAGAGCTGAGGTCACCCGGTGAGTGAATACGACCTGCTTCATCTCTGATGCACTGAGTTAATCTCTGTGCCTCATCAAGCCACTTCAGGGCTCAGAGTTCTTAGCCTTGCTGAGAAATAGACTCTGGCCCTCAGTTTTCTGAGGTATCAACTACTTCTGCAGATCACAAAGGATGCCTGAGTCTGGTCATGAGAGAACTGAGAGAATCAAAAGCCTGAGGGACAATAGGAGTGGCAGAGCTGGGAGGCATATCCTCTGGTTCTAGGAAGAGCCCAGAAACAGAGCATTCTCTTAAAACACAACCATCTCCAGAGTGCCCGGAGGGCATATGGACCAGCTCTCCGGACTGCACATGGGCGAGCAAACTAAAAGCACTAAAAGCGCTTTCAACCATCTGTTAGCCTGGAAGGACTTTATTAGTTCAGCAAGACCTGTGTGAGTAAACGACCCTGATCCACTGGCCTTTAGGGATAGTGGGATAGTGGAAAAGGGTGCGTGGAGGAAATGGCATTTGAGGGTGGCTCCAGCACTTGGGAGGCCGAGACAGGAGGAGCACAAGTTTAAGGCCAACATGGGCTCATACAGAAAGATGTTAGCTCCAAACAACAACACAAAGGAGGACCTGGAGGAGTGACATTACCCAAGTGATGGGATAGGAAGCCCAGGGCCATGTTCTCCCACAGAAAAACTTCCTTAACAGCAATATATAGTCTGAAGAAACCTTTATAAGAACTCTAAAGCATATAATCTCTCCAGTTAGGAGGCTGACGCAGGAGGACTGCTGTGTCAAACCAGCTCGGGCTATAGAGTAAGAGAAAAACAAAAAAACTACAAAAACAAAAAAGTGATGGGGGGAGAAACTACTACAAAAATCGGTAAATAAGTCACAGTAACACAGGAAGAGTTAAAGTAAAGAAGAACTGTATTGAAATGTGTAAAAGAAGGTGTTTTTGTGCCCATTGCCCCTGACCCGCCAAGGCAGCAGAGCTCAGGGAGATGAGAAGTCTATCTATCATGCAGTTTCTCTCTTTTGAAAAGGAAAAGGAGAGTGTAACAAGTGTGTAAAGTTCCAGTCCTTCAGGGAAGTGCTGACTAAATGTTTCCTGAAGTTGGAGTGTTGACAGGGACAAATATAACTTAGCTGTTTCGGGGGTGGGGGGAGTTACACTGTAGGATACTACATAGCCCAGTATCTTTTGTAACCCAGAGAACCCCAGTGCTACAGAAAGGAAACACGAGGAGCAAAAGGCCACAAACTCAAGACAAAATACACCAAATCTCTCCAACATGGAAATAACAGAAGATACACCCCAGGAAAGGTTTGAGGGAACCCAGAACACCAGGCAGACTGGCAAGGGTTTTGTACAGGGCTGGTCCAAATGGTTTGGGAAAAATTAATGTTTTGTTTTGTCAAACATAGAAGAAAAAATAACCCAAGGAAAAGAATCAGAAACCAACATTTCAAAAACAATACACTTAAAAATTTCCAAAGAATTCAAAATGATCATCCTATTTGTGTCATCTTGTGGCCCATGAGCCACAAGATGACACAAATAGAAAAACCAGTGGAATCAGGAAAATGATGCAGCAGCAATGTGGTAATATTGACAAGATAAAACAATAGAAAGTGAACCGACAGACAGTGTGGAGCTGAAAAAATAAAATTTTAAATTTTTATTGGAAGACTGGAAAGGTGGCCCAGTAGTTAAGCGCACTTTCTGCTCTCCAAGAGGACCTTAGTTTGGCTCCCAACACACAACTGCCTGTTATTCTAGCTCCAGGGGATATGTTGTCCTCTTCTGTCCTCCAAGGGCATCCCCGGACACATGCGTGTACCCTCACAGAGAAAGATGCACATGGAGACACATAAATAGAAATAACTCTAAAATAAATAAAATTTCACTGAAGAGTTTCAACAAACAACTTAAGCCAAAGAATACACAAACTCAAAGACAAGCCCCATGAAATCAGAAGAAAAGCTGAACAAAAGAACAAAGAAGACAAACAAAGCCCACAAGATATAAAGGAGACCGTCCAATGGGCTGATCCTAGAATGCAGAAAAAAAAAAGGAGCAGAGCGCTTATTTAAGAAAAATAGTTGCTGGAAATGTCCTAAAGCTAAAGAAGGAAATCAATGTTTAAATTCAGGGAGCTTTTTAAGGATTCCAAATAAATGGAAGTCCAAGTGGGGTGCCACAAAAAGACTCCCAATAATCAAAAGTCAAAGACAAGGAGAGAAACTTGAAAGTGAGAGAAAAATGACTCATCACAGACAGGGGTGGTCTCTTAAGATTATCAGCAGATCTCTCAGCAGAAACATGACAGGCCCAAAGGGAAGGGGGTGATGTGTTCAAAGCGCTGAAAGCAACAAACTGCCAAACAAGAACACATTATCTGGCAGATACTGTCCTTCAGAAACGAAGGAGAAGTAAAAACCTTCCCAGATAAACAAAAGCTGAGGCGATTCATTACCACTAGATCTCCCTTACAAGAACTACTAAAGAGAGCCCTTCAAGTGGAAATGAAAGGATGTGCTAGAAAGCAACATGAAAACACGGAAACATGCAGCTTCCTGGTAAACATAAGTAGATAGACAATAGAGCATCCAACTGTCTTCCTAAACAGTATTTTTAAGATGGAAGCACAAAATCAAGATAACTACAAAATTAAGATAATTGATGCAAAATGTAAGGAGGTGCAACCCGTGAGACCAATGAGATGTGTGGAGGATGTGAAGGAGCAGGGTTCTTGCCTGGGATTCACATCTATGGGTTGAGTTTAAGATAGCCTGGTATCGTCTCCATTTTAATCCTAAAGAAAACACCTACAGGAGATACACAGAAGGACAAAATAAACAAATCAAATCCTGTCATAACAGAACAGAAAAATCAATAAAACACAAAGGAATTGCCCTAGTTAGCTTCACTGTTGCTTTGACACGGCCTAGAGTTATCTGAGAAGAGAGTCTTGATTAAGAGATTGCCCAGAGCAGACTGGCTGTGAAAGAGTGTCTTGATGGTCTTGATGGATGGAGGAGGGCCCAGTCTATTGTGAGCAGCACCATTACGTGGGCATGTGATCCTGGACTGTCTAAGACCACTAGCTAGTCATGAGTCTGCGAATAAGCAAGCCAGCGAGCAATATTCAGCTACAGTTTCTGGCTTAAGTTCTAGTTGAGTTTTTACCCTAATTTCCCTCAGTGATGGACTGTGATCTAAAAATATAAGACAAATAAAATCCTTCTTTCCCCTAAGTTGCTTTTTGGTCAGGGTATTTTATTACAAAAACAGGAAGGAAACTATAGAATGGGTGGGCAGCAAGAGAGGAAAACGGGGAGGAAAGAATTGAAAGACAGAAAACAATAGGCAAAATGAGAATAAAACCTTCTCTACTGGTAATTGTTTCCTGTGGCAATGGATTAACTCAGCAACCCAAAGATACTGAATAGATAAGTGGATTTTAAAACAAGCTCTAGCTATATGCTCTCTACAAGAAACTCAGTTTAAATACAAAGACACACAGTCTAAAAGTAAAGGGATATTCTTTTTAAATGGTGAACACAAATGAGTAGCATCACCAAACTTACTGTGGACAAAATGCAGAGTCAAAAACTATTCTGACACCAGGTGCAGTGATGCACTCCTGTAAACCCAGCACTCGCGGAGGCACAGACAGGTGGATCTCCATGAGTTCGAGGCCAGCCTGGACTACAAAGCAAGTCCAGGACAACCAAATGTCTTCTGATGGAATGAAGGTTGGCTCAAGCAGAAACTTGTAAGTATAAACATATGTGTCAAACAGCAGAACAGCTGAATACATGGAGTAAACAGTGACAGAATTAAAGGGGAATCACAATACAAGAGGAGGCTTCAGTATCTCACCTCCACAATACAAGAGGAGGCTTCAGTATCTCACCTCCACAATACAAGAGGAGGTTTCAGTATCTCACCTCCACAATACAAGAGGAGGCTTCAGTATCTCACCTCCAATAAGAGATAGGTCAAGGGGACAGAAGAGCAATAGAGCCAAAGAGAATCTGCATCTCATCTCAGATAGACCATGGAATCCTTAAGACATACACTGGAAAGAAACAGAAAATACAGAACATTTTCCAGACCAGATTACATGTTAGGGCCACCAAAAAGTCTGAAGAAGTTTAAGAATGGCCAGTAAAATGGCTCAGTGGCTACTATGAAGCCTGACAGCATGAGCTCCATCCTGATGCTCAGAATCCACATGGTAGAAGAGAAATGTCTCCCCTAAGTTATCCTCTGAGCTCTACATGTGTGCTTCAGCACACACACACACACACACACACACACACACACACACACACGCACGCACGCACGCATGAATGCAAGTATGCACACACACAAACACACACATGCACACAAATAAATTAATTTAGTTTTTTAGAAGGCTAACTCACACCCATCACTGTTTCCAACCATTATGGAATGGAAGCTGTAAACTGAGAGCAAAAAAGCAAATTGAAAAGTTAACAAGTACGTGGAAATTAAACATTTTACCCCTCAGAATAAATGACTTCAAGCAGACAGAAATCACAAAGGAACTTTAAAACATCGTAAATGAAACGGAAAGAAAACATCCCCAGACTTTACAGACTTTCGGGAAAAGGAAGGCTAACAGTAGTGCAGTGACTCACAAATATCCCAAACCAACCATTTACAAACAAGCCTTTCACCCAAAGAACTACAACAGACTAAACCCCAAATTAGAAAGAAAAAAAATTACAAAGATCAGAGCAGAAACTAAAAAAATAGAGAATAGAAAGGTAAGAGACTAAATCAATAAAACTAAGAATTGCTTTTTAAAAGTCCATCAAAATTTAGCTAGACAATCTAAGAAACACTCAAGAATCAGAAGTAAAAAGAAAATACAACTGATGTCACATAAATAAAAAAGATAATAGGGACTACTTGAAAAAAAATCTAAGTAAAAAAAAAAAGGCTAACCTAGAAAAATAAATAGATAAGTTTCCAGAAACACACTATACTACTAAGACTGAATCATAAAGAGATTAAAATATGAGCAGATGTAACCAGAAAGTAGATTGAATCAGTAATCAAAACCCTCCCCAAAATGGAAAGCCAAGGACCAGATGGCTTCACAGGAGAATTCTACCAAACATTTAAAGAAGAATTAACTCTAATCCTTTTCAAACTCTTCCCCCTCAAAAAAAAAAAAAAAAAAAAAAAAAAAAATTGAAGTGAATGGAGTGCTTCCAAAATAATGTTATGCAGCCAACATTATCCAGTTAGGAAAATCAGATGAACTACAGAGAAACTAGGGGCTAATATCTATGATAAATACCGACGAAAATTTTCTCAGCAAAATACTAGCAAATCTAATTAAGTAATACATTAAAAGGTTTAGACGCCATGACCAGACAGAATTTATCCCTGGAATGCAAAGATAGTTCAACTTACAAAAATCGATCTCAATATGATTTGTTAGTCAATATAATAAAGGTCACACATAAAAAGCCAGCATCACATTTAATAACAGAAAACTAAAAGTTTGTCTTCAAAAGTCCACAGCAAGGCACATATGTCCTCTCTCATCATGTCTGTTCACTAAAAACATTGGAAGTCCTAGCCAGAAGACAAAGAGAATAAATAAAAGGCATCCAAAACAGAAAAGATTAAAAAGATTAGTATTGTTTCTGTTTGGTGAAATAATCACACACACACACACACACATATTACACTATGTAATTACACTGAGTGCACACACATACAAACTCATCAGAAATACAAACTAATTCAGCAAGATTGCTGGATATAGACTCACTGACACGCAAATGTCAACTTTGTTTCTATGTACACGCAAAGAACAACTTTAGGAAGGAATTGAGAAAATAGCCTCATTTTCAATAGCATCAAAAAGAACAACATACTTAAAGATTAAACTTAATCAAGATGCTTAGAGACATGAATAGTGAAAACTACAAAATATTTTTAAAAATTAACGAAGCCACAAATCAATGGAAGGGCTCCTAATCCTAAGCTCTTGGACTGGAAGAAGTGATGTGAAAGTGTTCACAATGTCCCCCCACACAATCATCAGACTCAGTGCAACCTGTAGGAAGACCCCAATGCCATTTTTCACCGAAACAGAAGAAAAAAAAAAAGAATCTTAACATTAGTGTGGAATTTCAAGGACCCTAAATAGCCAAAACAATTTTGAAAATGGAAAAACTGCATTAGGCTTTCATCTTACCCTGGTCAACAGAGTGAGTTCCCAAACAGCCAGAGCTACCAGAGAAACCCTGTCTCTAAAAACAAAAACAAAAACAAAAACAAAAAAAAAAAAAAAAAAGGAAGAAAGTAAAGAAAGGAACAAATGCTACTAAGGATAAGGAACAAATACTACTAAGGATAAGGAGGATAAGGAGGGAAGGAGAGAGATATTGAGACCATTAGGCATATTCCCTACAATGGAGAATATGAGTTAGTGCTGCTATGATGAAAATATTTATGGAGATTCTGAATAAAAATTAAATAAAATTTTCATGTCATCCAGACTTCTCGGTACGCACACAAAAGATTCAAAATCACCTGTACTATTCACAAGAGCCAAAATGGGGAACCAGCCTAGATGCCGGCCCACAAATAAAAGGGTAAATATCACAGTCCTACTCAGCCGTTAAAGCACAGATGAAATTATATCACTTGCAGAACAATGGGTGGATCTGGAGATGGTCCTGTTAAGTGAAACAAGCCAGTCCTACAAAGACAGGTTTTACACGTTTTCTCCTATACATGAGATGTCAGTTGAGACAAAAGATGGCATATTCTAGATTGCTTTCTCTTACTATGACAAACAGCGTGACCAAAAGTGACCTGGTGAGGAAAGGTTCATTACATCTGGTTAGGGCTAGAGATGACCATCAAGGGAAGCCAGGCAGAAGCTTAAGCAGGAACCTGGAATCAGGAACCAAAGCAGAGGCCATGGAGAAATAAGCCTCACTGTCTTGCTCCTCTAGGCTTCCTCAGCTTGCTTTCTTTTAAATCCCAGGACCATCAGCACAGGAGCAGCACTGCCCACTGTGGGCAGGACTCTGCCATGTCAATCATTAATAAAAAAAAAAAAAGTCACACACTTATAAGTGGATATTAGACACATAATATAGGATAATCATACTAAAAATCTATATGCCTAAAGAAGCTAAGCAAGAATGAGGACCCTGGGTAAGATGTTCAATCCTCATTCAGAAAGGCAAATGGGATGGACATCACAAGAGGAAGAAAACAGGAGATGGGACAGAAGCCTACCACAGAGGGCCTCTGAAAGACTCAACCCAGCATGGTATCAATGCAGATGCTGAGACTCATAGCCAAACTTTGGGCAGAGTGCAGGGAACCTTATGAAAGAAGGGGGAGATAGAAAGACCTGGAGGGGACTGGAGCTCCACAAGGAGAACAATAGAACCAAAATATCTGGGCACAGGGGTCTCTTCTGAGACTGATACTCCAACCAAGGACCATGCGTGGCAATAACCTAGAACCCTGCACAGATGTAGCCCACAGCAGCTCAGTGTCCAAGTGGGTTCCCTAGTAATGGGAACAGGGACTGTCTCTGGCATGAACTCAGTGGCTGGCTCTTTGGTCACCTCCCCCTGAAGGTGGGGGTAGCCTTCCCAGGCCACAGAGGAAGACAATGCAGCAAGTCCTGATGAGAGTTGATAGGCTAGGGTCAAATAGAAGGGGAAGAGGACCTCCTCTATCAGTGGACTGGGAAAGGGGCATGGGAGGAGAAGAAGGAGGGATGGTGGGATTGGGAGGGGATGAGAAAGGGGGCTACAACTGGGATACAAAGTGAATAAATTATAATAAATAAAAAATAAAAAGGCTGCAAGAAAAAGAATAAAAGAAAGAAAGAAAGAATGTCACAACCTGGTGCAGTGGTGCGAGCCTGTAATCTCTCAGGGAGGCAGAGGTAGGTGGGTGGCTGTGAGTTCGAGGTCAGCCAGGGCTACACAGAGAAAACCTGTCTTGGAAAACCAAAAAAGAAGAAGAGGAGAAGGAGGAGGAAAAAGAAGAAAATAATAAGAATAAGAAAAGAAAAAAGAAGGGGCTGGAGAGATGGCTCAGTGTTTAAGAGAACTGTTTGCTCTTCCAGAGGACCTGAGTTAAATTCCCAGCAACTACATCGAAGGCTCATGAAAATCTATACATTCTAATGCCCTCTTCTGACATGCAGTGTACATGCAGATAGAGCATTCATATACATAAAATAAATAAATCTTTTAAAGAAAAGAAAACACCCCAGGGGCATGCCACTGGCTGGTTTGAGGTGCCCTCTTCCCAGGTTTGTCCACTTTGTGTCAAGCTGACAAAAACTAAAGAGCACGCTGGGAAAATAAAAGGAGACCACTCGGGATGAAGAAAGAGAATGAGAAAGGGAGTAAGAAGGGGGAATCAGAGAGAATAATACAGACCCACAAGAGACTGCTCAGGTTAAGAGTGTTCGCTGCTCTTGTAGAAGCCCCAACTTCAGTTCCCAGCAACTATGTCAGGGCCTATGGCTGCAGCTCCAGGGGATCTGACTCCAGCTCCCGGGACTCTGACACTCCCTTCTGATCTTTGTGGGCTCCTGCACTCACATGGACTGTCGAGGAAGTGGGGAAATGGAAACATTTATTCATTGATTGACATTAAGATGCTACAATTGCTTTTATTAAAAAAAAAAAAAAGGAGGGAAGTGTTAAGTTTTTTTTTTTAAATAAAATTATTATTTGATTCCGGAATCCTACTTTGGTTATGCCTATGAAAGAATCAAGAATGTGATCACAGAAAAGTCTGGCTGGCACTAATCATTGTCATGCTCCCACCATAGCCAATGGGTAAAGGCTACAGGAATGCCCACCGATGGAGGAATGGAGAAAGAAACTGTATTGGACACATTAATAGCATATTATTTGGTCTTAAAAAAAAACAAAAACAAAAAAACAAAAAGAAAACCTCTTTTATTCACTCCATCACAGATAGACCTTGAAGATACAGTAAGACAATACTGCTGATTCTCTGTATATGAAGTAACCAAAGTTGGCTTAGAAACAAAAACTACAGTGGCAGTTGCCATGAATCAGGAAGGTAGAAATAACCGTTGTGCCAGAAGCAGATTGTCCTAGCATGGTTTCAGGAGCTGTGATGAAACAGTGACTAAAACCAACTTGAGGGAGAAAAGGACATGTTTGACTAACGAGTCTCGTCCATCATTAGCAGAAACCTGCGCAGGGGCTCAAGGCAGGAACCTGGAGGCAGGAGCTGAAGCAGAAACCACGGATGAATACTGCTTGATTGCTTGCTTCCCAGAGCGTCCTTGGCTAGCTTTCTTATACACCCCAGACCTGCTCTGCCCAGGGATGACAGATCCCTCACAGTAGACTGGGCCCTCCTGCATCAGTTAGCAATCGAGAAAATACCCCAGCCATGCTAACAGGCCAATCTGATGGAGGCAATTCCTCAACCGAGGTCACCTCTTCCTGAGTGAGTCAAAAGGGGCTAGTTCCGTTCTACAAGATGAAGACCTTCTTCAGGAGACTGGAGACATTCAGTTGGTAAAATGCCTTCTATACAGTGTGAAAATCTGAGTTTGCACCCCAAAATGCCTGTAAAAAGGAGAACAGTGAAATATACCCACAACCCTAGTGTTAGGATGGATGAGGGAAGGGGAGGATCCCTCAAACTGTGAATCGTGTTCACACACACACACACACACACACACACACACACACTAGCAGATATACACTCTCACACAAATGTTCTAGAGATCTGGTACACAGCAAGTGTATACAGCTAGCACTGCTATAGTGCACCCTTGATGATAATGACAGAACATTTTATGTTACTATTTTTAACCACTGTAAGATTTGGGAATTGAAGTGAGATTAATGAGAAAACAATCTGAGATGTTAAACAGAGTGGTAACTTTTGTTAGTTATTTTAATTTCTCTACCAATTAACGGGGAGGGTCTTGCCACTTACCATCCATATATGTTCTGAGAGATCTCTCCAGTCACCATCCTCTGCAATTATGTTCCCACACAGCAGTCCTTACCACTCAACACAATATTATTTATTTAACTGTGTGGCTTACAAATATCCAGACTCCCTGAGGACAGACATTGATTTTCTTCCTTCCTTCCCCACCTCTTTCACTTCCTGCATTATCTACCTACCTACCTACCTACCTACCATTTATCTATTATCTACCTATCTACTTATCTATCTATTGTAATGAAAGTTGTTTTTTTTTTAAACTCAGCTATGTTAAGTAAGCATGCTTTTGTTATAATCCCAAGTCTGGGATTTTAGTTTGTCCACAGCTGATAATTGTCTCATGCGAGGGTGTGGTCTTTGCCAGCTGGGGTTATTTGAATTCTGAGGACTTGGGGGGGGGTATAAATATGATAGCCCAGAGGAAGAAGGCGAGGAGGCTTGGAGGAGGCAGACAGAGGACTTCTTGCTGTGTTTGCTGGTCTGCTGGTCTGCTGGTCTGCTGGTTACCTGGTTACCTGGACTTCTGGATATCCTGACAACTGAGATTGGTATTGCCCCTAAGAACCTGCCCAGCCAGAAGAAGAGGTCTACATGCCCTTTCTCTTACAATCTTGTTTTTTTCCTACCTGGGGTTGGGGGGCTGGAAGGGAGGTATAAGCTTTAAGAAACCCCCAAATAAAGTAGTGTTTGAAAAACTAGCACCTACTATCTATCTATCTATCTATCTATCTATCTATCTATCTATCTATCTATTGAGAGACCAAAAGCTAAATTAGCTATTATTAAGACCTGAAGTAGGTGGGTGGAGAAGTCCAGTAATGCCCTGAGGGGAAGGACCGCCTTACTGCATTCTTTCCCCACCCACTAGAGATACAGTTGCTAGGAAACTGGACCATCCCCCTAGGGAGGGACACCAGATCATTAATGGCCTGGGAACCTTTCTACAGCCAATCGATTCATAATGTAGCATTTTGACCAATAGAGGCTTGCCAGGCAGGAGTTGCCCCTGCCTTGGGCATGCTGGGATGGACCAGAATCTTTAAATCACCCAACTAACTTGGGCACGCGCGCGTGCTCGGCTCCCACCTCTTCGGCGGTGGGGGGTGTGTGGGCCCAAGCTGCAGCTTGTAATTTGCAATAAAAAGAACCTCATGTATTTACAGCGGAGTCTGTTTATTCCTGGTCTTTTGGGGTTCGTGAACTGGACAGAACACTATCTATCTATCTATCTATCTATCTATCTATCTATCAATCATCTATCTATCATCTATCTGTCTGTCTAGCTATCATCTATCTAGCTATCATCTATCATCCATCTGTCTGTCTTGTCTATCTCTCTTGTCTTTGGATCCTCAGTGCCTATAGAGTGTGTAGCTCACTGTATGTCTAGAATCCCCGATGACTAGATTAGGAAGCATGAAGGTGGGGAGGAGCCTGGGTCTTCCTTATTCTTCAGTCTTCTCGGTACAGAAAGAAAAGAAGAGAGGGAGAAATACATATAGCAGACTAGGAGAAGGACAAGATGTCTTTTCACTCATCTGGTGGAGGCAACCAGACCACCTTCCAAAGCCCAAGGACCAGGCAGACATATCTATGATACTGTCTCTGTCCCTCATCCCTTCTGGGTTGGCAAAAGAAAACACTGTGTCAGACTGATGTAACTGTTTTTCTGTAAGAAGGCTGACATCAACTCCAGCACATCGCTCTTCCTGTATCCCAAGCCAGCGCTTTTCAAATTCTAATGTGTATGATAGCCACCAAGGTATTCAGAAGGTCTGGGTGGGAGCGGAAGGGGGTGAAAGCCTGCCTGGCTGCCGAGTGCACTCACCCTTGCTGGAGGTTTTGTTTGCTTTTTACAATGCTGGGGACATAATACAGGTCTTTGCTTACGCTATTCCATCCCTACCCTCTGCCCTGCAAATCCTTACCTAAACACATTGGCTTCCAACTATACAGCACCTGGGAATTTGTAAAATTAGTGCCTAGGCTCTGTACCCCAGACCGATTACATTAGCTATCCACCAGCGGGGCTCTAGCAATGGTGTGGCTAAAGTTGAGAATCGGCCCTCTAGGAGTTGGGGGTGCACTCTCACTTGTAAGATCATATGTTTGGGTTTTAGAGTCCTTGTCCCATCACTGTCTTCTTTCCCAACAGAGTCCTCATTTCACTGTGGTGCTGAAAGCCACATGTTAACATAGATTCGTCTAGATCTCAGATACTCGGACATGCAAGAGTGTTAATGCTGTAGACAGCTACACGGAATTTTGCTGCATCTCTTTCCTACTTCCTGACTTCCACTTCTCACTTTCCCTTCCAGCTCGCACATCCTCTTCCAGTCCAGAAGAACAACTGTCCTCAGCTGGGGGCTGCATTTGCTCCCAGAGAATATTTGGTAATGTCTAGAGACGTGTGTGACTGTCACAATTCTGGAAGAAGAGGGGTGTGGTGGTGGCAAGTAGTTATGGAGACTGCTGGGCATCCACAATGCTCAGGTCCGAACTCCTCAGCAACATGACCAGCCCAGTGGCCAAGGCTGAGAAACTTCAGCATGGAGAGATTTTGCAACTGAAGTATGGGCCGTTTTTATTTCCACCTTTTCCTGGCTGCCCTTCCCCTCAGAAGGCACTGTCGTTTGGGGGTCACAGAAGATAGAATGGGCTGCAGCGGTTCCAGTTCTGCAACCTCTAAGCCCTTGAGTCTGTTCTCTCGCTGTCTGGCCCCTTCGTTTCCCTGAAGCTTTTTGTTTATGCCCAGTGTTTTAATTTTCATATGGGCCTTCCCCCAACCCAGTAGATGTCTTCAGGTCAGTCTGATTCTCAAGATTCAAATCCTTCCTCGTGAAGTCCTTCATCCCTGTGGAAATTGGGGCTGCACTCAGTTACCTGGAAGGAGAGCATGTGGTCTGGATCCTAAAAGCGTCTTAACATCTGCATCTCGGCCAAGGCACCCTGGTACGCATGCCCTGTGAGATAAGTACCACACTTATCCCCAGCAAAATAAACGTCCAGAGTCTCACAGCTAACACAGACCTGAAGGTCAAGTCCAAGGTAGACGTGAAATTCTTTGCTCAGTTTACGGGAGAAGTTATAAGCTCTAGATGGCGATGCCATCGTTCATTTGCCCATCCTACCTCCATTCATGCTTCATTCATCCAGCCAGCCAGCCAGCACCTATCCAGACATCTACCTTCCATTCATCCATCCATCCATCATCTATCCTTATCCAACTATCCTTCCATCCATCTATCTGCCACCCATCCATCCATTCTCCAACTATCCATTGTCATACATATATATATATATATATATATATATATTCCCTCCATCAATTTATTCATTATACAGTCAGTGTACACATAAACACTTATGGTAGGTCAGGCCTTTGCTGTGAGGATCCAGAGAGAAACCCTCTAGGCTCCCTCTGCTCAGGTGATCACATCCATTGGACAGGATAGAAACACGATGCAGGCTGAATAGACTGAGGAAGATGGAGAAGGTGGAGGACACAGTAGGATCTGTTCACACTTGTCCTCTAGGAAGCTGACCTGATGTGGAAAAGAGGTCTAGGAAACTCCAAGGGGCCCATCTCAAACTCAGGGTAAACCCCTGGGTCAGACAGGGCTGGCCCATACTCACTTGCATACCCATGCTGTCTTCTTTTCTCCCTCTCTTGTTCTCCCTGTTTGCTCGGAACTCCCAATTCCTGAGCACAGCTTCAGGAGAGACAGGATGAGGCCGTGCCCTCCCCCCAGTGGATCAATGCAAGGTTGGCATTCCAACTTATCATCTCCAGGGCCCAGAGAGAAACCAAATTGTGACTGTCAGGAACACGACAGAACTGTCAAAGGCAGACAAAATCAACCCCCTAAATTGTGAAACCAAAGCCACGGTTCTATTTGCTCTAGAGGAGTGAGCAGTTCCCTTTTTTTCTTCCTCCTTTTTGTCAAGATGGAAAATAAAAACACAAGACAAAGTAGCAGACTTAGAAGCACTTCATTTCTGTGGGAGAGAAAAGAACCTACTGTCAGTCACCAAGTCTCGGTGGTCAGCTATGCCCCCTCACCATGACCCTGCGTCCACTTCTGCCCAGGGAACACTCTGGTGGTCTCCCAGTGGGACTGGTGGACTCCTTATTAGAAATTATTAAGATCAGCTGGGCAGTGATGACACACGCCTTTAATCCCAACACTTAGGAGGCAGAGGCAGGCAGATCTCTATGAGTCTGAGGCCAACCTGGTCTACAGAGTGAGTTCCAGGACTGCCAAGGCTACACAGAGAAATCCTGTCTCAAATACACTTCATGGTTTTTCAAATATATATACATATGTCTATATACACATATGTGCATACATACATGTATATGTACATGTGTGTATATAGACATATATATATATTTCTATATTTGAAAAGGTCATAAGATCATGGTAAGGAGGTATGACTGACCACTGAGACTTGGTGATTAATGGTAGGTTTGGTGTTTTGTGTGTGTGTGTGTGTGTGTGTTCTCTCCCACAGAAATAAAGTCAAGGGTCTAGAGAAATGGCCCAGTAGGTATGAGCCCTTGCTGCAAAGGTGTGAGGGACTGAGTTCGGATCCCAGTACCCACATAAAAAGGTGGGTGCAGGGGTGGAGTGACAGCTCGGTGGTTAAGAGCACTCTGTGGGTGCCTGTATTCAGGTGCACACACGTATACAGACACACGCCCATGCAAAATTTAAAATAAAAACGATCTCTTTAAAAGGCGTGGCCTTGTGTGCCTTCGTAAACTCAGCACCATGGTGGGAGGGGTGGTAAGAGAGTGTCTCTGGCTCACTGGATGCCACTTGCTCCAGGTGCCCGCATAATACTTGGCTTGGTAACAAATCTGTCTCAAGGGAATAAGGCACAGATAGAGCAAGATGTCTGATATCCTCACCTGGCCTCTAAACACACACACTTATAAATGTGTAACACACACAGGGACATACAACTCACACATAAGGGCACGCAGCACAGACAGACAGAGAGAGAGAGAGAGAGACGGAGAGGGAGAGAGAGAGAGAGAGAGAGAGAGAGAGAGAGAGAGAGAATGTAGGGCAGAATCATCCAATAAAGCAAGCGATAACCCAGAGTGTGAGCCTAGGGTAGAAGCAGAGATGGCTTTCTTGGCAGAGGGAATGTCTGCACTGGTCTTCGGAAGATGAATACAATTTCACTGATAGAAATAAAAATAAGACAGGAAACTGCCAGGATGGGGGAAGGCAGACATAAATGAACAGGTAGAGAAAGCGACCCAGGAAAAGAGGGGCGCAGCAGCTTGGCTGGGATGGCTGAATTTGCTGGAGGGTCCTGCTAACCGCCTGGGGATCCAGGCCTCCATAATTTGGAAAGCAAATTCTGGGCCCAGGCCTGTGCGCCGGGGTACACACAGTAGGCTGTGCTCAGGCAATGCAAAGAGTCTTTTGGTCAGCCTCAGTCTTCACATGCATGTGTGGATGCATGCATGCAACTGAGTGTGTGTACGCGCATACGTACATGTGTAGTCGAGGTAACGGGCGTGTGTGCATACATGTGTGTGCGTAGCTGGAGATGTGCCTGTGTATGCTTGTGTGCATGAGTCCGGGGCATCTGGTAGACCTTCCTGAAGAAGCCCTGCGGCATTGCCGTTGCTCACCAAAATAGCATCGGGCGATTTAGGTCAGGAAGTAAAGACTATGTTATTATTACTAGTTACTGGTGAAGTTATTTAATAAGAATGTCACATCCAATTGAGAGCATGGCGGGAACTGTCAGCAGGAGGGATGTAATTACACTTACGCGAGGTGCTGCCGGGCCTGATGCTCTTACACCTCCGCAGAGCCACAGAGCCAGACTCCCCTCCCCCATACCAGCTCCATGGCCGCTTGAGGGCATTTTCCTTCATGGGGCCACAACGCTTTGCCTTTCAGAACAGCCAGACTTACACTGTACCCATCCAGGCCCCAAAAGAGGCTCCGAGGGGGACTGACAAAGCCCCTGGGGATTACCTAAAGACCCTCGTATGTGGCCCCAGACCCAGTGATGCTGAAGGAACAATGACCCCAGCTTCCTCAAACACATCTAAAACCCAACAGGCCTCATTGTAGACACAGGAGCCAGACAGCTCATCCTGCCTGAGCCGTGGCTCAGATCAGCTCCAGTGCCCATACAGTAACTGGCTTGGAAACAAGCCTCACCCTGAAAGCCACCTATCTGCATTCCTCAGCTGGTGTTTGACCACCTGCCCTTAACCTGCAGTCACTGGAGTCCTTGTTTGAGGCCTGCCTCAAGTAAATCAGGACCAGCTTTCACTTCATCCCCGTCTCACCCCCAGCACCCCCACTTTCACTGCCTAGAAGATAAAGCTGGGCTGTGCCTCACAGTCCCTGCCTCCTGCTGTAGAGCCCAGGACCCTTGGCTGGCAGAGCTTCTGAGATGCTGTAGGAGCCAACCGAGCCTGTTGGTTAGACCCAGCATGAAGCCACTGTCCAATCACCAAGTGTCATCCCAGAGAAGCAGAGGGTGCTGAGTTCCCATTTTGCTCTACCATTTACACCCTGTGGGGTTTCTAAGAGTCACGAGCGCTGACTTCCTTGTGGTGGCAGCTGGATATGAGACTACAGAGAGTAGGGGGGGCAGGTTCGGGAACCCCATGTTCCACTAGAGCGGTGGTTCTCAACCTTCCTACTGTTGCAACCCTTCAATACAGTTCCTCATGTTGTGGTGGCCCCGACCATACCATGACTTTGTTGCTACTTCATAACTGTCATTTTGCAACTGTTGTGAAGCATAATGCAAATATCTGATATGCAGGATATCTAATCCGCGATCCCTGTGAAAGGGTCATTTGATGCTCAAAGGAATCTCGACCCACAAGTTGAGAACCACTGCACTTCAGGGCAGGGAAAGCGCAGAACAACTGTGAGTGGTCCTGGTAGTGAGGTGGAACAAGGGAGGCTCCGGCCAGGGCTGTAGAAGAGATGCATAAATGAAGCAGGTGTGTGTGTGTGTGTGTGTGTGTGTGTGTGTGTGTGTGTGTGTGCAAAGACAAGGACACAGAGTCCAATGGGTAGAAAGGCAAGACAATGACAGGGAAAGTGAGAGACTCATTTTCAGGCACTAACGAAGATGGGCTGATAGACAAAAAGACACAAAGGCAGAGCAGAAAAGAGGTGGGAAGAGAGACCAGGGCGGGAGCCAGGGGGGAAGAACCTGAAAGGTGGAAGTGTCAGAGAAACAGCGGAGAGGCAGACGTGCCCAGAGACCAAATCGGGAGCAGCACAAGGCAACAAGAGAGTGACGAGGCAGGCAGGAGAGAAGTCAGGGTTTCCATGAGAGCCCCATGACAAAGGCCCTGTCACCTGCTGTTCAGAGCCCGGGTGCAGGAGGAAAAGGAGAGGGCATATACAATGAACAGCCTGGCCTTAGGTGAAAGAGCAAGGGAGAAGCCAGAGCACAGTTCAAGGTCCAAGAGAGAGAGAGGCAGGCAACCCTCTTTTATTGTAAACTTGCTTTAATTTTAAAGAGGCAGTGGAGGAGAAAAATAAAATGAGAGGGATCAAGGTGAGAAAAGAGACAAATACCAGAGGAGAAAGAGGAAGGGTCAGGGCTCTGAGAACCCTCAGGAAAAAACAAAAAATTCATACCTGGAGGCAGAAAGTGATGGCCCCTACACTTTGGGGCAGAAAGCAATAAAACTAAATCCTTTTGGTTTTTTTCCCTGTATGTATGTACACAGCTGTGAAAGAGTGTATACTTCTGTATGAAGTAGTCAACACCAGGTGTCTTCCTCAGTCGATTTCTATCTTAATTACATATATTTTTCTTAAAGATTCATTTTGTTTCTATTTTATCTGTGGGGGTGCTTTAGTTGCATGTGCCTGCCAGGTATGCCTGGAAGCCAAAAGAGAGTGTTCGATTCTCTGGGACTGAAGTTCTGTATGGTTGCAAGCCACCCTGAGGGTTCTGGGAATCGAATCTGGGTCCTCTGGAAGAGCAGTCAGTGTTTTTAACCTCTGAGCCATCTCTCAGCCACAGGCAGGGTTTTTTGTTTTGTTTTGTTTTGTTTTGTTTTAATGTGGCTTTGGTGGATCAAACTCAGGTCCTTGTGTTTGCACTACAAGTACTTTACTGGCTAAAATACCCCACCCCAGCCTCTAAGTCTATTATTAATGGCTCTTAGCAAGGTGTACTTGAGGCTATCCCAGGGTGGCTGTTGGGGGTGGCCTGAGATTAAGTCAAGCAGCTGACAGGAAGACCGGCAGATAGCTGGTTACCCTGTACTTAGGTTAGGGTCTGTGGAACCCCAGGGGCAGCGGGATCCTCATTCCAGGGGTCAGATGAAATCTGTCTGTGAGACTGACTCAGGCCAGAGAGCACACAGCAGGTGCAGCCGGAAGAGTGAGGGTAGAGCAGCCCCATAGGTCCGTCAGTGGAGATAAACAGCAGAGATGGTCCCTCTAACGAAGGGAAGGGACTGGGAGGAGCTCCCTGGGAAGAGGTTCGGTCCACAGTTCCAGCAGAATTCATCACCCCAACCTCATCTGGTACCTTCTCCACCCTGGACTTCCATGACCACAAATTATGGCCAGTGAGAACCCGAGTTTGCTGTTGGCTGCAGCCCTTGGTTCAGTCTCCCGCCTGGGAAGTGGCATCTCCTTCCATCTGCCGGATTCCACATGTGTGACCCCCAACATGGGGCACAGCATGGTCATCTCCCTCTCTGGGCTCTGAGCTCAGTGTTCCTAGTCTGAGGGTTTCTCCTTTCCTCCAGACTGGACAGAGCTCAGCAGCCACTGCTTGCCCAGAAACTTCTAAGGCTCCCGAGAGTCCTGGAAGCAGGAAGTGTGGACACTGAGGCTTAATGTGGACATCTATTGACTTAGACAGGAGCTTCAGGGGAACACCGTCCAGGTGACTGTGCCCATTGCGGAGCCACTTAGTTGAGCTTGAGGGGATGACCAACCTTCCCCTTCCCTCAGAAGTCACGCACAGCATGCAGCATGGGCTCCAAGTCCTCGGGTTATCAAGAAACGCTGCTTCAGTGAAAGCCAAGTCTTAGGTGTCCAATGAAAGCAGGAGCTCAGGAATATAATCTGCCTACTGACCTCAGTGTACCAGGCCTCAGCCCTCCTGAGCAACACAGGCCCCTGCAGGCTCCACTTGCTGCCAGCCTCCATGATCCCTGCCTGTTGCCAGGCGTGGTTGCCAAGCACAGACTCACATCCTGGGTCTTCTGCAAGCTGCCTAGAGATGGGCAGAAGCAGCCCATCTGGGAGGGAGGTGTTGGATGCAGGATAGGCCTGCCTGGCTTTTCTTCCCCAGCCCAGCTCATTCTGGACCCCTTACAGAACCAAAAGTATGGTCTTAGCTGGGGCAGTGAATGGCCCTGAACATACCTGTTTACTGGAGAGAGCTTGGAATGGCAGGGGCTAGGGGGTAGGGAGTGGAATGGTGCTCAAAGTCAAGGTCTGATTGTTCCTGGGGCCATGACTCAGACTGGCAAGATGGTTCCCAGTGCCCAAGCGCTGGCATGTAGAATTCATGTTCAGGCATGCGAACACACACACACACACACACACACACACACACAGGAAATTATTTTGCATACACAGTTCTTTAGCACCCAGTCACACACCAAGTGCCCTTCTCCTGGGCCCTAGCTGCCTTCTGGAAGACTCTTTGCAAACACTATGGGTACCCCTCTATTCAGTACTGTGCTTATTTGTGGCAGTGCATCTCACCGCTGCGAGCGTCCGGCCTGTACAGAAGCATATCTGCATATGTGTGCTTACAGGAACAGGTTTTCACGCCTGGGCACACACACAGAAGTATGAGGGATGTCCTGTGACATCTAGGTTCTCGCTTGCTGTGCCCATCATTTTTCAGATAGGCACACGCTCAGGTGTATACACACACCATGCACAGTCTCCCTGACACCTGATGAAGCACAGCAGGGTGGGTCCCCCTTGGCCTCTGAGCTCTTTGCTGGCTGTGCAGCTCTGGGCACCAGTTCACCCTCTCTGAACCTCAGCTCTGTCATCTATAAGGGAAGCATACTGGAACCTCCCTTGCAGACACAATGGGATGATTAAGGAAGATGGCAGATAGGAAGCTCGGGCCCTAGGGAGCTCGATAAACACTCATCACCATTCATTCTCTCTCTCGATGCCACCCACCCTGAAGCCTCTCCTTCATACAACTGATAAATATTGATGAGGTGCTAAATGTGCGTCAGGACTGCCATAGGCAAATGGGGGTTCGGAGTCCTTGTCCTCGTGACCCACGCGGTTTGTTTTCTAGTGAGGGAGACAGATGACAGCAAGTGAACGCTAGCCAAATCCCATGAGCAGCGTGACGAAGGGTGAGAGGAGGCAGCGAGAAGGCGACGCACCTGCAGTGGTCATCCCTCAGGGTGTCACGCCTGAGTAAAGACAGGCAGGCTGAGGAACAGGGAGCTACGTGAAGACCATGAGGAAAGATCATTCCAGGCAATGATGATAACAAAGTGCCAGGCATAATGACTGGGGGTGGACCGCAGCTCGCTATGCCCAGGTTGGCAGAGAGATGGTAAAACGGGACAGAGGACGGGAGCCCAGAAGGATGGTCCTACTTCTCAGAGGCAGCGTGAGTGAGTCTGGTGTTCGTATTTTAGGATGACCCTGAACTTCAGCTGAGATCAGGAGATGCAGAAGGACCAGCCAGGGGACTGAGTTTAAAGGACCCTCCTGCCCTCTGTCCTCCCCTTATCCCTCCCCCGACACACTATCCACCTTCCACCATTCTAGAATCCCCTGTCAGCAGCCTCTCCTGGTTTCAGCCAGCAGAATCCATTTCCCAAGTTTTGTGATGCTATTCTTTCTCCTGTCAAGAAGCAACTTGAAGAGAAAAGGGTTTGCCTCACTCGGCTCACAGTTTGAGGGGAAACAGCCCACCAGGGAGGGGAGACACTGCAGTAGGCAGCTCAGGGATGGCTGGGTTTCCCACCTCCTCACATCTTTATGGAACAGGAAGCAGGGAAAAGGCAGGAAGTGGAGCCTGACCACAAATCACAGGACCAGGCCTGCCTCCAAAGACCCACTGCCTCCTGCAAAGCTCCACCTTCTAAAGGTTCTACAGCTTTCCATATCAGCACCACCAGGTGAACACCAAGCAACACAAGAACCTATGGGGGCCACTCCACCGACAACCCACAGCAGGATGTCCTCTAAGACCACCCTTCCGGAACATTCTCTGTTTGTGATCAACGTCTCCTACCCCAGACTTGAGAACAAGCATGGGCTGTAACATAGCTTTGACCTGTGAGGAGGTAGCAGAAACAGTCCTGGTCTGGAATATAGGCAGAAGTTGAATGGCGGCAGAGCCCATAGCCCAGCTGCTCTTTCGCTGAGTCCAGAATGGAAGCACCGCAGACGTGTCCTGCAGGCCAAGCCTGTCAGCTTTCCCTTTTTCCAATGGAGGCCTGCCTCCGCCACAGTTGTAAGATATTGCAGGGACTCACACCACCACCACCAGGCCCTACCAAGCAACAGGTTGTACTCACAGAGACCAATTGTGTGTATACCCACTTCCCTCAGCCACCCTTCTTCCCATTTACGATCCCAATATCCCCACCTCAGTGATCTGATTCCTCCTCTCAGCTCCTGTGATGGGTTGATCTTCGGTGCCAACGTGCTTGGGCTAACGGACACACCAGAGAGCAGGTAAGGCCTTGCTGCTGGTATGTGGAAAGGTGCTTCCGGAAGAAGCTAGTGTATGCGCCAAGTGAGGGAGACGGACCCCCTCCACCTGTCCGAATAGGTGCCACCCAAATTCAAAAAGGCACAAGAAAGGCCTCTCTCCTTAGGCTGGAGAGTTTCCTGTCTGTGGACACCAGAGCTCTATCTGACCTGGTCGCGGTCCCCCACCCCCACCCCCACATGCTGAATTACGTCAGCACATCTGTGGGACCCAGCTCCTGGATGGAACAGCGGGGGACTCACCAGCCTGCAGAGCCACACAAACCAATTTCCACAGAAGTCTCTTTCCTGGGTACAAAGTTAGGTAAGTCCTGCTGGGTATGTTCCTCAGGGACCACTCAAATGGATTCTAACCCGTCCAGTCCCACTTGTTGGATTCCTCTGTAGCCCAGGCTGGCCTGGAAATCCTCTTCCTAGGCTTCCTCTTCCAGGTAGCTGGGATTACAGGTGTGACACACAGAGCCTGGCTCCCACACTCCCAGCACGTCAGCCCCGTGTCAGGTCTTAGGACAGAATGACTTATTGTACTGGTCCTTGCATAGTGACAACCTTCCAGAAACATCCTTCTTGCTTTTTAGAAATCTCTCAAGCATTGTAACTCCATGATGGAGTCAGTCCATCACTGTGGGGTGTCCAAAGAGCTGGTTCCCAATTTTCTGTGTCTGGACCTCCTTTAGGATAGCAGCCCTTGAGGCTCAGTCAAACGGGAACGGGCCAGGTAACAGTACGCAGGAGACAGCTCTGAGTAGTCCCTCGCCCAGACCTCCAGAAACAAGCTGGGAGACTCTGTGTTCCCCACGCTGCCTCAAGCTGGCTGCATCCATGTTTCTCTCTGTCTCCATCTCTCTAGAAACGTCTGCTTGCCTAAAAGCGGCCTCCTCGTTTTGACACACTTTGCCCTCACACATCAAACTTTTTTTTTCTTTTTCATCTCAACTTATCACAGCTATAGCCTGAAGAGGAGGAGAGCATCAAATGGGGGCTTCTTTCTCTCTCATAGGCTCAAGGGATGAAAAGGCTGCAGAGAGCCCTTTGGGTTAATTCAGAAGCAGGAAAACTTCACATTTCCATTTCTTATTAAGCAATTACTCTATTGCCATAGTAACATTTGCTGTTCTGTTTCAGTTTAGAAAAAAAAAAAAAGAAGAAGAAGAAGAAGAAGCACCAAGACACATTCATTCAGGGCAGTTGTGGTGAATATCCCTAACCCAAACACTCAGGAAGAAGGGGCAGGTGGATCTGAGTTCAAGGCCAGCCTGGTCTACAGAGGGAGTTCCAGGACAGCCAGGCTACACAGACAAACCCTGTCTAGGGAAGGAGGAGGGGAGACATTTATTCTTAACTTTTACATAATCTTAAGAAAGCCCTCTGGATACAAAGTGAACAAACTGTAATTAGTAAAAATAAAATAAAAATAAAAAAGCGTGCATGTAAAAATAAAGATACTACAGTGTCTACTGACAGCATCCAAATGAGGAAAAGTATCTGCCAAACTAGCACAGATGAACAGCATGTGCCACTCATCTGCAGAGAATCTCACAAATCAACAAGGAAAGCATGACTAATGCTAAAGAAGATGATCAAGACCCCATGAAAAACGCAGATGTCTAAAAAATAATGGAAAAATGGAAAAAAAAAAAAACATGGAAAGATGTCCATGAGCTGGGGATAGGCTGAGAGGGCTCAGTGAGCAAAGTATTCTCCTCACAAGCTAGAGGACCTCAGTTTGAGTCTCAGCATCTTTGTAAAAGCAGGACATGGTGGTGTACGCTTGTAAGCACAAAGCTGGGAGGTGGAGTCAAGAGGA
The DNA here is from genome assembly GCF_030254825.1 of Meriones unguiculatus. NCBI lineage: Eukaryota > Metazoa > Chordata > Mammalia > Rodentia > Muridae > Meriones > Meriones unguiculatus. The sequence continues at coordinate 23,256,114 of NC_083351.1, forward strand.
TCCCTGGGGCTTGCTGGCCAACCAGTCTAGACAAATCAGCAAATTCCAGGCTCGGTGAGACACCCTGTCTGGAAAATAAGGTGGAAAGAGAAAGCAGAAGACACCTGATATTGATTTTGACCTCTGACTTCAGTGTATACACAAACAGAAACACATACACACACACACACACACACACACACACACACACACACACACACACGATGTTTGGTTTCTTGTTAAAATAATGCAACGGCATGATTCCTGTCTGGTATGCATCAGATTGGGAAGTTCCCCCAAAGCTATTGGGGGACACAGGGAGTGGGATCCAGATGCTGCTCAGAACCCACCAGGAACCTCAGACAAGCAAATCTCCCAACCTCACCCTAAACCTGCTGTCTGGCGCACATACCCAGCCTGTTGAGCCATTGACTATTAGACCTTGAAACCTGCATTGACATCTAGAAGATTCTGACATAGAACAAAAAGTCACTAAGAACTCTCAGATACATGAGAAGGCATTTTTTTGTTTGTTTGTTTTATGAGACAAGCTATTCTGGAAGGAACTCACTCTGTAGAGCAGGCTGGCCTCAAACTCAGAGATCCACCTGCCTCTGCCTCTCAAGTGCTGGGATTAAAGGCGTGGGACACCACTGCCCAGACTCTTGACATCATTTAAACCCATGCAGTCTAGCCTGTTTATCAGCATAAATGCATACACCTTTTGGCGTGATGTATCCATCCTACAGGCAGGTTTGCTCCTGTTAAAAATCTCTCTCTCTCTCTCTCTCTCTCTCTCTCTCTCTCTCTCTCCCCTCTCTATCTCTCTCTCTCCCTCTCTCCCCCTCTCTATCTCTCTCTCTCCCTCTCTGTCTCTCTCTTTCAATTGTTTTGTTTCATTGTTTGGAGTAGCCAGAAACTAGAAAATGCCTACATGATATATAATCGATTGACCTATTGACAGCAGTTTATGAATATTATGAAGCCAATGAGAGGGGAACTCAGATTTTATATGCCTACCCAGAAAGATGTGTAAGAAACATTGCTGAGTGAAAAAATAATCACCTTACAGAAAGGTCTTCCCAATATTCCCTGAATGACTCTATTTTGTGAAAGGTAAGGTCTGTTTTATGATTCTATTTTCTTATACATTTTAAATTTTCTGGAGTATTTCAGAGAACACTTTTAATAAGTGGAACTAGGGGCTAGGGGGATTTTTTTTTTAACCATCTGTCTGGATTTTTGCCTTGAGCATGGATCACTTTTATAGTAATTAAGAAGTAGTTATAGTTAATTAAACTTAAGGGGAGGCGAAAGAACAGGCAAGTGATAGACCCATGGCTGGGAGGAAAAGGAAATTAGGTCGTTGAGGGGTGACGACATCTTGCAACTCTTTGGACCTGAGAACCTGGAGAAGTGTACTTCGGCTTCTGCCACACGGATGGACTCGCTGACAAGAAGCTTTGGAAAAACTCAGCTTCGCTGCAGAGGTTGCCTTCAAATCAAGCTGTTTCCCGGAGACATTCCCCTAGCTGCAGCAGGGCCATCCGCCCAGGTGAGTGTGTGTGGGTGGCTGGTTGACATCTTTAAAAGTCTCCAAAGCTCTGGACCCTCTTGAAGCAGCCCTGAGGGCGGGGATGGAGGGGTGGTGACTAGATCTTGAGGGCTCTGACCTCATCATTGGGCTAACCCATTGAGAAATTCCTAGGTTCCGGAGCTGTTGGAAATGCTTGGAGGTGGGGCCTGGTTGAAGGAAGTAATCACAGAGGTATGCCTTTGAGGGACATATTGGGAGGCCCAGGCATCTCTCTCTCTCTCTCTCTCTCTCTCTCTCTCTCTCTCTCTCTCTCTCTCTTTCTCTCTCTCTCTCTCTCCCTCCCCCTTCTTCCCTCCCTCATTGCCTTCCTCTCTTCCCCCCTCCTTCAGCTGGTGGAGTGCTTGCCTAGCATGAATGAAGTACTGATTTCCATCCAGACCATCACATATACCACACTGATTCTTACGCTCAGAAGGATGAGGCAGCAGAAATAGAAGCCCAAGGTCATCCTCAGGTATATAATGAGTCTGAGGCCAGACTGGGTACATGTGCTTTGTCTCGGGGAGATGTGGGGAGATAGATAGCTCAGCCTGTAAAGCACTGGAAAGCCACACAAGCAGAAGGACCGGCATCTGGATGCCTAGAGCTGTCCTGAATGCTGGCTAGGGGTGGTGTCCTGCCTGTAATCCCAGCTCCTGGGAGACAGAGACAGAGACTTCCCTGGGCAGGCCTTGGAGCCCAACTAGCAACAGTGGGCACCAGGTTCAATTATCTCTCGCTCAATATATTAGGTGGACAGTGATCAAGGAAGACATGACACCCACCTCAGACCTCCACAGACACATGCAGACCACACATACCTGCACACACATGTGCTCCAACCTAACTACATGCAAACACACATGCATGCACACCACACGCGTACACACATGAAATAAAAGCTGAGAATTTCTGTTTCGGCGCATGATGCCCACCATGATCCTCTGACTAACCGAAGAACAACAAAAGTAGGGCTGGAAACCATGAACCAAAACCTTGCAACCATGAGCCCAGATAAGCCTTTCTTCCTTTCCACTTGCTAATCTCGGCTGTTTTGTCACAGCCATAGAAGCGAACTGTCCCAGGGCTGTTAGCCACCGGGTCTCGTGCGGATCTAGGCAGAGTCCAAACAGGTGCTATCCATTATTGGTAACATGAGAGTGGACAAACCCCGCATGTGCGTGCACGTCAGACTCAGTAAGGACTGTGTGTGGGTTAGAATAGAAGACACGGGCTGTTTCCATGGAGCTGTATAAACATGGTCTGTGATGGTGTCCCTGCACATTTGCCAAGAGTTTCCATTAAAGAAGTGAGAATTGGTAACAGATTCAGAGTTCAGGGACCAAGCCACAGCCATTCCCTTTAGGAGTTGGTACACATTACCCCCCTGCCTCACCACTTCTGGCTAGCCAGTCCTTAAACCGGTTTGCTTAAGGAATAAATCATGAAAACCACGACCTACCCATTATACAGTCATCATTCCACCTGCCCATCCAGGGTTCTCTTCTTAGGCCCATTCATCTATCCCATCGCGCGAAAGTACACTCATTGTCTGCTCCATTAACTTTTTTCCATTTAGCTACCCCATTTCATCCTTATAATCTCTGCCAATTCTTCCATCTAGCCGTTCTCGCTCCTCCCATCTCCTCATTCATTCCATCCTGCCTCCCTATCCCATCTGTCCTTCCATCTTACCAGCTCATCAGTCAACTCCACTCCCCCATGCAGTCATCAGCTGCCCCACATCCTAGTCCGTCCCACTGTTCATCTGTCAGCCGAGCTCAATCCAATCTAGTTCTCCATCTCATCTACCTATCTTTCCTTCCATCGCTTCCTATCCCTCCAGCCGTTCACTCAGGAACTGCATCTCCCCATTCTGGCCTAGAGACTGGTCCTGCTTACGTCACAGGAACCACCAAGGTCTAACAACTTTTCAAGAAAAGGAGAGACTGAAACCCTCCCGCTCCCCCAAGCTCCACTAAGTTCTTTTTGACGTAGGAACTCTCTTAGCAACAATTCATTATCCAACCCTTCATCATCTTTTTCCTTCCCTCTCCAAGCTTTCCCACTGCTCTCTGATTAAGTGAGACTTTAGGGTACAAACAAGAGGAAACGCAGTGGGCTTAAAACTACCCTGTAACTTTAAGGGTCCTAACCACATAACTGACCATGTACCCTTTTTCCTCATTCATTCCCACCCCAGCTTTGAGCCGTCATCTGCTATGTCCTGGCTGTGATGTCTGTACCCCTGGACCAGTTTCACCCTGGTCTGACCTACTACTATCAAGCCTGACACCATGGACCATATAATGGCATTCAGCAAGACTTCAACCAAAACGTGTGTTTTCCAAGTGGGAAGACCAGCAACCTACCACTTAACAAACACCCACATGCAGCCAGGCAGGATGGACACCGACGTCTTTCCATTTTGCGTCTGCCACTGTCTGACTCGGGAAGAGCAATCAGAGGGGTTCCGTAACTCATTTATAATCCCACAGCAGCCGAGAGTGCTCCAGAATTCCAATTCAGATTGGACTCTAAAAGTTTAGTTCTTTCCGTTCCAGCAAGCTGCCATCAAGAGAACAATTTCCAAGCCACCCCAGGGAGGAGAAATTAGAATCTCCCATTTTCCCAGCCACTCATTACCTCCTAAAACATGACCATCCATGTGAATCAGAAGTTAAGGTACTTATGAAGAACTCTGTCGCCAAAAATGTTCCTGTCTATAATTTCATTAAAAAAAAAAAAAAAAGCTGGGGTCATCACTGTTGGCCGGGCAACTCCTACGTTTCGGGGAACTGGGGTACGTATCTTGAACCATGGAGTTTGTCTCTACCAGGACTTGGGTTAAACAGCTGGTCCACCTTTATCACAAGCCTCACAGTGACATCACAACTGAGCCTCAGTCTCCCCCACCTGCAGAATGAAGACAACGTGAGTGCCTACACATCTAGGACAGTTGGGACAGCTCCTTTCTCTTTTTAAGGTGGTTTACCTTTCCTCTTATAGTTAGCTGCTGAGTTTCTGTTCTTCCTGTCAATTCTGAAGAACAAGCTGTATGATATACATGACTGGTTGGCTCCATTTCTTCAGGGTAACTCTTTGAAATGGAATACTGAGTCTAAATATATGAATATTTTATAGGCTGTTGGTAACGCATTGCTAGGGTGCTTTCCAGAAAGTTTGCAACAATTTGCACTTCTGGGGATGGGGGTGGGACCTTAGAAAAGTGCGTGTCATGCTGCACCTTGCCAGGAGAGTTCCTTTCTCCTGGCACATTCTCTCCCTTCTTTTCTCCATACTCACAGATAATCTTGCCTAAATGCATATGTACAATCCTCTCATGAATCCTGGAATTTCAGTACACTGCTGCCTTTGATTTTCCCCCTATCTCCACTTGGTTCTGTCTCCTTTACTCCACATCTCCTCTATGCACACCAGCCACTAGTGCCAACACATAGTCACCGAGGTGACTGTTTTAAAATCTGCATTGCATCTTTCAATGTTTTCTTCCTGCTCTCAAATCATATACAAACATAATCTTATATACCCCATATAAAACGTTCACATATGCTGTATGGGTTTGGTGCTATCTTTTTGTAAGAATTATTTTCAGTTTTAATTGGGGTGTGTGTGTGTGTGTGTGTGTGTTGAGGCCAGAAGAGGACTTCCCATCTCCTGAGTTTGGAGTTGCAAGAAACTGTGAGCTGCCTGTTGGGGATACTGGGAACTTAATGCAAGCCCCTGCAAGAGCAGTGCAAGCTCTTAACCTCCGACTCCATCTCCAGCCCGATGTTTACTTTCTTAAACTGGATCATACCACATGCACTTCTCAGGATCTTGTGTTCCTCATTCCACAGTGCACAGGGTGCCTGGGGCTGTGACTGGAGCACAGAGCACAGTTAGCTGCTGCTGTTGTTGTCCCTAAGGAGCTGGGACCCTTCTAAAGCTAGGAGAGTCTCAGCTGCAGTGGCTCCCTGGGCCTGGTCTTTCTCATTTGGAAGGGACAGTGTAAGGCAAGGTTACTCAACTGTGTATGTCATGTCCCTCTTAAGTCCTCGTGTGGGTGTGTGTGTATACATACATGTAGGAATGTGCAGGTTCATGTGTGTACACATGTGTGTAGAGGTCAGAGGACAAACTCAGCTGTCATTCTTCTGGCACCTTGATTTTTGAGACAAGATCTGGAGCTTGCCAAATAGTCTAGGCTGGCCAGCGAACTCCAGAGATCTACCTGTCTTTACTTCCCCAATGCTGGATTACAAATACATACCGCCACATCCTGATTTTTGAATGAGCATTCTAGGGACTCGAACCTAGGTCCTTACGCTTGCAAGGCAAGCCCATTACCAGCTAAGCTGTCACTCCAGCTCCGAGTAATTACTGATGTTAGCTGAGGACCTCTTGTTTACTGTGGCTCACCCTCCTGAAGTCTGCTTTCCCACAAAGGAAGACAGCAGCAATAGATAAATTATTTTGGTACATAATCAGCTGAGCTAAGCCCTCTGAAGACAAGGGACAGAGCCTGTGAGGACAATCTCGGCTTGGGGAGCCAAGGAGGATGTGAAATCTCAGTCATAGTTAATGAAGCAAAAAGGGCAAGAATCCTCCAGAGAGAAGGCTCAGTCCATGCAAAGGCCCTGAGGTGGGCAGGAGGGAGCCTGGCCCTCCAAGGGCCTGGAGGAAAGCAAGGGCTGACTGCAGGCTGCCTGAGCAAACACAGGGCTCCTCCCAAGCGAGGGCCAAGACCACCTGCTGCCACACCAGAAGCTTAAGGAACAAGCTTCCTCTCAGTGTCACTGATCCCAGAGAATTCAGCAGGCCCTGTCACCTTGGCAACCATGACTTAGGACGAAGCCAGGCCTAGCTAAATGCTTTGTGCACATTGTCTTTCCAGCTTCTCTGCAAAGACTTTGTAGATTAGAGATTAGAGGTGGAGAATGAGGCCTGAGGAAATGGCAGTCTCTTCTATGGGAGGGCCTGGCTGTGAGTTCTCTCTGTCCGTCCAAATCTCCTATGCTTTTGATGTCTCACACTGTCCCCTGAGAACCTCTGTAATGATTTGTCAGCCACCTCCAAAGTGACTCACAAGGTTTTGGGACAAATCTGTGTCTACAGTCCCTTTCCCATGAGCCCATCTGCCCACCTTCAAATTCAATTCCTACTCTCAGCCCCAGCTCACATAGGTACATTCCAACCACGGGGACTCTGTCTATGAGAAAGACAGTCTACTGGATTCTTTCCCCCATCTCCCCTCCTTGTAAGAACCTGCTGCCCCTTTAATCCCTCTTCTAACATCCTCAACAACAGCAGGCAATGCTTCCACGCCCACACAAGGTGTTTCCTCCCCTGAGTTTGGCTTCCATGAATTTTCAGTGTCTCTTTTCACTCAACATCACATAAATATTCATAAGGCCCCTACTAAGCGTAAGACATCTTTCCTGGAGTTGAGTACGCCACAGAGAATGAGACAAACTCCTTAGTGGTGTGAGATTGAGTGAAGGAGACCAAGGACAAGCGGAAACACACACCGATGATATGCTGGCTGTTCAAAAGACTCTGAAATCACCCAGACAGAGGGCACAGGGGAGTGCTCTACCGCAGGAAAGGAAGTGACAGCCACTGGATGATGAGAGGGAGGGGCTGAGAGTGAGGCTCCCAGGGGATGGGGAGCCCCCATTATTAGAGGAATGCCTAGTGAGTTTGAACAATGGCAATGAAGGCCCCAGTGGGAGCAGAGCAAGCCAGAACAATATCGGGGTAGAAGAAGATGCACTCCTCCACATGGCTTGAAGCTCTTGAAGCTCCAGCTGCTAAACTGGAGGAGAAACGGCAAGAGAGGGGGGCCACCAGAGATGTCCTTCTGTAGGGATTTACAGAAGGAGATAACAAAGCTCAGGTTCCAAGAGGATGACGGGATGGCATGAGGGGGCTGTGGCGCAGATGGTGGGGCAAAGAGGGTTTGGTCGTGTTTGGGTGAGGAAGAGGTGCGGAGGGTGTTGCCTGGTTCCCAGAGCCCTACACTCTGCAGTGGTGGCTTCCCTGTCTCCTTGACAGGAGCTTGTGTTCAGCAAGCTGGGCCTATGTCCTTTCATCTCCATAACCCGTGCAGAGGGGACGCAGGTCAAGCAGGTGACTCACAAAGTCCCTGAGCAACTTTTCTGAGCCCCTCCTTCCACCACGTGCACACATTTACTGCTCTGGCCTGCAAGAAAGAGACTGGTTATCCTGTCCCTAGGGTCTCTCCCTCAGTCATCTCCATCTGGTGGCCGTGAGAAAATGATACACACAACCGAGAGACTAAGGACTGTGCAAAGGAGTGGGACACTGTAGCCCTGGAGCTGAGACCCAAAGGTGGTTCTTCTGCCCCTTCAGCCACCCCTCAGACAAGACACTGGCTCCTTGGAAGACAGCTGTGGTAAAGTCCATTGATAAGTACCTCACCTGCCCAATGGGATCAGCACTCAGCAGGCCTATCACAGCCTCTGTTCAGTAGGATTCGGAGTCGTGCGGTTTTGTACACTTCCAACACTGACCCGCCACCTGCGACCTTGAACTGTAACTGAACATCACAGAGCCTCAGTTTGCCCGTCTGCAAAATGAAGACAATAAGGCCATCTGCCCCAAGGATCTGTTTTGAGACTTCCATTACTTGGTAAGGAGGCCCAAGACAAAAACTGCGTGCACAGAGAAAACAGTATTACCATTACAATGGAATCAGTATGACCTGGGCCTGTGCTGGGGTCTCTAGAGGGCTCCTTGGCTGAGTTCTGTGGTGGGAAAAGCCAGTGGTACTGACCCATTAAAGATCAGCTCCACATGGGTAGAAAAGAGTGTCCCAGTTCCATCTCTTCCTTCCTTTGCTGTGGGACTTTGGTGAGAGCTATTCCATTCCTCCAAACCTCAGTTTCTAAGTCTATAAAATGGAAACATTTCCACCATCTCCCTCATTGAGGTCTGGAAACCACAGACTCTGATTTCATGTATTAACCATCTAGCATAATGCATGGACAGAGAGGGATACCCAACATCATCAGAGTCAGAACTGGGCCCATGGGTCTCAGAGTAGGGGCATCCCAGAGGTCCTGCCTCTCATGCCATTAGCAATAGCAGTGGCCAGTGGAAAAAAGCCCTTGTTCCCCTTTCCCAGCCTTGTCCCAGACTAACTCCAAACCTCAGTAAACAAGGTCACCCTCAGGGAGTCCCTTCTGATCCCCAGACTGGATCCCTCTCCTCTTCCTTCCTCTCTGCTCCCATAATCCCCTCCCAGACCCTGCTAGTCTCTGTTGCCAAGCTAATCACACTGCATTTAAATTATCTGTTTAATTATCTGATCACTCCAGAGGTAATGTGTTGGAATGAATGAAAGCTTAAGGGACAGGGCCGGGTGGCAGATACCAAAAAACCCTTATGATACCCTAGAACAGTGCCAGCCACCGGGAGCAGGCAGTACAACTTGATTAAATGAGTGCATGGGCAGCTAGATATACACAAAGAAAAAGCCGCCAGGGGAGGGAGAGCAGAAAGATGCTTGAAGGAAGAAAAGCGTCCTGGAATGCTAGGTCTCCCGCTTTGAACCACCTTTGTCCCCCTGGCCAGCTCCTCTCATCCCTTACCTGTTTTCCCACCCCATTTCATCCCTTCACCTACATAGCAAACAGAGCGGTCCACCACGGAGTTGTTAACCAAGGCAAACCAGGCACCAACGTGTGTTAAACGATGGTCCCCAGTCCTAACAATTTTACCTGCTAACTCATCTTCCTTACCCACTTACTCTTCCCAGAGACAATGACGAGAAAAGAAAGACGGTCTTTTTTTTTTTTTTTTTTTTTTAACTCAAACATGTCCTGGGTCAGGTGGGTCAGGTGATCACAAGTTTAGTCAACACCTCCTAAGTCTGGATGAGGCCTTCCAGGAGCCTTCCACTCCAGTGGCATCCACAGCAGAGCCCGCGGTGGGGGTGGGGGTCCTGCCCTCCTCTTCAGCAGGTGAAGCGGGGCTTGCCTATGCCAGCCCTGCTCAGCTGCCAGTGGTGCCAACCCACTGAAGACCAGCTCCTCTGGCAAAGATCTGTGTGAGCGCTGATTTAAATCCTGTCTGGGTGGGGGCAGGGGATATTCCTATCCTGTGTCCCAGCAGGCAGTGTACCAATGGTATATGCCTCCTTCTGGCCTGTCTCTGGATTCTGTTTCCCCCTACGTTGAAACAGAAGTATTTGGGGTAGATAATTTGGCCCACTGAGCTAGGATCCAGTCCACTGGGACCGAGCAGCGACTTACGTCATCACCTGCCGCCACCAGGTGTGCTGGACATGTGTGCTGTGCGTAAAAGGGCCCCAGACACCCCAGATTTTTCTCTCTCTCCCTGCCCTCTCTCTCCTCATCCTCTCCCCCTCTCTCTGCCTTCTCTCCTGTGTGTCTTTCTCCTGTTCCCTCTCTCTGTCTCACTCGCTGTCGGTCTGCCTCTATCTCTCTTTCACATCCCCACTCCAAGACTGCCTTTTACTCTTCCCTCCCCCAGTAAATGTCTTACACTAGATCTGTTCCGTGGTGTAGTTTCTCAGGGGCACACTTTGGCAAGGGCTGCCAAAGGTCGCCCTCCGGCTCTCGCATTTTCCCCTATCATCCAGTCTGCCTCTACTCTTGACCTTTGTCCATCAGCCTGGTGCTGTGAAGAAGCCTGGGGTCATCGCCAGCCCACTGGACGACAATGAGTACCCACATCCTTCTGATCCAAGAGTTAGTGTATCAAGAAGGTAATCTGGCCACATAGCAAAGGCTACATTCTCTGATCTGCTTGACCAACCAGGAAGCTAGTATCTTAAAGTCTCCATTTGATTCCTCTTGTGTTTTCTACTGTCTTGATTCCAATCTGAAGAGGGAAAGAAAGGCATGGTGGCGGAGAAGGGTGTAGTGGGAAAATTAGAAAATACATGTGTTCCCTGCCTGCGGTTCCCAGACCCCTACAGGTCTTTAAAGGCAATAATGAGAGTTTGGGAGCTATTTTCAATGTTTCAAGGAGCCTAACAGAAAGTGCATTTACCCATGATCAAAATGCACAGGCCAAATGCCAAATGTCTGCTTCAGGCTGGACCAATTCCCAAGCAGTGAGGTCACACAGTTTTTTTGTCTATGCTGATTGGTGGGGCTGAGCTGTAGCCCTCCAAAGACCCTGGAGGTCCAACAGTTAAAGAATGCTATTTCCCAGGCCACCTCTGCCTGACTGGATGACAAATTCACCCATATGCAAGACTGCCTGGGGTCTTGAAAGAGGGGATTGAAATGAGGTACATTTGCGAGAATGAATGGGGTGGCTTCAATCTTAAGCAAAAGGAATAAGAACCGGACCCCAAGAAAAGTGCTTTTCTTGGGGCCAAAGAACAGAACCACCCGAGTTAAAAAAGAGAATGGTTTAGTGTGAGTCATGACACGCGTTAGGATAAGAAAGGCCTCGTTCTTCACCTGGATACAGTTTTGCCCTCACAGAGCCTCAGTGAAGTAGGGCCCTTTGAGCACTCTTATGAACCGTGTCCCTGGCTCTCAGAAGAAGTCACCACAACACTGTTGCAAGGTGGCTGGGATTGAGGGATAGAGTTGATATGGTGATATGGGCCAAAAGAGCTGAAAACACAGGAGTAAAAATAGGTGTGGGAAGAGAATCCATTTACCTCTTAAGAAATGCATCCTAGGGCTGGGGAGACAGCTGAGTGAAATGAGTAAAATGTCTGGCACCCAAGCATAGAGACCCAAGTCTGTATCAACAGCATCCACTAGAAAAGCTGAATGTAAACACAGTGATAAATAGAAGAAGGAAACATCTGGAGATCACTGGACCCCCAGTGAAAGAGGAGATAGGGGTAGTAGAAGGAAGGACCCCTCTTTAGAGGGACCCAGAACATCCACAGCCATGACACAGAGCTGGGTCATATCAAAAGCAGGAGAACTATCTAGGCACCTCACCCCTACCTAGGTGATACCATGAGAGGAAGCTGCTCTCTTCTGTCCATGTGAGGGAGGGTTAGCAAAGCAGCTTGCCATCTTTCTCCTCTAGCAAATGCCCTGGGCTCTTCGGCATCTGGCAGCTAGAGCACGGCCATGCTGCTCATGTTGAAGTGTGTGTTGAGTCTTAGCTGGAGACTCAACCGTCACCTCAGTTCAGCAGATGTTATAATTCCGATGCCCGGCGGAAGAATCTGTCTACCTCAGGGGGACTCCGTTCTCCACCACGGAGCCTACCAGCCTGTGTTTGGCAGGTATCCCATGGACCCAGCTACCAGGAAATGAATCAACTTATCACCTCAGTTTGCCTGTTGCTTAACATCTGGAACTGCAGACAGGAGTGGGTCCCAGTGGCGTGCCAGCTGAAACATCTCCCATGGACACTCTTATCCACTTTTATCTCACCAGCTTCCCACTCTTTGCTGCTTCCTCGGGGATACCAACTTCTCCCCAGTTTTGATCTGGCCCCAACTCCTCCAGCTCAGAGATGAAAGCCAGCCCTGGCATTGCCCTGTTGAGTCACAGTCCACTGACAGAAAGAGGTCACAAGAGAAACAATAGACAACACTACTATAAGGACATACACTTACTCTTAAGTGCTCCCAAAGTCCAGGACAAAGCATGTGAGTTCCAAGCCATGGCAGAAACAGAGACACTGCTGCAGGCTGGAGCGTTGCTGGGGAGATAAAATGTCTGAGGCTTGATTAGCAAAGGGATAGAGAGGAGAGGAACTCAAAGATAACTCCCAGGTTCCTGGCCCAGGAAGACAAATAGCTGCCAAAACCATTCATTGAGGCGGGGCAAAAACGAATGTAGAATGGTAAAACTATGGGGGGCAAGGGGCAGGCACAGAGGGGAACAACAGACAGGAAGAATTCCTTTTGTGGCGTTCGGAGGCAGACCATCAGTTGCTATGTGGGTGTGTAGGGCAGTGAGCAGCTACCATTCTTCCAGAGACCTAATATACAGTCAATCAGCATTCGCATGAGGCTATGAAAACCCCAAGAACCAACTGAAATGGAGAACAAAAGCAGAGCCAGCCAAAGGGTAGGCAACATTGAGAGAGCTCTAAGTGGAAAGGAGCAATGACGATCACCAGACCAGAGTGGGTAGGCAGGCTGAATGACAGTCCGAAGGTCAAGAGGCAGGCTGCAGCCAGAGAAGTGATGGTCCAGAAGTCAAGAGAGCTGCCTGGAGTTGGTAAATAGGAAGTCACATGGTGCCCTAGGCTGGAGCACTTCCCCTGGGCTGAGGAGGGTGAAAGCCAGATGACAAGCACTGAGAAAGGACTTGGCAGACATTCTCACAGGAAGGCAGGCTGGGATGGGAAGGAGAGGAGAGAGACAGGGTGAGAGCCAGAGGTGGGTGCAGAGTCAGAGGACGGGTGTTAGAGTATTTTTAAGATTCAAATCAAGTATGTTGCTGGGCTAAAGGAAACAGAGGGGCTGGAGCCCAGAGTAGCCACGGTAAAGCTGGGGTAAGAGCCTTGGGTAGCACGGAGTACAGGATCCTCGGGTCCCTGCTGCACATATTCAGCGGCACAGTGCACACACCGGTTTTTGAGCATCTACTTCTTGCATGAAGCAAGACGTTCAAGAAAGGCAGTGGTGCAGGGAAATACCCCAGAGATGTGAACAGTCTCAAGATGGAGCTTTGTGTCCAGAAGGGGCAAGAAACACCGGAAACAGAGACAAATGGGAGGGGCTGTCGAGGGCTGGAGCAAGAGGGAAGGGAAGCAGAGAATTAGTTCAAATTAACTTTAGGGTCCAAAATATGATCTTTCTCTCTTTAAAGCCATCAGTTAATTCTTACTGAGTCTAGCATCTGCATTATTATTCCATTGTAACAGTGGCTTTCAGACCAAACCGTCAGTAATAATCTCGTCTGCCTGGTACACAGTCTCACTAGAGCATCTGTCTCCCGGCTTCAGATCTAAAACGTCCCCTTGCTCTGCCTCAGGACAACCCTTCACCATGGAATATCTGCCACACAGAAAACAGAGAGAAAAACCCTACTTGTTCTTGAAAGCAATCACCAGAGTGTCCAGTTTGATTTGACAACCACCTGATGAGCAGTCATTCATTCACTAAGTATTTACTGAGCATCTACAAGGCTACAGACAACGTCCCAGGTGCTGGGGATAGTTGTATAAACTAAAGGTCCAAAGCTTATCATTATGCGGACAGGAAAACCCACCAGGCACTTTGCAAGCATGGATATTCACAAACATGACATTGAAAACATAATCTCAGCCCATTTTACCAGTGCAACTGAAGCCCAGGGTAAACCAGAGTCAAGTGTCACCCACTGCTTTCAGTCCAAAGTCTGTGCTCAGAGAATGTAACACCTGGTGCTCTCACGTTCTTGAGGGGACATGAATTACCTGTGGATCTTGTGAAAATACAGATTCTCTTTCCATAGGTATAGTAGAACCTAGGGAGCTGAACTTCTCAGAAACCACCAAGTGCCTTGGGGCATGTTGCCAGTCGGTCTACTGTCTCTCGTGCCTGTCCTCTGGTGCATTCACTACTCTCCCCATCACTTCCTGAAAGACTGAATAAATGAATGGGTGGGTGGGTAGATGGGTGGATCAGAAGAAGGATGGGTGAGTGGATGGATGGATGGATGGATGGATGGATAGATGGATGATGGATGGATGGATAGGTAGAAGGGTGTGTGAGTGGATGGGTGGATGGAGGAGTGGGTGAGTGAGTAGATGAGTAGATGGACTGATGGCTGGCTGGCTGGGTGGATGGATGGATGGATGGATGGATGGGTGGGTGTGTGGATGGATGAATGGATAGGTAGAAGGGTGAGTGAGTGGATGCATGAATTGATGGGTGGCTAGACAGAAGGGTGTGTGAGTGGATGGGTGGATGGAGTGGGTAAGTGAGTAGATGAGTAGATGGACTGATGGCTGGCTGGCTGGCTGGCTGGCTGGATGGATGGGTGGGTGTGTGGATGGATGAATGGATAGGTAGAAGGGTGAGTGAGTGGATGCATGAATTGATGGGTGGCTAGACAGAAGAGTGTGTGAGTGGATGGGTGGATGGAGTGGGTAAGTGAGTAGATGAGTAGATGGACTGATGGCTGGCTGGCTGGCTGGATGGATGGATGGATGGATGGATGGGTGGGTGTGTGGATGGATGAATGGATAGGTAGAAGGGTGAGTGAGTGGATGCATGAATTGATGGGTGGCTAGACAGAAGAGTGTGTGAGTGGATGGGTGGATGGAGTGGGTAAGTGAGTAGATGAGTAGATGGACTGATGGCTGGCTGGCTGGCTGGATGGATGGATGGATGAATGGATGGATGGATGGATGGGTGGATGGGTGGATGGATAGATGAATGGATGGACAGAAGCATGTGTGAGTAGATGGGTGGATGGAGGGGTAGGTAAGTGAATGAGTAGATGGGTGGAAGGATGGATGGATGGGTGTATTGGTAGATGAAAGGGTAGAAGGGTGGGTGAGTGGATGGATGGGTGGGTAGGTGGGTGAGTGGATAGATGGAGGGGTAGGAAAGTGAATGATGGATGGGTGGATGGATGGATGGGTGTATTGGTAGATGAAAGGGTAGAAGGGTGGGTGAGTAGATAGATGGATGGGTAGGTGGGTGAGTGGATGGGTGGATTGATGGGTGAGTGGGTGGGTGGGTGAATAAATGGGTGGATAGATAGACAGGTGCCATCCCTGAGCCTTCTAGTGTCTGTAGACCTCCTGTCTTAGCACTTTTATTTGCATAACTGACCATTTACCTCAGTTTCCCTGATAAGCCTCTGGCTTTTCTCAGGGAGTATTTCTAAATGCCCTGTCCTGGGCTAGGGCGCCTCTGCTCTGGTGGATCTCTCCCACGGAACTAGGTGCTGCCTCATCCAGGATGAAGGGGAGACTTGAAGACTGGGCTTGGCTGCCCCACTCCAGAGCTTTCTTCTACAGCCTTCCATGCTGCCTCCCACCAGCGACCTGAGGAAAACAACATGTGCGTGCTTTTGTTCACTTTCCAATAAGCATTAAATCCAGAATAGTGGGAATTAGTAAAGAAAGGAAGGAAGCTGAGGATCAGGCTCCCCGAGTGTGCTGGGGTGTCACCTAACAAATCCAGGCTGGAGGAAGGACTTGGTGACTGAGGAACTCCCACACCCCAGGGCTTATGTGAAGCGTGCTGAGCAGTTCAGGAATGCTAAGCTTGCCCAGTATATCGTGCACATCTCACTAACAAGCTGTCACCCTGGCAATCACCTCCTGGGCACAGTAGTCCCGGGGACAGGAGAGGCAGAGGGACAGGAAGTAAGGAGAATGAGTACGGGTAGAAAGGCGACTGCAAAGACAATGAGGATGTTCCTACAAGGAAGACCTTCCTAGCATCCTTCACGGTCAGGGTCACAGGGATGGGACCACAGTGTGGAGTGTTGGAGATAGTTTCCAGTAAACTTCACTTTCCATCCTAGAGAGATGAGCACCTGAATCGCTCCTGGACAGACAGACAGAAGGTGGGTCAAAAAGATGGTGGGGCAAATGTACGAAAAATGCAGCGATCTGGCTCACTTCAAGATAACTGATTCTGAAGATGAGAGGCAGGTTGGGACTTGGTTCTTAACTGGAAGTCGTGGACTGGCTGAGCCTATGGGTTTTTAAACTAAAGAAATCTCAAATCCAGACTCTCTCTGCTCCTGCCTGTATGGACTTGGACAAGCAACCGAATCTTTTTGTTTTCTTTTTCTTTTTTTTTTTTCCAGACAGGGTTTCTCTGTGTAGCATCACCTATCCTTGAACTCTCTCTGTGTAGACCAGGCTAGCCTGGAACTTACAAAGATCTGCCTCTGCCTCCTGAATGCTAGGATTAAAGACATGCACCACCACGCCTGGCTAAACTGAATTTTCTTATCCCTCAGCTTACCCAACTTCGAAAAGACCCATCGCTTTGGAGTATTGTGAGGTATAAAGAGAGAAAGGTGTAGGCCTCAACATTTCTGTGAGAGTTCTGTAAGGAACAGCTTTGGAGAAACAGTTAGAATGCAGAGGTAGGAGTACAGATGCGAAAGCACCCAAAACAGCCTGCTGTTCAAACATCCAACCCTGTATCCTTGGCACCAACTAGTTACCTGTTCACGCTTGAAGAATCTGCAAGATAAGGCCAGCTCGGTGCGCGCCAGCTCAGTGCGCGCCACACTGCTTCTTGCTTTGCCGAGAGCTCCCTGGGCTCCTAGTCCTTACAACTGTCCTTTGGGGAGTGAACTTGATTTGAAACGGCATTTGCATCTGTGTCTCCAGCTCAGGGCCACCACACTTGGTTCTCAGTTAATGTTCTAGAGAGCCAGACCTTGGGTCAACAGCAGACGGAGCAAGCAAAGGTCTTAAAACCCTGCTAACTGGCAGAGCTGCTGGGCTGAAGCCAGACTTGAGGCGAAGCCAGAGAAGGGAGGGTCCTGGGTGGAGGCAAGGAAGCTAAGTTTGAGGAAGAGGCTGTGAGTGGTGGGGCGGGTTAGGTAGAGAGAAAGTTGACCTCCACAGAAAGTATGGGTCTTCATGTCCAGGGAAGTACAGGACTAGGAAAAAGGGGGTGTCAGAAAGGAAAGGAGGGAAGGGAAGGAAGGTGAGGCAGAAACCAGACTGAATAGTACCCATGGCTCACTTAGATGAGGTTGAACGCCTCCCCACAAGTGGGAACCCTGAAGTGCCTTGCTAAAGCAGACAGGGGCTCTATTGTCATTTTTCCCCGGTGAGGAAAACTTCGTAACACTCATGCAGAGGGAGCACGGTGACATAGATCGAGGATCTGTGAGTGGCTTTCATGCACCTTTGACAGCTCCTTCAGGTCCAGGAGGCCAGGACACAGGGCAGACGCATGGGTGGAACAAGGTCCTCTCTAGGCCCCTCCCAGCTCACCTCTCTATGGTCCTCTAGGTTCCCCAACAGCACCTGTGTTCTGAGACCACCCTACCTTCACCCTTCCCTAAGCCTTCAGACACCGGTGGTTGGCAACCCACCAAACCACCATTCTCTGCTCCAGATGCCAACTTTCTCTCCTTTTAGCAGGCTTTCCCACCACTGAACTCTCTGAAATTGAACTTGCCCTGTACTCACTCCACCAAGAACCTACCCACGCCCATGAGCTCCCACAGCCTCTGCCCACTCACTGCTATACCTTCCTTCAGAACTCACCCCAGCATCCTGTTTTCTGGGAGATTTCCCCAGCTCCTTCTGTAGACATACACAGACAGCCCCTATTCGATTCAGTGATGTTGTGGTAACTTACACATAACATCAACTTTACTGTCTTAACCATCTTTGAGGACAGTGATGGTTAATGCTTCACTATGTCTGAAGTAGCATTCAAGGCCACAAAGCCCAACGAGGCACGTGAAGAGAGGAAGACTCTGGAGGCCTTCTTGTAACAAAGGGCACAGAAGGCCATGGCCCTCACTGCCTGCCCAAGCATGCTCTCTGTCCCTCCTCTGGTTGCCCGACTCCTCATCAGCCCTTCAGCACAGGCTGTGGAAGGACAGGCAGTGACTCTGAGCTGCAGGAGTGGCCTGAGACCAGCACCCAACACTGGCTCCTCCTGGCACCTGAGTGGAATTCTGCTTCGCTAGGGATCCAACAGCAGCCTCCTGATCCCTGTGGCCTCCAGCACAAACACTGGCTTATACCACTATAGAACACAAGCTGGCCCAGCACCAGCAGCCCCTCTGCCTACCGTCTTCACTGTATTCTGTGAGTTGGCCTGGATACTGGTCACTTCCCACTGCATTGGGTCATCCCATTGGGACAAGCAGCCATGCCCCCTTTTCCTTTATATCCTCTTGACTCTGTCCTGCCCTGGGGTCCACATCAGAGAGGGGTCATAGGCCATGCTGCCATGGACCTATCATTGACCTACTCTGTTGTCAACTTGATAAGAGTTTAGAATTACCATGGAAACAAACCTCTGGGCACACTTGTGAGGGAATGTCTAGACTGAGTCAATGGCAGTGAGAAGGCCCATCCTAAGTGTGGCAGCACCATTTCATGGGCTAGGGTCCTGGGTTAAATGAAAAGGAGAAAGCCAACTGGACGCCAGCCTCCATCTCTCTAGGCTCAATGATGACGTATGCAAGTGTGACCAGCTGCCTCACATTCCTGCCACCAGTCCACTATGGCGGACTGTCCCTTCAAACTGTGGGACAAAATAAATCTTTCCTTCTTTAACTTGCTTTTGTCGGGTATTTAATGACACCAAAGAGAAGATCAACCAACACAGAGCTCAGTTCAACATGACTAAGGACATCTGTGCTGTGTTACCCTCGCCAGCACGTATTTATTCCTTTCTCCATCCATGTATGTTTAGGTTTGCTACCACCTTTTACCATGAGAAATGATGCTGTGGACACTGAATATAAGATCACTGAAGCCCATCTAAGGGTCTGGGATATTACAGGCCCTCAGCAAATGGCCTGCAGAAGGTCCCTGTTTTATCATCTTCTCTCAGTGAAGCACCCATGATTGATTGATTTGTATTTAACTCAGATCTTTAGGTAACAGGGCCTTTAAGGAGACCTCTTATAGAATCTGTGAGTGCGGGACGGACAAAGCGGATCTGGGGCTCCACAATACAGTGGGCCAGGTAGGACTGGGAACCTGCCGTGTTCCCAAGCTCTCCAGTGCTCTCAGATTCCTCAGCTCCCGCCTTCCCTGAAACATTGCTGAGGATGGGATGTGGCTCAGTTAGTAGAATTCTCATTTAGCAAGCAAGAGGCCAGGGGCTCAGCTTCCAGCCATGGCAATCTATGCCTATAAGCCCAGAACTTGGGAGGTCAAGGCTGGGCAATCAGAAGTTCAAAGTCATCTTACACAGCAAGTTCAAGGCTAGGCTGGGACATAGGAAATGCTGCCTCAAACATTAAATAATTTTTAAAATGTGATGTGTTGGACTGAGTCAGACTGAAACACCTCTCTCCAAAGAATGAGACAGCAAACAAGGAAAGAAAGAAGCTATTTTTAACCTTCAAGATGACAAAGGGCAATGTCTTCAAAACATACAAAATGCAAATCAACCCCTAAAAGTTTAAGTAACAATTTAATTTAGGGAGCTGGGGAGATGACTCAGTTGTTAAGAGCATTGGCTGCTCTTCCAGAAGACCTGGGTTCAATTCCCAGTGCCCATCTGTCAGCTCACAACTGTCTATAACTCCAGTTCTGGAGGATCCAACAATCTCTTCTGGCCTCCAGAGGAACCAAGTACACATGTGCACAGACGTACATATGGGTAAAACATCCATCCATGTAAAGTAAAACTAAATAAGTCCTGAGTAGGGAGAGGGAAGAGAGGGGGAGAGGGAGAGAGAGGGAGAGAGAATCCAATCCAATTTAACAATTTGGTTAGGCCCTGTGGTATAGGCCTATAATTCCAACTACTGGGGAGGCTGAGACAGGTGGGCCACAAGTTCATGACCTGTCTGGGCAACTTAGATCCTGTCTCAAAGTAAAACATGAGGGGACATGAGTTTGTAAATGCAGCTCAGTGAGAGAGTGTTTGCGTAGAATGCCGGAGTTCAGTTCCCAGCTCTGCAGAAACTAAGTCCCAAAAGAATCACCCAACGGCTGAAGAGCACATAGTAGACTTAGTAGACCTGCAGACTGGCCAGTAACCAGAAGATGCAACGCCTATCAAAACAGTGGGATGTCACTTCAAACTCACACAAACAGCAGAATCAGAAAGGTGGGTAACACTAAGTATTGATGAGGGCATGGGAAAGCAGACAGTCTGGGTACTCAGGGTAGAACCAGGTCCTGGCATATCAGCTGCTACAAAAATAGCCTGTGATGAGGGACCCCAGGCTCCCATTCCTAATGACAGTTATCATCAAGTGGGGTCCCAAGAAAACTTGTAGGAGCTAGAAAAGGTACAAAGAGGTTCTTCGGCACTTTGTGCATAGTCAGAGGGCACAAAAAAAAAAAAAAAAAAAAAAAAAAGCCAGGAGTGGAAAAACGGATCCAGAAGACATAACAGGTAAATAACTCCTAATATTACACTGCCTTAGAAACCCAAGTCCTTGGCTAGACCCACAGAAGAAGCCCAGTGAGATTTTTCAAAGCTCAGTGTTGAGTAAATCAAGCTGGAAACCTGAAACCAGGTGAAATCTATAAGTCGGTGTCATTTAGCTACACCCCTCCATACTTTATAAGGACCGTGCACAATTCAAGACCTACAAGACCTTACTTACAATTCAAATACATCAGGCTGTGTTAGAACCCTCGGCTTGGATCTTGTTCCCTGAATGGACGTGTTGGTGAAGGTTTTGCCTCTCCCAGATTCACAGAGCACTTCTGCCAGGGGTCAGGGTGTGGAGGCTGCATCCAGGAGGTCTGGTGAGCTGTGGATGGGGGTGAGTTCGTTCTTCTTTCCCGGTTTTAAGGAGCAGCTGTTGCTGGCTTTAGCAGGGAAGGGTGGGTGAGAGATGGGAGGCTGAGGGGGCCCATCCTCACCTGCTGCCCTGAGCACCACAAAGCACAGGCAGGCAGACTGTAGGCGCCTCATTTCTCGAAGCTCACACCCATCAGCCTGACCGATGTACAGAACTAACCCTAGTGAACTTTAGAACCAAGAGTAACAACTCTGGCTTCCTTCTGTTTTGTGGAATCAAGAGCATCTAAGTCCGTTCTGGCATAGCAGGGTGGTCCTTACTGCTGCTCCCATTTTACAGGTAACGAAATAGAGACCCAATTAAAGAGAGGTTATGATTTTCATTATCTCAAGGCCCATTATCTCAAGGCCACACAGATTGTGAGAGGCCAAATGCAAAGCTGGAAAACTAGCTTGCTGACTCCTGGGCAAACAAAGCCTTTCTCCTGGACTCTCTGCTGTAAGCCAACCTTTTAGGATTGATTATATGACAAGGACCAGGAGGGCAGGATCACACAAGACCCAGGAAGCCAAGCTGTTATTGTGGAGGTGGCTGTTTCAGGCTAGGGACAGTTTAATGGCAAAATAAACTATTGCATTTTCAACTCCTCATCACCATAATGTAATCAGGCACACCCACACCACCCCCCAATCCTGCCAATCTCCGAACTTCTATCCATCTTTGACCCCCTACTCTTCAAGTGGTGCTATATGACTGTCAATGGGACTTAAGACTGGGGTGGGGCAAGGAGGCAGGCAGCGATGGAGAGACAAACCTCCAGAGGCCTGAGTCAACTGCACCACGCCGGCTTGTCTCAGAAAGAGCCATCAATCACGCTGCACAAAACGCCTGTGTCCTCTGATGATACACTCCACCAATGGTCTAAATTTCAAAGTCTCTCCGGTTTCTCCTTTTAAAGTTACAACTGTCACACTTGCTTACTTTCAATCAATAAATAGATGTAGCTCCCTAGTAATGGAACTTAGTCTGTTTTTCTACTTGAAAACGTAGAAGATGGACGCGATTCCTGTTCTGAAGTTTCTGGATCATAATTGCACTTAAGTGAGTCTGAAGGAGACCCTGGCTGGGAAGAATGCTATTTGTGCAGCAATGTGAGCCTTCGACCACACAGAGAGTCTCAAGTAAATTTATAAGAGTTATCTGGCATTCTCAATAATTTACCTATGTTATATTTAGCATCACAAAATAAAATCCTTCTGATGATGATTCCTGGGAGGGGGCCGCCAGCCCCTCAGAGATCAGCTCAGTTTTGAATTTTCCGGTGATATGGCAACAGATAGGTGGGAAATGGAGTTTTCAGTGGAAAAACTCTCTCCAACAAGGACAGTCGTGAGTCAAGAGCTCCTGCCCCACCCAGGCCTCAGATGCTGATGGCTCAAGAACAGACTCGAAGGCTTTCTGTGTACTGGGTTTGACATGAGTGGCCTTGATGCTCCTGGCTTGTACAGAGGCACTTCTCCGATTATGGCTCCTGGTGGTGGCCACCCAGGACTCCCCCTGAAGAATGATTCGTTGCCGTTGGATAGGAAAACCAATAGCACTTTAGGATCCATGTCAGGTGGGAGAAGAGGGTACAACGGAGGGCTTTGTTGTCCTGGAAGCTCCACAGTTCAGGCAAGAAGCTGACTGAACTTTAAGGAATCTTAGGGAGGATGTGGGGAGATATAAGCTCCCACATCAGCGTTCTACCTAGAGAGGTGTCTGGGGCTCAGCACCAAAGTGACTTTGCGTTCATCTCTGAGACACTTGCCCTGAAGATGATGGAGCCATTGCTCTTTTTGATGACTGAAAGTAAAGGATCCAGGGAAGGAGTCCAAGTGGCTGATACCTTTTAGGTCCCCTGGGATGAATGGCATCTGGAGGAATGTATACAGGATCTCAAGTCAGGTAGACCTGGGGCCTGGCCACTAGCACTTGAGACTTTGACAGCAACCTCTCAGTGAGCCTTTGCTACAGGTCTCAATCCCCTGGATGTCCAGACAACGTCACGAGCACCTTAGCTTGAAGAATGTGTGCTAAAGGTACACAGGCTCCCTGGCTGGTTTCTTTGTCCTCCATGTCTCTGCGGCACCTTCCCAAGGCAAGGACAGCGGCCTCAGTCGGTCAGCTTCCCTTCTCTTTTGGAATCTTATGCTAACAGAGGAATGACGTGTCCCTTTGGAGTTGGGGAGCCTGTGCCTCAGAGACCTCGGAACATCATCCAGGTCTCTAGGAGAAGCATGTATTCTTCTGAGCGGCCAGCTTCCCTGACTCCCGCTCCAGTGACAGTGACAATGAAGTGGGTGAGTCAGACACAAGAGCTGCTGCTGCCAAAGCCACCTGCTGGATTCTTCTGGACCAACAGAGCCCCTCAGTGTATCCGAGCCTGCACACTAGTTTTTCAGTCTCTTGGATTCCAGCTTCTCCTTCAATAAAGCCATACAGTCACCAACCCGAGATGGGCCAGCACTGCCTGCTGTACTACAGTCGGCCTAATTTAAAAAGACAGCCACCACAACAAACAGCAACAACAAAAACCATAGGCCCACAAATCAATAGTAAATGAGATTTCAAGTCCAAACCCCTTGGTGAGCAAGCAGTTAAATGCCTTTCCTTGCACATTCCCCTTTTGGGGGCCCGGAAGTATTGAGGACTTGTTGCATTGCTTCTAGAATCTAGCACACCGGCTCATCATTAGTTGTGACATTAGTTGTGAGTCAAAAACAAAACAAAAAAAAAACACAACAAGGATCTGGGTGTGTTTCCCTGTGTTTCCTCTGCAAACTAGCTGGCTTCCTTAGTCCCTAAAACTCGGGCTTGCTTCATCGGTCCCTGGAAAAACTGTCCAAGGAAAAGACCATTGAAAAAGGATCTGCTGGTGGAACAGCTGTCCATCAAACACCAGCGCTGTGCTGAGCAGGCCTGGAGTAACTGGGTGCTGGGGCTACCGAGAGAAAGAAAACACTGTTTCTGTCCCCCCCCCCCCCCAAGCTCACGGTTTAGTATTGAGACAAACACTGTTACATTTATTGGATACCATAACAGAACATTGGGTCTTTCTGGTGCAAGAGGCAGACTTAGAAGTCAACCCTTAAGTAACAAGCGATGGAAAAGACACTGACTAAAGCTTCGTTTTTAAACCAGAAAGGTGGGGACATGCGAGAAAAATCAGAACTCCTTACATGTACAGCTTAATATCTGTTCTATTTCCTTAAATCTGTCCTTACTCCTTAAGGACTCCGGGACATACCAGCCTTTTCAATATTTAGAGTCTCTCATTCCAGAGAATAGCAACAACGCTTGAGGAAGAACTGAGGGTATCAAATTTCAGACCTCAAGGACCAGTGCTGCTGCAGAAGGGCATGAAGGCCCTCCTAAGGCTCTGGGTAGCTGGGCAGTTCTGGAGGCACGTGGGAAGGAAGCACCAAGGTAAGGTGCCCTGAGGGCAGGTGAGTGTGCAGGCTGAGTGGACTGAACGTGTCTGTGGACTAGGGAGCCAACAGACGTATACCAGGAGATTGTTAGGCAGGACAGATCTGTCTGGCAGCCTCGGAAAAGTATTAGAGAACAGAACGAAGCAGGGATGAGCTCGCCAGGAGAGTGCGGAGAGGGTAAGAACAGCGACTGTGTCAGGGCCCCACGCTTCAGGGAGGAGGTTGAGTGTTAATGTTAGAGGCTGGGAGGCAATGAAACAGAACCCCACAGCCTGAAAACGAGAAACTTCAAAGGACT
This sequence comes from Meriones unguiculatus, assembly GCF_030254825.1. Classification (NCBI taxonomy): domain Eukaryota; kingdom Metazoa; phylum Chordata; class Mammalia; order Rodentia; family Muridae; genus Meriones; species Meriones unguiculatus. The sequence continues at coordinate 23,280,783 of NC_083351.1, forward strand.
GGCTCAGAGGAGCTACTGGGAACAGGGAAAGTGAATGAATATCCCCTTTGAAGAACAGGTTTTTTTTTGGGGGGGGGGCGGAGCTGGGTGAATGAGGTCAGGAAGGCCAAGCAAGACATTTTCTTGGTGTATTACGTGAAAGACACACCTGCCTACAAGCCGGCAGTAAACAGGCTTCAAGGAGGAAGCCTCTTTCCTGACGACTGATGGAAAGTAGGAGGGCAGGTAACTGAGGAGGGGTCTCTAGAGAGGCTGGGGTCCCACAGAGAGGGGGTATGAGTGTGATGGGAGGCAGGCCAGGAAGGATGGAAGGAAACAGGCATCGACAAGGAACACGAACACACACACACCAAATCCTCCTAGTCATTCTATCCAGCAGCCCCCTGGCCAGGAGAGGTCCAAAATCCCAAGGCAATCTTTTATAAAGTCAACGGTGCAAAGAGATCACAAAGGGAATGTCTTTTCTTCCGCCAGGCCTCACACCTCACTTCCTGCAGACCTCCGGTCCCTAACTCCATTTCTAAATCTTCGCTGCTTGCACAGGGGCGGGACGGTACGTGGAAATGCACAGGAGAGCTTCCAAAAGAAACTAGCGCTCTGCAAGCCAGGGCTGGGCCTGCCAGGGAGCAACTGCCCGTCCTTGAGACACACACCCTCCAACGTACGCACCTACCCAAGCGACAACGACAAACGGATCTCAACAAGGCAGCCTTCCAGTACGGATGAACACTGTGCAGGCCCGAGTGAATTAGCCTTTTTCTCTCCCGGGGCCAAGGGGGCAGGGACAAACCTATCAAGAAAAACAAATTTGGCAATTCCCAAACAAGTTCCAGTTGGCCAAGACGGAGAGGGTCTTTGCCTGGACAGACATCCTAATGGACCCCACAGCAAAGAACAACAGACCCCACACCTCATGTGAGAAGTCTTGGTAACCAGAAGCATTTGATGCGGGCAGCCTCCCGGTGGGTGTGAATGCGTGCGAGAGGCCAAAGCTGAGAGGCACGCGCACCGCGGGCGCCCCTCTCTGGGTGTCAGTGGCTATGACTCCTCAGGAGAACCCGAGAAAGTCCGGTCAAGTAGGGATAGATAGACAGGACTGTCTTAGGAAGCCCTCACGACAGGGAACCCTGACACTGAACGACTGTCGGGACTATGACAAGGTCTGAGGGAACAGTTCACTAGACGCTGAAAGCCAAAGAGGGCCTGAGAGTTTTTACCACTCGCTCTCTGGCCGGCCAGGGGAGGGGCGCACTTTCGAAGAAGCTACAGGATTTGGGGATGGTCCAGGACAAGGCTGGAGAGATTCAACTTGTGGTTTTAAAACACCAGGCAAACAAGCAACAACCACAAAAGCGCTGCTCTAGGCCGGGTGTCCCGGCTCCGGACCCAGGCATCAAGCGCTTAGGGTTTTCTCTCCCAGGGGGTGTGAAAACGCAGCTCCAGGCATCCCCGGGTAGACCGGTCCCAATTCAGGCAAACGGAACTTTCTAGATGGCGGCTAAGCTTCCGAAGGTGCGGCGGGGAAAGTAGAAAAGGACCAGTTGAAACCAGTAACCTCCAGTGTGGCCGGGCTCCTTAAAAGGTCCACGTGCCTCCAGGCCCCTCTACCTCCCACCTCGTCCTCCCCCTCCCCCCGCCCCAGCTGTACGCTGCAGCCAGACATCCATCTTAAAGTCCCGGGACTCTCCACACCCTTCAAGTCTGTCCCGGCTGGCTTAAGGAGATCGGGTCCGCCACCCGAGCCACGGATGCCGCAGCCCAGGCGTTTGGCTGCAGCAGGGCGCGGGAAAGGGCACTTTGGCGCGGAGTGGGAACCGAGCAGAAGGGATGTGTCGGCGCGGACTCTGGCGGCGACATTCCCCCTCTTCCCTCCCCACCTGGCGCGACCCCCTGCTTCCACCTCCAGTGGTTCGAACCCCTCCAGACCCCGACACGGGCCCTTCAAGAAAGACTGCGCCGGACCCAGGTCCTGGGCGCGCTCCCACCTGCATCCCGCCCCCAGCTGGAGCACCGAGGGGGCGGAGGGCGTACGAGGAGGAGGGTGGCGACCGCAGTCTCCGGGCTGCTTGGGCGGGGGCAAGGGCTCTGGTCGGAGAAAATGGGCGGGGGCAGGGAAAGACAGACCCTGCAGACGCTGAGGGGGCGCGCCGAGCCTCTCCAACCCCCAGGACGGGCGTGCCAGGCAGAATGGGGAGGGGATGGGGGAGTAGGGCTCCGGGAAAGTTTATCCCGGAAAAGCTGGCATCTTGGGGAGGGGGGAGGCTGGCAGGCTGGAGAAACTGAAGCCACAGTCCGGGTGCCCTGCAACCCGGGGAGGGGACGTCTGTGGTCCCAGGTCCCCCACACCGGCCGGATCGGGCCAAGTTGCGGCTTGGGGTTGGAGACGTCCGTGAGGGTAGGAGGTGAGGATGTGGTCGAAGATGGAGATGAAGGATCTCCAGGCAGACCGAGGCGAGGAGGAGCAGGAGGGTGGGTAGTCGGAAGGAGGAAGCTGAGCCGGCGTGGGGGAAGGGACGGGACCGCGTCGGGGTTGGGTGGGCTCGGGTGGGGCGCGCGGCGCGGGCCGGACTCACCCGCGGCAGCGGAGGCGCTGAGCAGCCCCCAGCCCAGCAGCAGCAGCAGCGGCGGCGGCGGCGGCGGCGGCGGCGGTGGCGGCGGCGGCGGCGGGCGGCCCCAGCGACTCCCGGTGCCCGGCACGAGCGCCCAAATCCCGGTTTCGCCGCGAGCCCTCCCTGCCGGGCAGCCGCAACATCTCTGCTCCGGTCCCCGCGAGCGCGGCATAGCGCGGCCAGCAGCCCGAGGGAGAGGCTCCGCTAGCCGCCGAGGAGAAAGGAGGTCAGGAGAGCTCTGTAGCTTTTTTTTTTTTTCCTTCCTGCTCCGGGAGGGGGAAAAAAAAAAATCCCGGTACGCGGGAGCCCTGAGCTTCTGCGGCTGGAATGAACCAAGTGTCCGCCCGGCCGGGGAGAGGCGCGCTGCGCTCTCGGAAATGACTCGCTCCAATCCTGCTTCGCGGGGTTCGCGCCGGGGGGCGGGGGGGGTGAATTATCCCCGGATTAATCACTCCGGAGCCGCTTCTCCGCCGCTCCAAATGCTGAGGGTGGAGGCTCAGCTAAGGAAAAAAAGAAAAAAAAAAAAAACTGGGGGGGGCTTCTTCAGCGCCACCTGCACCTCCAAATAAAGCACAAATTACATCTAAAGGGTTGTTTATTCCTATTTGTTTTACAATTGACCGGTTTAAGTTCAGTCCTCCGGCTTTCATTTTGAGGCTCACCATTAATACACCCTCTCCCGTACACACGCATGCACACGCGTAGAGACACACACTCGCATACACAGGCGCATACTCGCCTCCTCCGGGTTTGGAAATGGGAATACTGTCTGGGGAAAGGTAATCAAAGAAGATTGCAGTTCCCCAAGTCATGGCTCTTAGACAATCTCGGGTGCTGGCTTTGAACTTGCGGTCTTGGAGCTGGGGAGGACTCTCGGGAGCTCACTTGGCAGTAGCCGGTTCCAGGAGATGGGTGCGCGGATGGAGAGAAAGGCAGGGTTAAGAACTGAGGGGTGAGGGAGGCAGGGGTGAAGGATCCCCTTCACTCAGTCCTACTCCCAGCCTAAGACAAAATCGCAGGGATGTTTACTGGGATATGGGGGTTGGGGATGTGATCGCTGGAAGCACCGTGTAAGAGTTACTTGTACAATTTATCCTCTAATTTAAATGACCGGGCCCTGCTTGTACCCCCCCCCAACACACCCTCCCAACCAGAGCCCCAAGCCAGATGAGTTTCTCCCAGGAAAGTGAGCCTTTCTCTTCCTCGGGCTGGTAACGGCTGCCTTCAGACCCCAAGCGCTCAGAGTAGGTGCCCACCCCATCCCCCACCCCGCCTCGGCAGCAGTCTCGGTCTGGTCTACCCTAGACTGCTCTGCCAGTCACGATGGCTCCTCCGTCGTCTACGCCAAACTCTTGCCTAGGGCGAAGAGACGCTTAGGGAGGTGGCGGAGGCCGGAGGGGACCAGGAGCTACAGGGCTGGGGGAGGAGGCCCCGCCTGGCGCTCGCAGCGTAGAGGCACCTGCCGGCGGGCACCCCGCCCCCTCTGCTAGAGGCACCCAGAGAGGCAGCTCTTGCGTTTAGCGAGTCTGGCAATCAAGTGCTTTGACCAAGCTGCCGCTCCGACATCCTGCAGGCTCAGGAGACGGGGACCACTGATGGCGGGCGGCAGGGCCGGGACATTTCCTGGGAAAGGCTAAGCGAGAGGCTTCGGGGTTGGTGACTTGGGTTTGGGGGTGGGTGAAAGCCAAGTTGGCCAGCTGTGGGAGAGCCTGGGAATTTTGCAGGAAAGGCACGCGAGAGGGCTCCGGGGTTACGGCTGGGATTGGAGAGGAGGGGGGATGAAGGAAGAGTGGACGCCAGTTTCTTATTCCCATCAAAAACTTGCTCAGCAGAGCACTCCCCCATCCCACCCCACCCCTGGTTGTTCCGGTTTCCCCGCATGAGCTCATCTCACAGCTGGGGAGCCAGCCCGTTGGCCCCCGGGGTGGGTATGGAGAATTCTCTGAATTGCGGGCCCCATTCCCCACCCCCATCACACTTGCTTCCCTGGGCCATCTCTCGCTGGGTGCCAAGAACCAACTGAAGCAGCCAGAAAGCCCCAGTGAAAGGCCTGCTTTATATGCCTGGGGCAGAAACGAGGGGGGTGGGGTGTCCGCTTCGCATTGTCCAGCCCCAGCCCCCCAAAGAGCTCAGCTAACTGAGGTTGGCTGGGCCTTCCACCATTCGGGCAAGGCGAGGGGTGAGGAGTGGTATGGTGCTGTGGATTTAGGGGAGGTTGCCAGCTGCCTGGGTCTTGCCTAGGATGGACTCTTGGCCCTTCTCCTCCCTCTTGTGGGCAGGATTCTCTTCCAGGGAAAGGCAAGCAGTGATGGCGAGGCCTTTGCAGCCTACAGCTGGGCTGTTCCATAATTCCGGGGCTCGAAGCCAATGGACTTCCTCCGACCCAAGAAATCAGCTCTGGCTGCCCCTTCATTCCCTAGATAAGCAATAGGCAGCCCCGATTTAGCCTTTATTCCTCTTGTGGGGGACGGGGAGTGCTTGTCTCTCCACTCCTGGGGTCTGTGGAAGTCAGGGGCACGCTTTTAATCCCTGTAAACGACCCACTTACTCACATCCACCTCTGGGGTTTACTCTGATCTATCTGGGTCTACACAAATTTCCACAGCACCTCCTGCGTTCAGGGGCCCTGTGCTAGGCTGTGCTGTGAGCCCTGTGGAGCTGCTCAGTGTGCGGTCCCGGTTTGGGAGGAAGCAGAGGTGCAAACCCACAGGTAATTGATACAGTCAGACAGGTTTAATCACCACGGATGAAGGAGAGGCATGCTACTGAGAGCCACGTTAGCACACCAAGTGGGCTTTGAACTTGGGATATCAGAAGGCTACTTTAGGGAGGCGAGGAGGATCTGAGCTGGACCCTGATGCCAGGATAAGGTCTCGAAGAGGATGAAGATTCATTTACTCGACAAATGTTTATTGAGCGCTGTTACGTGTCCAGGTGCCGTTTTAGGTAAGGAATACACAGGTTAGTGGATGGTTCTTGACTTGTTGCAGCTTTTAAGTAAGCAAACATGCCTAAGGCTCCTGATGAAGGGTGCTTATGAGGGAAGTGTGGAGAGCATTTCTCTGGGAACACCTGAGAAGCCCTCTCCGATGTCACCCCAGAAGTGGTTCTTTAATTAAGCAACTTGCAAAGGGCTTTCTGTACAGAGGGGTCAAGCAAGCTTCCTCATGAAAGGCTCTCAGTGACACAGGGTAAAGCTGGATTGAGGTGAGCGGAGCTGTAGGACACCCAGCCAGGAGGCAGATCCTGCAGATCCCCTCAGGGCTGGTGAGGATTTGGACTTTATCCTTATGCGGTAGAAAGAGAGGTGTGTCTGCTTGCTGGGACTGAGGTAACTGCCAATTGTGTGGCTTAGGCAACAATGATTTCCTCACAGCTATGGAGGCTCAAGATGTCCCTGGGTTTGCTTACTCCTGAGGTCTCTCTCCTTGGCTTGTTGATACAAAGGACTTCAACTCACTCGCATCCTCCATGCTCTCCCCGCTCTACATGCCTGCATCCAGATTTCCTCTTTTTAGAAGGCTATCGATAACTGTGGGTTAATATCCCACCGTAAACAATCTCATTTTGACTTAATCGCCTCTTTAGAATCTCTATCTCCAAATAAAGTCATATACTAAAAATGGGAGAAGAGCCATCAGGGTATGTCTTTTGGGAAGTGGGAGCAGGAAGTCAGTCCCTAACATGTGAGGGGGCCTGTTCAGGCAGAGGGGAATGGGGACGGATGACAATCAGAATACATATGCAGCGAGGTGTCTGCTGGGGCTCAGGGTAGAGCATTTGGCTGGCCGGCAAGCATGAAGCCCTGAGTTTGAGCCCCAGCATGGAGGTGGGTAAAGAAGAAACAAAGAGGGGTGTCTCCTAGCCTGTGGACATCACAGAGACTGTAGCAGGGGCTACTGTGGGGGGTGGACACAGCACTGGTTTAAGAGGTACATTTTCATATCTATGGAACCAAGCGGCACAACTCTGGCCTCTCTGTGAGGAGTGAAAAAGGAAGGGGAGGAACCCAGGAAAAGCTCAACCCCTCAGGATGCTCCCGCAATGGTCTGCATCCCAGGTCAGTGCAATATGGGTAAAGGTGGGACTGGGAAGGATTGGGGGATTGCAATGGTGATACCTTCAGAGGAGCTGAGAAGTAGGAATCAGATATTCCTGCTCCCTCAGGCCTAGCAGAGGATGGCTGTCAGCCCAGAGTCAGCTCTTTGGCCCACCACTTCCATTCCCCAGATAAGCAACAGACAGCCCCAGGTCAAGGTCTCTTCATAATATCACATTGCAGGGAGGATAAAAGAAAAGAAAAGAAAAAAAAAATAAAAAATAAAAAAAGCCCAATGCAGTGAAGTGACTTGCCAAGATAAGCCTAATATCCAGATAAGATCGTAGTTTGTTTTAGAAAGAAAACAAAGCCTGATGCTTCGGAGAACTCAGCCTGGTTCGAGTAAGGACTGTTGTAGTCTGGGAGCCCTGAAATTTTCATTCTGACCCAAGAAGAAATCAGGGAGCCTTCTACAGCTGGGGTGGAGGGGGAAGCAAGAGAAAGAGGGATGAGAGAGTCCACAAACGAGAGCTACAGCCATGTGACGGCTAGGCCGGATATGGGTACTGAGCAAGCGGAGGAGTGAGCCTACAGAGGGTCTTTGCAGCCAAGGCTGGACTCAGAAGGAAGACTGGGGCCTAGCTGGTGTTTTAGCCCTCAGTATAATTAGGCAGAAGGGAAGATTTCTCAGGGGTAAAGCTGGAGTACGATGCTAGCAGGACAGGTTGTAGAATCATGGATGAACAGCCCAGGAGGAGCCACACGGAGCTTCACAACACAGAGGGAGAAGTGCGTAGGGCCGGAGTCCACACTATCCTCCAGTGTTACTGAATGCTGGAGCCACCAAGTTCTCGTACTCTTCTGGGAAAATCTCTAGTCGTGGAAGGAGGAAAGAAACAGGGCTCACATCATGGACAAGGCAAATCAGTTTTCTCCCCGTGTGTCAGGTCACAATCCATAGAAAGGGGGCTCTGCAGGGTTTATTATAGCTTTTTTTTTTCCTAGACAGGGTTTCTCTGTGTAGCCATGGCTGTCCTGGAACTCTGTAGAACAGGCTGGCTGAGGCCTGGAACTCATAGAGTTCCACCTGCCTCTGTCTCCCTCGTGCTGGGATTAAAGGCATGCACCATCATCAACCAGCTATTATAGCCTCTTCTTCTTCTTCTTCTTCTTCTTCTTCTTCTTCTTCTTCTTCTTCTTCTTCTTCTTCTTCTTCTTCTCACCTTTTTATCTCATCTGTATTAACCTTTTAAAGCAGAATGTGGTTGGGTACTCTTTCCATTCACAAGCCTTGCTGAGTTACAAGACCTAGGGAAGAAGCTTAAGGTTTGTTCTCAGTACTTTGAAAAACAAGCCACAAGGGGAAATCCTCTGTCAAGCTGCTTTAACTTGTGCTCTTCTAAGACTAGTACATGCAGAATTAAAACTACATGGGATGAAAAAAATTACAAGATGAAACTTAAGTCACCTTAACTTTTATCCTTTCTAAACATGTATATCTCAGAACACTTAAAGTGACAAAGGATTTGGTCTACGAAGGAACCCAGCTCAACCACAAAGTTGACAGTAGATTACACTATGTCTTAAAACAAACATTCTACCAACCTGTGGAACCAAACCTATAATATCACAGAATCACAAGCAGAAAGGAATTTTATCTTCCCTTAGTTTTCATGCCATAGATGTTTTAAATGTTAACAACAACAACAACAACAACAAAAAAAACCCTGGGAAAAATATATTATCAGAAGGAATGAGGGTAAGTATAGCTTCTTCAAGCTGTCCTTAACAGCCTTCCTCGTTCGACTTCCCATGCCTGCATCATCATTTCCTCTCCTAACCACCACTCAGCTCAAAAGCTACCTCCTCCAGATAAGTCTTCCCTAAGTCCTTCCCACTCTGATCCCCTGTTGGGTTAGATGACCCTTTAGGCATGGTTTGCTGGCTGGACACTACAAATACTGCCTTTTTCTTCTTTCCATTTGTTTGTTTGCTTGTTTGCTTGTTTATTTGAATCATGGTCTCCTTGGATGTCCAGAAACTTGCTTTGCAGACCAAACTGGCCTTGAATTCACAGAGATCCTATGCCTCTATTGCTAGCTTTCAAGATAGAGATTCTTAATGGAGGGTAATTTTTCCCTCTAGGGGGCATTTGACCATGTGTGCAGACATTCTTCCCTGTCACACTGATGGGTGCTCCTGGCATCTAAGAGACAGAGGCCAAGGTTGCTGCTAACTGTCCTATGATGCCTGGAGAGGCTCCTTCCACCCCAAATAATGGTCCCATCCAAACTTGGTAGTACTGAGCTTTTAGTGCAAACTGAAGCAGGGCTACATCTCCCAGACGTCTTTGCAGCTAGGTGCAGTGTGAGACAAGGTTCTAGCCAAAAAAAAAAAAAAAGAAAAGAAAAAAAAGTAAGCAGAGGTGGACTAGATTGTAGAACATTTGGGGATGGCTAAACCACAGATAGATGAGGTCTGGCTCTCAAATCACCATGAGAAGTCACCTGCCCACTGGAAATACCCACCCTGGACCATTCTGTATAAACTACTCTTTCACAGTAATAAGCCATTGAGTGACTGGGGGCTGCTATTGCAGCTAGTCGGGCCCTGGAATAGCTTTCTTTGTTTTCTCTGTTTTCCTAGGCAGTCCATTCAAAACTCCCCACTTATTCACTCATTCATTCGTGCCACAAGTATTCCTTTATGTGTCTGGCTCTGTGTTGGATCCTAAGGAAACAAAGAAGGAGACATTGAGACATCCCCCATGGGTCCTGCCCTTACTTGATTGATGGTTTATCAAGAACAGTTAAACAACAAGGCGCAGCTAATTATGCAAGGAGAGTGATGGGGTGTGATGGAGGCAAGAAGAGCTACACATTGCTGTACTTTGTTCCCCTCTCCTCTTCCTCCCCTCAGGGTTCAGGTTCATGATCACTCCAGACTCTGCAAGAAGCCCGCCTCTGGCTGTGTCTACTTTATACCCATCCTAAACTTTCTCCTCCTCCATACCTAGGAGTGGTCATTTCCTTTCCTTTCCTTCTTTTTCATTCACCTGGGGAGTCACCATTAATGCTCTCACTTGGCTCCCATGTCTACAGTATCATTAGTCTTCTAAAATCAGCCTCCTTAACACTATGAAGATCCTGACCAAGATGCCATTCATTAAGCCACGGGCACCCTGCCTCTGCTCTTACCCTAGCCAATCTTACTCTTTGTCATCAGTTATTTTTTTTTTTAAATACTAACTTAGCTTCATAATTTGACTGCTCTTCACGTGCTTTCTGTGAGCTTACAGGGTGAAATCCAAACTCCTGTCTGCCAGGCCCTTCTGCAAGGGTCTTCATCATCTGTCTTTGTCTGTCAAGACAAGCTCAGGTTCTTGCTCCTTGCTTCTGCCCTTCTGAGGCCCTCACACTCCTACTGGGAGCCTTCCTTCAGGACCCTGCTGTGTGCTGCTGCATCCTCCTGCAATGTTCTCCTCCCCCTCCTGCGTCTGGCCTTCTCTTATTTGCCCTTCCAAACTTGGTGCAGATGTGAGAGCTTACAAGTAATCCTCACTAGTGCCATTCAGGGTTCTTGGTGGATTTTGGAGCTTGAAAGTGAAATGTCTCATGTAGGTTCACAGACTGGAAGACGTGGATCCCTGAGAAGGCTGTGGGACCTTTAGGAAGTGGATCCTTGCCAGAGAAAGTGTGTCATTTGGGTCATCCTTGGGACTTTATAGCTTGACACAACTTTCCTATTCAGCCTCTTCCTAGATGTGGATAATCCTTTCCCCTTAAATTGCTTTCACTGGCGTATTTTAGCACAGGACCAGAAAATTAGACAGTGGACATTCAGTGAACACGAATAAGTGGGCATATGAGGAGATGGATGGATAGATGGATCTTGGATGGGTAGGGAGATGGGGAGTGTGTGAACGGCCAGATGAACAGACAGAAGGGTAAAATTTTGAGAAGGTTCTCAGTAGTGTTTGTGAAATGGGCCTTCTACTACCTCCTAGACTTCACTGACTCAATTTCTTAAAGAAATGTCTTCCCTGGATTGTGATTTAATGTTACACTCTCTGTCCTCAGAGAGCCCTGATATGAGAAACTGACCAGCTTCACAGCATTTCTGTCTTGTATGGAAGCAGGATTGAATATTGCCCCCTATGTCACTCAGTGTCCTTTATACAAGGACTCATGATAAATTCATGCTTGGGGTCATTTCCAGGAAGCACTCTGTCTCTGCAGATGAAGATGTGTGCTTTCTGCTGTCAGAAAATAAAAAAAAAAAAAATCTGCTTCTCGACCTGTTTCCACTTCTGCTTTGGCTCACAAGCAGGGACATCTAGCTTTATTATCGTATTACCTCCATTCGGTCAGGCCGTTCAGGGGCCTGGAAGCGGCAGCTCTTCCTACCCTCTTCTGATGGAATCATCGTGGGCTCGTACTTATAAGTCTGAAAGCCCGCCTCGCAGCAGCTCAGCATTAAGTTTGTAGAAGCTGAAAGGAACGCATAGAGGGGACCAGTGTCCCAGTGCAAAGTCAAGAAAGGAAGGATAAAGCACGAAGTTCCTATTTGATGGCTTACTTAGGGTTTCTATTGCTATGATAAAACCCCTCTACCAAAAACAACTCCGGGAGAAAAGGGTTTATTCCGTCTTACACGTCAGGTCACACGCTAACACTGAGGAAAGTCAGGGCAGGAACGACTGATGCGGAGGCCATGGAGAAGTGCTGCGCAGTGGCTTGCCCAGCTTTCTTTTTTTTAAGATTATTATTTTCCTTTTTTATGATAGAATTCATTTATTTCTGCATATGAGTGCTCTATTTGCATGTATGCCTGCATGACAGAAGAGGGCATCAGAACCCATTATAGATGGTGGTGAGCCACCATGTGGTTGCTGGGAATTGAATTCAGGACCTCTGAAAGAACAGCCAGTGCTCTTAGGCGCTGAGCCACCTCTCCAGCCCCTCAGCCTGCTTTCTTGTAACATCCTAGACCAGGAGCCCCGGGGGGCACCGCCCGCAATGAGCTGGACCCCTTCCACATCAATCACCAATCAAGAAAATGTTCCAAGGATTTGGGCATTTTTCTCAATTCCTCTTTCTGATTTACAGTTTGTATTAAATTGACATAAACTACCTAACCCAGCAGAGATCTTGTATAGAGTATCTTTAAAAATTGCCTGGTACAGGGGGAATCCAAAGTGAATAAAGTGTAATTAATGAAGAATTAAAAAAAAAATTGCCTGGTGGCTAGAGTAACTGAGGTCTAGAAGAGAAACCAAAAATGGGAGGGGAAATGCTAGCCTTATACTGGCTTTGATGTTTTATTGGGCCAACCTTGCAAGCCACTTCTGTCTGCTACATTTCAAACTCAGGACAAATGGCTGAGGTGCCTATATAACATACCAAAGCAGATGGTGGCCACCATGTTCCACTTGCATCCCTCATTCTCTACCTGTTACAGGGTCCTCCTGGGTGGCACACCCTGGCCCCTATCCCATCCTAGACTTCTCCAGCCCAGCTTTTTCCCTAGCTGCCCTTCCTTCTATACTCCAACCACTTTGGTTACCGACTCTCTTTGTGCTGCCTGGCTGCTGCATCTGGTTGCCCTATCTCCTCCCCCATCCTTCCACAGCTCACGGTCATGTCCACCCTGGTCTCTCCCAGATGTCCCTACCTCTGACTCTCCCACATCTCTATAATGAACTTTCTCCCTCATCATACCTAGGAGCAGTCCTGTCCTTTCCTTTTGTTTTGTTTGTTTGTTTGTTTGTTTGAAATGGGGTTTCTCTGTGTGTAGTTCTGGCTGTCCTGGAACTCTCTCTGAAGACCAGGCTGGCCTCAACTCACAGAGATCTGCCTGCCTCTGCCTCCTGAGTGCCCCACCACCACCCAACTTTTTTTCTTTTCATCCATCAGCCCAACTTTAAGGATAGTTCTCATAGATTGCTGTTTTTACAAGATTGTTCATAATAATTTCTGTAATTTTTTTTTCTATCGTGAAGGCCAGAACCCATACTAGGAATCTTATGTACATCTTGCCCTGTTTACTTCTTTTTTTATTTTTTTCTTAGTACTGAGGGTTGAATTTAGGGCCTCACTTATGCTAGGCAAAACTCCACCACGGAGCTAAATATATCCCCAACCTTCGTTTCCCTACTCAAAATCCCACTAACTGCTTGCTGGTTTTTATTTTTATTTTGGTCTGTTTGCATATGAAGGCACAGCAGAGCGAATTCCAAAGGCACAGAGCAAGTGAGCAAATAGCAGAGCATGCATTTTAACTCAAGTGTATCAGTTGCTACCTTCCAAGCTCCTACTTACCTCACATGTGGGCAAAAAGGAGGCAGTAAGGAGAAATGATCCCCCTACCACCACCACCGCCAGGCCTGAGGGATTGCTGGTGATGTTGCCTAGAGACAGATGGCACCAAGGCACAGCCTTGTTTCCAGAACACTGCACATACATTTCTTTCTAGAGCCCTGGAAACGGCTGGCTAGTCTACAGCCTTCTCCCACAACTGAGAGAGCATAGCATCAACATCCTCTTTCTTCTCATACTTTGTACCTTAAGAAATTTCAAATCATCAAATGTCCCAGACCCACTTCTGGGCGGTTTGACTCTTTGGATATGAAGAAAATGGGGATGAGGGGTGTGTCCTTATAGATTTTTAGGGATTTCCAAAAGAATTTGAGGCCTGGAAATTTATTAGCCCCACAATAAAAGAAGAAGAAGACAACATGGAAATCTGTGTGTATTTAATTAAATGAAAAGTGTAACATGTCAATTTCATAAACGGTCAGATTTGGTAGGCATAAAAACTTCATTACCTTTGATAAGGATTTACAGGTTAGAGTTTGCTTGCTGCCCAAGATTTCCTGAGCAACCACCAAGACTGGGGAGAACCTGCAGTGACCATAAATTAAATAAATTACTTGTGGCCAAAAACGGTTTCAAAAGCAAAACGGCAAACAAAATAAAACAACAACAACAAAAAAGAAAAACCTCTGCAAATTTCTTTTATATCTGAAAAGTTACCTTTAGTGTAAGAAGTAGGTGGTGGGCTTAGTAACATATGCCAGATGAGGAGGAGGGTGGACACGGGTTGACTTTGTTTGTTTGTTTTCAGTTGTTTTTTTTTTGTTTGTTTGTTTCTTTTTGTTTGTTTGTTTGAGACGGGGTCTTACTATGTGTGTCTGACTTAGAACCCATTACGTAAACTAGGCTGCTTCAGACTTAGAGATCCTCCTGCCTCAGCCTCCAAACAGCGGGCTTTCTGAATTTCTTTTTCTCTATGTGTTTGTTCTAGGGCATGTACTTTGAGCTGTGCCCTGTGCTCCATTGAGATTTTAAAAGAGCCTGTGCCATGTCCACTTTTCTTCATCCTTTCTCTTTCTTTCTTTCTTTCTTTCTTTCTTTCTTTCTTTCTTTCTTTCTTCCTCTTTCCTTCTTTTCTTTCCTTCCTTTTTTCTTTCTTTCTTTTCTTTCTTTCTCTCTTTCTTTCTTTCTTTCTTTCTTTCTTTTCCTTCCTTCCTTCCTTTCTTTTTTCTTTCTTTCTTTCTTTTTTCTTCTTTGTTTTCTTTTTCTTTAGTTTTTGGAGACAGGGTTTCTCTGTGTAACCTTGGCTGTCTTGGACTGGTTTTATAGACCAGGCTGGCCTTGAACTCACAGAGATCTGCCTGCCTCTGCCTTCCAGAGTGCTGGGATCACAGGCGTGTGTCACCACACCTAGCTCATGCCCACTTTTGTAAGTTTTGTAACCTAGTCATATTTGTGTCAGGCATGGAAGCAGTCTTTGGCTGGGGGATGGGGGGGAGGAATGCTGTCTTCCCCAGAGATCTTTCTGATTCCAGATCAAAGGCATGGGGCTGGAGAGGTGTAGTCCATTTGGAAGAGTGCTTGCCTCACACTGAATTCAATTTCCAGCAGCAAAAAAAAAAAAAAAAAAAAAACAAAACAAAAAAAAAACAAACAAACAAACAACAACAACAAAAAAAAAAACAGGTGTGAAAGTGTGTCCTGTAGTTTCAACATCTCCTTGGGAAATAGGACCATAAGGATCAGAAATTCAGCTTGTCCCTGGGCTACACAGACCATGTTGCTTTTTGTTTTTGTCTGTTTTGTTTTTTAAAGAAAAATAAAAAGAAAGTAGGAAAAGGGTAGGTGGGGACAAGAACCCTCCCCCTTACAACAGCTAATGTTCACTGGAGATACCGTGGTCACCATACTAACTTCTGAGCTCTTCGCATATATTGTCTCAATTGGCACCAGAAAGTTCTCTGAGGTCCGTGTTTTTATTACATCTATTTTGTAGAGGAGCCAGTTGAAGCATAGAGGGGTGAAACAAGCTGCCTGGGGTCACAGTCAGAGTAACAGGGAATTTAAGAACTTTTCCAAGTTAAAATAACTCATAAATAAAATGGTGTCTGTGACCGCTTTAAGCTCAGCTAACTCCCTGGATGAGCTTAATTTGTGCCATGCCTGCTCCGTGCTGATGGGATGCTTTGCTCCTTCACAAGGCGGTGATCTGTCTAGGGTACGGGATTCCTCTAATCCTGTGCCTGGCAACAAGGGGGTTCATGACTGGGTGTTCAAAAGTGCAGCCAGCTGGGGAGGTGGTACAGTGCATAAAGTGCTTGCTGTGCAGCCCCGAGAAAGAGTTCATCTACCCAGAATTCACATAAAAAGCCAAGTGACCATAGCCACCCTCTTAATCCCAGCATTTGGGAGGCAGAGAGATTTCCCTAGGCAAGCTGGCTAGCTAGACTAGCCCACATGACGAGCTATACTCTTGGCTGGGAGAGGAGACCCTGCTCCAGTTACAAAAAATAAAAAATAAAAAATAAAAAAAATGTGGAGAGCAATCAAGGAAGACACCTGAAGTCAGTCTCTGGCCTACACAAGTGTAGACACATGCATGCACACACACACACACACACACACACACACACACACACACACACGCCAAGCACACATGCATGTGTTAAAAAAAAAAAAAAAAAAACACATCCTGGGGAGGTTCACCCGATGGTTTCCCCAGAACAGTTCAAATTCTCCCTCCCTGCACTTGGCCCAGAAGCTGTGGCTTGGAAACTCCAGTAGCATAAATGTCAGTGTAATCAAAAAGCAAACTGAAGGACAGTGCTTTGTAGGCCCCTTCGGGGCCAGGTGTTGTGCTAGAGATTACTGTGTGTTAAACAGTTACTTCACGGTAGAGCATCTAGCACCAGCGCCATTCCACCGAGCCCCAGAGAGTCACTTCTCTCTGCCTCCCCAACCCTGTAGGCAAGGACCACTATGTGCAGTTTTTCAATGGGGTAATGAGGATCAAAAGCAAGCACATCTTAGTGCTTGCTTGACAAGTGCTTTTCCAGCCAAACCACCTCCCCAGCCCATGAGATCCTTTTAAGAAAAGGAAGCTGAGACAGGGTCGTGCACAGAGAGAACCTATGTGAAGATGAGGGAGAAACCTAGGGGAAAGAGATCCTGTCTTGGTTTCTTTGCAGTTACTGTTACAAAATACCCAGACAAAAACCAATTAAGGGAAAAAGGATTCTCACAATTCTAGGTGACAGTCCGCCAATGAGGGGAAGGCAAGGCTGCCATACATCCACGGTGGAGAGTAGGGACAGTGACTTCACGATTGCTTGCTAAAGCTGAGCCCATTTCATCACTTCTCGGTTCAGGATCCTCTACACAGGGAATGGCTCCTCCCACAAGTGGGCGGAGCTTCCCACATCAATTAACGTAATCTGGGCTGATTATCTTATCTCCCACAGCCATGCCCACAGGCCACCCGAATGTAGACACTCCCTCACCCGCACTTCGTTCCCAGGGGGTTCTAGATGATGTCAGGATGGCAATTAAAATTGATCATCAAACTTGCGAATGAAGGCAGCTCTGCTGACTCTTGTATCCTGAACTTTCTAGCCTCTAGAACTATTAGGAAGCAAAGTTCTGCATTTTAAGCGTGTAGTAGTGCGACAGCCTCGACAAGCCAATATACTTTTATTGATTTTTTTTAAGATTTATTTTATGTATGTGTGTGTTCTATCTGCATGTACTCCTGCACGCCAGAAGAGGGCACCAGATCTCATTATAGATGGTTACAAGCCACCACGTGGCTGCTGGGAATCAAACTCAGGACCTCTGGAAGAGAGGCCAGTGCTCTTAACCTCTAAGCCACCTCTCTAGCCCTGACAAACCAATATGCTAAAGAACACAGCAGTTCACCTCAGTTTCCAGTGAAGGACAACTCAAAACCTAATGAAATCTTAATGTGAACCCAAGTAATCTGACTCTAGAGTCCATGTGTTTTGTAGTATGTCCTCCGTGCTCTCCAACATAATTCCAGACACAGGTGGCTCTTGAGCACTGGAGATGTGCCTAGTTCAGGAGAGGAACTCTTTTTTTTTTTTTTTTTTTACTTTATTTTATTAAAATTGGTGTATATGTCGGGGGGGGGGGCTTGTGCACTCAGACATGTTCCTATGTGTGTATACGCATGTATGGAGGCCAAAGGTCAACACACTGGGTTCCTTTCTCTACCCAGTTGCTGTTACAAAATACCCAGACAAAAGCCAATTAAGGGAGAAAGGATTCTCACAATTCTAGGTGAATTCTAATTTTTTTTTAGACAAGGTCTTTCACTGACAGTGGAGCTCACTGATTCCTCTAGAATGGCTGGACACACACACACACACACACACACACACACCAACCCCAGGGTCTCGGTTAGGGTTCCTATTGCTGTGATAAAACACCATAACTAAAAGCAACTCAGGGAGGAAAGGGTTATTTCTATTTATAGCTGTGTGTCGTGGTCTTATCATCCAAGGAAGTCAGGGCAGGAACTCCAGGCAGGAACCTGGAGCAGGAGGCCAGGGACAAGTGCCATTTACTGGCATATTTCCTCTTGGTTTGCTCGGTTTGGTTTTTCATACACCCCAGGACCTCCCCTCCAGGGGTTCTACCACCAAAGGTAGACTGGACCCTCCCGTATCAATCACTAATTAAGAAAATGCCCCTGCAGACTTGCCTGTGGACTCATTGCATGGAGGCATGTTCTCGGTTATGATTCCCTCCTCTCCGACAGCTCTAAGCTGTGTGGGGCTAACAGTGAAGGATCCAGGATGCCAGGGACGCTCCAGTCTCCACCTCCTCAGTGCTGGGATTACAGGCGTCTGCTGCCTAACTTCTTTCACGTGGACGTTGGGGAAATCTAAACCCAGGGCCTCCTGCTTCCAGGGCAAGTACTTTATCTACTTTCCAGTCCGGGAACTGAATTTTTAAACCTATGTTAAAATACAATTAAAATTTCAACAACCCCGTGTGACGGGGGGCATTCATATGGGACGTGGCTTTATGCAGCTTTAAAGACAGCACTCAAGGATCTTTCCAGCATCTTGAAGAAGCCTCTGTGATCGAAGACACCCACCTCTACCATTGTTTCCTATCCCAGCTTGTTTGTTTTATTTTTTTCCTTCTGTCCTTTCTGGGTTAGCCCCTCCTCCCTGCCCCCCAGTGCCTGGTTCTGGGGAGAGGGAGAGGCATCTGGCTTTCCTGAATCCTGTGGCCTGGGCAGTGCAAGGTCTTGGCACTCGGCTCTAAGCACGGGTGTTAGCCAACCAAATGCCAAGCGGCACAAACACTGAGTGACATTTTCAGAACTATTAATATTTCATCAGAAGTGATCACTTTTCCTTTAAATACACTATCTTAAAAGGTTTTCTACATTCTTAACTATAATTTTATTCAGTCTAGGTCCTCGGAATTTTTCCCCAAAGGAGCACATCTTCAATTTCATAATGAAAATCAAAAAGGAATGAAGCTCAGCTTGCAAAACTCAGAGTCAACATTTCCAGGAACTCAGCCCCTCTGTAAAGAGCAGAGCTGTGTAGTGGGTGCCTACAGCATGCCAGACACTCTCTCTACGGGATACTGCTAGTTTATCCGACATGTATTTATTGAGCGTCTACTGTGAACCAGAAATGTGATGGCACTCGCTATGTAGCTCAGACTAGCCTGGAACTTGAGATCCTCCTACCTTAGCCTCCTCAGTGCCGACATCACAGGTATTTTACACACGTGGGTTAGTTTAAAAGGGTTAGGGGTAGGCTGGCAGTATGGCTTAGCGTGAGGTTAGGTGTTTACCAGCAACTTTGATGACCAGAATTTGAACCCCAGGACTCCAATAATGGGATGAAGAAACAAAGTCCTGCAAATTATCCTCTGACCTCTGTTGTCTGCAAACACACACACACACACACACACACACACACACATACACACACATACACGAATGTAATAAAAAAAATTTAAAGGGTAAGGCTAGAACACAGATCTCTTAGTAGAGTGCTTGCCTGGCATGCGCAAAACCCTGGGTTCAGTCCCCAGGACCACTTAAAGCAATCCTGGTAGTGTGTGTGTGTGTGTGTGTGTGTGTGTGTGTGTAGTCCCAGAACACAGGAAGTAGAGGCAGGATGTTCAGAAACACAAGGTCAAGACCAGCCTGGGCTATTTGAAACGGTAAAGAACAAAGACAAAAAGAACCTGGACCTACTCCCACCATCCGTCCATTGGCCCCCTGAGCCCCCAAGGCCTGAGCCGTGAACACTCCCTTATCTTTACTGTCTCTATCCAACTCAGGCTGGTCTGGCTGGACACCTGTAAGTTTTCCATCTGGACCATGGGGTTGGATGCTTCCCCCCAAATCATGTCAAAGGCAAGCTAGTGACACTTAACTAATCTTCTGTGCAGTAATGACACTTTAAGAATCTGCAGTTTGCTGGGAGGTGGCCCATGCCTGTATTTCCAGCACTCAGGGAGGCAGAGGCAGGAGGATCTCTTTGAGTTCGAGGTCAGCCTGGTCTACAGAGCAAGTCCACGCCACCACACCCCGCTCACAAATGAGATTCTTCATAATCCGTTACTTTAACGGCAGCTCTTTGGCCCATCTGTAATCACCGCTTCTGGCTATTTGGGTTAATAATACACCTCCCTCGGTCAGAATACAGCCCCAAAGGGTGGGGGCGGGGGAAAGTACCAGGTCTTTCTCCATCATCTTGCTTCTCCGGTGCCCAGAAGCTCACCTGGTACAGAAGGAAGGTCCATGAGTTCTGGAGGGGAAGGGAAGAGTCAGGGGAAGCGAGGAGATCACTGTGACTGGCTTCTCCAGGCTGAGACTACCTGATTCTAGTCTCTCTTCCTCCACTTCCGGCGGCTGTTTTCCCTGGGTGGACCCTGGGAGGAGTAACCGCTGCTTTGGGGGACCAGGGAGTGCCTGGCAAGGTGCTGTGCAGGCTTTCTGTAAGGAAAACGCCTCTTTCTCGGGAGGGGGACTGACTGGACGACGGACTACCAGTCCCTAATAAAGCCTGAGTGAGTGAGGTCTTTGTTGTTGTTTGTTTTCCATCTCCTCCCGCCTCACTGTCCTAGTGCTGCGGCCTGCTTGGGAGCTAAAGGGCGTTAGATCAGGCTTTACTCCTGAGCTTTGAATTCCGGTCTTGCTTCTTGAACTCGGGACACAACTATTTCTAACTTGGAGGCTCAGTTTCCTCCCACCGTGTGCGCCGAATAAAAAGCGGTACCGAACTCGTGAGCTTGAATAGATTTGAGCTCAGCTCCAGCTATTCAGTGCTCGCATAAGAAAGGCTGTTAGGATTGAAACCATAGAACAAAGGGGCAGGTTTCCGCCAATTCCCGCCCCCACCCCCGCAGCAGCTGAAGTTTGGATGCAGAGGTTGGGTACGGACAGGGTGTTTCACTTTGACTTACTTCTAAGGGGGAGCTTCCCTGGGTCTTGCCAACTGCACCCCGCCCCCACTCCACCTGCGACCCTTGGTGCGAACGCCCGGCCCGTGACCCCGCGCACCCAGCCGCCGCCGAGCCGTTGCGCTTGAACCCACTGAAAGAATCTCAGCTCTCGACGGCAGGGGTGTGGGAGCTACTGGCACGCCAATCCGGTGACCCCGCCCGGGCTTGCCCTGCCCAATCGGCGCCCTTTTAAGGGTCGGGACCCTTTGCGGTGCCGGGAACCACAGGTGTCCGCTGGGGACCTGGGCCAGGCTGACTGCCAGCAACACCGCATTGGAGATATCTTTCCTGGGAGGCAGAACAGCAGCAGCAGAGAGAGAGGGACAGAAGGGGGCGGCCGGGAGAACTAAAGCCAGGACCTGAGGCGGGCTGGGGCCGTTAGCCCTCGGGGTGCACCGGATCCTTGGGAAGGTGGGAACCCACAGTCCCATGGCCGGTCCGGGCCCAGTCTAGTAACAGTGCCCCGCCCTTACCCAGCCCCTCTGGCGGTTTGGCCTGCGATAATGGGCTGAGTCCCAGGCCCTGAAAAGTGTCACAGGGGTGTCCCAAACGGGGGAGTGCCGGGGTCTGTGGGGAGAGCCAGTCCTCCCCTCCAGCCTTTCCCAGATGTCATTCTGCCCGCCCAGGCGCTTGGTTCCTGAGTTCCGGGCCATTCCACGGTTACCAAGTTACTGGTTTTTGTTGACTTTTAAATATTTTCTTCTACGGGAGAGGGGGAGGGGGGCAAAAGTCAGGAAAGAGCAAATACAAACAAGTCAACATAAGCCCCCCCTCCCCAAAAGAAAGTTGCCCCCTACTCCTCATCCCTACCCAAACCAAAGGCCTCTGAAACCCACCCCTTGGCTGGAGCGACAGCCGGCCAGAACTGACTACTTCCCAGGCCCAGTCTTCAGCTCCATTTCTGGTGAATGAGGTCTGGTGGTGGACAGTCCCTTTGTCTCCCAGCCCTGGGTGGACAAAGGGGCTTCCGGAAAGAGAGAAAGAGGATGGCCAGTGGAAATGGTCTCCCTCCATCCTCGGCCCTGGTGGCCAAGCGTCCCTCCGCCCTGGGGCCATTCCCCAGATACGTCTGGATCCACCAGGACACACCCCAGGATAGCCTCGACAAGATTTGCCATGACATCTGGAAGAGAGTTCAGGGCTTGCCGGAATCCTTGCAGCCCAGGACCTCCCTGGAGAAACTCTCTGCCCCCATGACTGCCACTGTCAGCTTCCAAGACGAGTGAGTAGTCCCCAGTTTGGTTGATGGTCAAGGGAGGGAGGGAGAATGGAGTCTGACTTTGGGTTGAAAGCTCGTGTCCAGTGTTAAATTCTTATATAGATTTTCTCCATTCCCATAATACTGAGTCTCAGTGGTTTGGTGGAGCTGGCCACGGTCCTGAAGTTCCAGGGGTGAGCAAAGAGACCATTCCTGGCAACTTCTTTTCCAGCAACTAAGGAGACTTTTTTTTTTTCTTTCATTCTAAAGGCATAGGAGACTAAGATGAAGATCTAGGGTCCTTGCAAGCGCATTCTCGCCAAGCCAAAGGGTTAAGTGACTCATTACTGTCCCCAGAGGCAACTAGATGATCACTCCCTGTCTCCCGAGACAAGTCCAGGCATTGGCACAGATGAGTCTTGTGGTTGGAAACCACATCTGGAATCCCCTAATACAGAGAGCAGCTGTCCCATTTAGCCTCCGCAGAGCTACTGCAAGAGCACACATCAAAATATTTACTGGGAAGGCATTGACATATTCAGAGGACATAATAGAAAATTAAAGTGCGGGAAGATGCTGTAAATAGCCGGTTTCCCGGATGGGAAATCCCATGTCTGGGAAACACAGAGCTAAGTGTTTGTGTACTAGGGAAACACTGAGGAGATATCATCGGGGCTGGTTATTGGAGAGAAGAAGGAGCAGAGAGGAAGAGGGGATCTCATTAGGAAAGGGAGAGCATCAGCTGTGGTGATTAACGCCACTGCTGAGTACTCTTTCAAAGCTCTGCATCTTCAAAGTGGGCTGCAAGTGTTAATTAATCCTCCCAGCATCCCTGTGACACAGGTATTAGTGTCCCCATTTTACAGATGGATTAAGTGTTAATAATTAAGTGCTAATTAAAGACTGAGTGATAATTAAGTGTTGTCTGCCCCGAAACACATGCTCCAACTCAGTTCAGATATGCTCAGGAGTGAGGGGAACCATTCAGGCATTTGTCAGCTGCCTCTGGTTTCAGGACTCTTCAAGCAATAGCTGGGTGGGAAAGCAAAATATAGCTGAGGCTCAGGTCTGCACTTGCTGCAGTCCTTTTGCAGGCTCCTTTGCTGGTTGCAGATGAAGGTGGAAGGCATGCTGGCTGCTTCTGCTTTCTCTGCCCTGTGCTCAGCAGGACCCAGCTCTGAGGGAAATGGCCTTCCTACAGCCAGAATCCTGCCGTTAGCCTGTTCAGTGGCACTGAACTCCTTTGCCATCTGCTCTGGGACAGTGCCTTGGCATGGGGAACCTTAGGTCTGTACTCAGCTCTCCCAGTGGCCAATGAGCTGATCATCCACTTTCTGGATCAAAGGTCAGCAGCAATTTCCAGTAGACAGCCCCTTCTCTGCCAGGTCATACCGAATTCATGGAGACAGACTCTACTTCCAGTCTTCAGTTGGCCGGAAATTGAACTGGCCTACCTTTGGCCGGTTGCTTCACCCCATTTGGCCTTGATTTCCTCATCTGAAAATTAAGGATGATGCACCCTGCCTCGTCTGCCTCAGAGTTGATAACAAGGGTCCAATGTGATGAGAAACAAAAAAAGTGAAAGATGAATTATACAAACAAGGCTGCCTTAATGTGCAATTCATTGAGTTTGGGGGTGGGAGGGTTACCCCGCTGTTGGCTTCCATCTAAGGTTTTCGTGTTGTGCGCCAAGAGGCTCCTTTAGATGGCCACCCTGGAGTCAAGCAGGCTGTTCACAGGGCTGATCTCCTTCTCTCCGACCCCATACACTTCAACCCGAGCTATTCAGGCTCTTGTCAATTTTACTAACCGGAGTTCTGAGTGTGGTTGCCTTTGAAAGAGTTTTGAGGCTGAGCAGAGACCCAGGAATCCATTGGCTTAGACGAATAAACCACATCATAATTGTGTAGCCATCCACCCCGTGGAACACAATGAGCTCTTGAAATGAAAGCCAGCCGCGCCACTGCAGGCAGATAACCAGGCTCAGCCCCTTGCTGACTGCAGAACCCGTGACTGTGTGATTGATCCCAGTTTTGGTTTCCTCATCTGCCAAATGGGGCTGATGGGAGGGGCTGCAGGAGGTGACAAATCAGGATTGTCCGGTGGTTCTGCTAGCAATTAGGATTGACAGATTCCCTTTAATAATGACAATTATAATTTCTGTAAACTCTGCCCTTTTTTGTGTGTTTTTGCACAGGGTAGGTACCTTTTGAAACTTTCCATTTTTTTTTTACTTTCACTATATGCAAACCCAAAATATAAATTAGGAAAGTGAGAGTCCATGTGCATGTAGACCTAAATTTCCATAATTATCAAACTGTGCCATTCCAATTTCAATTGCTCCTCTCCCTCCTTTTAAATAAAATTCACTCTCATTTATTTGCTTGTTTTCATGAGACAAGGTCTCACTGTGCAGCCCAGACTGGCCTGGGACTCATTCATTATACATCCCAGGATGAACTCAAACTCACAGCCTCCCAAGATGTTAAAATGCTTTGTTATAGGGGAGTAGGCTGAGGTTTGAATTAGTTCCTTGGCCTGAGGTCTGAGGTTCTACTCCTAAAAAAAAAAAAAAAAAAAAAAAAAAAGAGTAGAATTTCAGAAATGAAGTACTGGACCATCTTGGCCCAGCTGTAACCAGGTTGGCCATCTTTCCTTACAACGTAAGACATCTATTAGCAGTCAGTTTGCCCCAAGTTCTGAGTGATCACAGACAGACTTTAAAACCAGAGAGCACGCCACAACCAACGCCTTGTGTGTTCAGGCCACGAGACAGCTGCCTACTGTTCATTTTCCTGCCTAGTCTGTAGAGATGGATTTGATGGTATCTCTTTGCAGGATAGCTAAGGTTTTGGATCTTGTGATTCATGAATTTTAAAGATTTTTTTAAAGTATGTGTGTGTGTGTGTGTGTGTGTGTGTGTGTGTGTGTACCACATGTGTGCCTAGTGTCCACAGAGGCCAGAGGAGGTTATAGGATCCCCTCAGTCTGAAGTTGCAGACTGTTGTGAGCTGCCATATGGGTACTGGAAAAAATTGGAGCTAGGTCTTCTGGAAAAGTACTCCGTGCTCTTAAACTGCTGAGCCATGTCTCCAGTCCCCAGAAAAAAAAAATTTCTTTTGACCCTGTCCCTACATGTCACGGAAACCTGGACATGAGCTCTTGGAGGCCAGCCTGAATTTCTTGAGTCACTTCCTTGCTGACCTTGTCAAGCACTCATTCATACCTCTCTGATGGAGAAATGCCACATCTGAAGCTGTGAGCTCTCTCAAAGGGGCCTGAATCCCCTACAGCTGAAATCTCTTCCCTTCAAACTAAATGACCTGCATTCCCTTTTGGGGTAACTCCAGAATTAATCTATTCTCTCTGTATTGCTTTAGATGGTAAAGGATAGCAGAAGATCCCTCCCAGGACTTTTGTTTTGTTTTGTTTTGTTTTTTATTTTGCATGCTGAATTCCCTTGGTTCTCTTTTCCACTTTAACTGACTCATTTGTTGGATTCCTTTTTACATTGCTGGTGCTCATGGCAGTAGGGTCCCCGGAACCAAGTGCAGATATGTGGTTGGGGCCAGTGCATGCTGACTGTATGTGCTCCTCTGCATTATATGTTCCTACAGGTGATGATTGGCACCATGGTCACGTTCCTTCTCACGCTGTTTGCTCTATAGGAACATAGGAGTTCATTTAGTCAATCAAAAAAGTATTTGTTAAGAAGGTACAGTGCTTAATGATGGCGAGGGTGGGGGGGGACACAACCTTTCTGAACCAGATAAAAGAACAGAAAATAAGTAAAAATTTAAAAAGTCTGCGGTAGGTGCAAAACATGAAGATGTTCTCACTGGAGGAGACCAACGATAAGCATGTAAAAGTGGTGGGATAATTTCAGAGAGCAACAAGTGTAGTGATGGAAGCAACATCCAACGACGTAACAGCAAGAGACCCATGAGGCCAAAGCGTAGGACCCTTTGAGTCTCAGATGCCAAAGAACAGCTGGCTACCTGGCAATCCTAGAAGAAACATCTAGGTGGAGGACAGGGGGACACAGCAAGCACAAAGACCCTGAAAGGACAATGTAAGCTTTGTGGCTGGAGGGACCTGAAGCGTGGGGACATGGCAGCAGCTGAGACCCACATACGCCTGGTGAGGTCTTAGGAGGTCTCAAAGTGCCACTGCATAGAGCTTAGATCTACTGCGTGTTTGCTGGCAGACTCTAGGAGTTTTTCAGAGATCCCTTTAGTTTCTTATGGTGTGTGAGAGGAGTCAAGGGTCTGTGGGAAGATGCTATATTAGGCCAGCTGAGGCCCACATGGGATAGTATCTGGACCACAGTGACTGCACCACAAATGAAAGGAGTGGGGGGTTCCATGTGCAACATGAGGGAGCCAGGGACCCTGCTGATGGCTTGGACACACCGAAGCTCTGAGGGTGGAATGTGGGGTTTCTAGATTGGGTTACTGGTTGAACAATGGTGCCGTTTAAAGAGGTGGGGAAGAAGTGGGGAGAAACGGGTTTTGGCAAGAAATCAATAGTTCTGTCTAGAGTCAATTAAACTCCAGAATCTTGCTCAGTTATCTTTTAATTAGCCTTAAATTTGGGCTTAGAGAATTGTGGCAAGCCACTTACTGACTCATATTCGAGGATTACATCTTCATTCATTCGCCACAGCATACACTAATAAATTCCTCAGCCTCAGAATGGGGGCTCTGGGTTTTCTGTTACCTCCACTGCTCCGACTTACAGAACAGTACTCCTTGATTTGTTTTTGTTTTAATTCCTCCAACAAATGCTTGCCATTGCCTTCTGTAGGCCAGGCCTCAGGGGCATGGGGCTAAGAAGGGCAAACCCCCTTCCCTTGAATTGTTGCCAGTCCAATAAGTAGGATAGCACACAGACTCCTCATCAGAAAGCAGCAACACCCAGGAAACATTTAAGGCGCACTTACTGTCTTCGAGAAAATGGTTTGGTTAAAAAACAAAACAAAACATTATTTTGTGATGGAAAAGAGGAGACAGGGCCTGACATCTTTCATGGAGCTTCGGTGTCTTGTAAAGGATGAAGAGTGACATGTGACAATAAGCATGCTAATGCTAAGGAAGGAGCATGTGGTTGAGACTCGGGGAAGGCTTTAAGAATAGATTGGGTGCCCCTGCACTGTGAGTGTAGTAGAATATGTGGGTACCTGGAAGGAGATGGTGCCATCATTAACAATAGCTTCACTATCATGCTCTTGAGGATGGTGAAGGTAGAGAAGGTAGAGCTTGTGGAAAAATCCCAGCAAGTCTGGAGAAGGCTGGGCGCTTTCTAAGGATGGACTGCACCATGAGAGAGGAAAGGAGTAGGAAGGTGACCCTGGGCTGGCTGGCTGTGCTCAGCTTCCCTGACTGCTTTCAGGCCCTTCCTGGGCAACGGCGCTTGTCAAATCAGGTAGAGCCCGGTTTACAGCGTTCAAAGGCTTTGCGGAGGATCATGCGAAGCCAGAGTCTAGCAGGAAGATCAAGTCTGCAGTAAGAAATCTGTATGAAGCGTCCAAAATCCAAACAAAACAAAAAGCAAAATCAGGAATGAGCCCAGTAACCTGGTGCTTTGTGCTTGATGCTTGAGCCAATCTACGCAGGGCAAGCCAGAGAGACTTCGGAAGCCAGAGCACTGCCTTGTCTGAATGACGCTCCCAACAGGGCAATTTTTTTCTACTATTGTTATTAAGCAACTGAGTGGATTTATTTTGCTAGAGAAATCACTTCAGACACGCACTGTCTTTTACCATTATCTTGAACGCTTGGAGCCTTGAGATGAGACTGAAAGTAACACGACCCACACGTGGAGACCCAGCCTGGTGCCCCATTCCAGGAGCCAGTTCTGGGTATCTTTGTGGTCTAAAGGGATAAGCTATGCTTTCTTCCCCTCCAAGAGTCCACACCTCCTTGAGAGTCTGTAGAAGGCAGTTGTGCCCCATGCTGCTGGAACACATGTTTTCTACATCTCTCACCAGGTGAAGAATGATAGTGGAGACCCTGTGGGCTGCAGGTTGGAACCCATAAGCAGATGTGTCTCTCTCCCCAGCCTCCCAGGCTGAGTCTCAGCACCTGTCCTGTTGATGTTGTGTGATAACCTGCATCCTTGCTTGTCATGTGAGCTAGTATATGGCAATCAAAACTCAAACAAAACAAAACCAGGAGTGAGTCCAGTTAGCTTGGTGCTCTGTGCTCAAGTTCACTCATTTCAGTAGATCCTTACTTATTCCAGCCTTCTACCCAGGACAAGCCAGAGAGACTTGGGAAACCAAGGCACTCTCTTGTTTGAAGGACTCTTCCAACAGGGCATTCTTTCTACAGTTGTTAATAAGTGGGTAAGTGAGTTGGAGAGACAGAGACTCAAGAGCCCCTGGCCTTTCTCCTCTGGTTCCTTCCATCAGGGCCTTTGAGTCATTCCTTCCTCATCGTTATCATTTCTACCATCATTCACTTTCATCTTCTGGTGCATTTGGTCCCTCCTCCTGAAGGATGTCCTCTACCCTTCACTGACTTCATCTTCCTGAAGCTTGTCAAGAGCTCTGCTCAAGCATCTCCCACTGGCCCCTATTTGTTTGGCTAGGCTGGCAGCCCTGTGTGGCATCTCTAGACATACGTCTTACTGTTCTCAATGTCCTGTAATCCAAGCTGAGCACCAGCAGACATACATGGCCTTGTCTCTCCCCAGGCTATCAACTATCAGGAATGCCTTTCTCCTTTTATCTGTTGAGTTCCTATGTGTTCTTAAAAACAGGGGATAAGTATGCTATCTCCTGTATCACTGAGGATTGAACTGGGGACCTGGCAAGTGTACTATCCCTAAGCTTCCTCTGCAGAGAGTTTCTGTTCACTTCAGTACTTTAAACAAACAAGTATATTCACCTTCTTTTTTTCAGGGTTTTCTAAAATTCTGTAAGACAGAAACTAGACGGAAGGATTAGAATCATGGCCCTCCTTAGCTGAAACCAAGTTACTTAGGATGTGTCCTTTGTTGTTCTCATCTGAAAAATAGAGAAAGGTTACAGTGACTACCCTGAAGGGTTGTGTTGGTGGAGAAATGAATGTCATGCCTTCATGGTACCTGGAATGAGATAAAAGCTCTGTTACTCATTGTCATTATTACCACTGCCACCATAATTGTCACAACACCATCATTGTCATTATCATTGCTGTTGCCATCACCATAATCATGGCTGTTACTATCATTGTTCATCATGTTCACCATCATTATTATTATCATTACCAGCACAATTCTCAACATCACATCATCATCACCACTGTCAGCATCACACCATCACCATCATTGTCATCAGCATCATTTCATGGCTGTAACTATTATTATCTTTATCAACACTAGTACCATATCATCATCATCATAACCACTAATCACACTGCCATCATCATTGCCATTACCATCACCATCACCATCACCATCAACACAATCATTGCCAACATGATCACTCTCACCATCATCATCATCACTAGCATCACACCACCATCTTTGTTGTCATTGTAACATCATCATCACTGTTGCCATCACTTTCAACGTCCTCCTCCTCCTCAGCACCATCACCACCACCATAATTACCTTCACCATCAACATTTCACCATCAAAGATGAAATGAGAGCACAAGAATGCAATGGAGGGGGGGAGGAGAGTTTATGTCTCCTGTGTCAAGCTAAAGGAAACCACTCAAGTAAGAAAAAGAGATTTGTGTTAACCATGGCAAAAATGAAGAACAGGTTTAGGTGATTCTGCAACTCTTATTGTCTAATGAGAGAAAGCAGAGGAAATAATCCCAAGAGAGAAATGCCTCCCTGACACCAACGGCAGAGTAGTGTGGTCTTTATAACGGTGATGGAACTGAAAAGCCAAACTAAAGCCAGTATTCTCGTTGCTGTCAGCTCCTTCCTGGTATGGGAGCCTGGTGTTCTGATGAGGTGATGATCACCGGATGCATAGGGCATACTGCCTCATGGTAACAGCCCCCTGTAGCACTGCACCACGGGGTTCCTTAAGGACAGGGATGGTGTCTTACTCATCTTTGTCTCTACAGCGTCCAGCCAAGTTCCTGGCACTCCGTGATTATGCAGTATGTACGAGTGAGGGAGGAAGTGAATGATGGATGAGCCATTAAAATGCCACCTTGAGAAGAGTGAGGCCTAGAGGTGGCTAGGATCCAAGCAAAGGGTCACAGCCAACGCAAAGAGCATCGAAGCATGTGGGGAAGAGAATATCATGCAATCTAAGACGTGGCAGGTTTTGTCCTTCTGCCTTAGGCTGCATGAAAGGGAGCTAGCACATTCTCAAGCAACTTGCATACGTGAAGCTCTAGACGTCAGTTACTCTTATTGCCTTTTCCTAGAAACCTTTCTGTGTAGATGGTCACTATTACTCTCATTTTGTGAACGGGGTTGATGAGGTTCAGAGAGGTCAGGCAACTTGACCAAAGGAGGAAAGGAGCTGAGGAAAGATGGAAATCCTGAGGGGTTTCAGTGTCTGAGCTCACCGGACAGCAGGCACCTTTCTCAACAGCCTTCGGAGGCTGCTTAGCACCAGGAGCCATGAGCCGGGAAGGATGATGAATCACGATTAACGTCCCGCGTCCCGTGTCCCCCTTTGTAATTTAATTTTATGGTTTCAGGAGCTGTGTCGCAGGTTGTGGGAGCCTGCAGAGATGGGCCACCAGTGGTTTGGTTTAATCCCCTTTTTAATATCTTTGTTGCAACGTTCTTTCCAATTCAGCTCCCAAGTCACATTAAAAAAATACCTCTTCCTTGGGGTAAGCCTTCCCTTATTAAACAGATTCAAATGAAAAGTTTTAAAGATAATTTGAACAATAAGAATCACTCGGTAGCTCACAAGCGAAGTTCCTTTATTGCTGTATTTATTCCCAGTATTTCCTGTCTCATTCCCCAGCTGACTGAGTCCCTCATTCCCCACACCCCGTTCTCCCAGGTCTCTGTCCCACTCAACATTTGCTCTCCTCAGGGAGTCTCAAGGAAGGTAGTATGGATGGGCATGACTTCCTTCCAGTTGCCAATGACTGATAGTGCCAGGGTTACTGTAAAGAATCTAGGAGAGTTACACCAAGATACTTTTTTTTGTTGTTTGTTTGTTTGTTTGTTTGTTTTGTGTGTGTGTGTGTGTGTGTGTGTGTGTGTGTGGCTACTGTGAAGGTTGTTGTTTCTCTAATTTCTTTCTCAGCTCATTTGCCTTTTGTTCACAGGAGGGCTACTGATTTTTTTTTCTTGAGTTAATTTTGTATCCAGCCACTTTATTGAAGGTGTAGGAGTTCCCTGGTAGAATTTTTGGGGTCACTCATGTATACTATCATATCTGCAAATAGTGATACTTTGATTTCTTTTCCTATTTGAAATCCCCTTGATCTCCTTTAATTGTCTTATTGCTCTGATGCACCAGCCAAGGACCATGCAGGTAGAGGACCGAGACCCTCTGCTCAGATGTAGCCCATAGGCAGCTCAGTCTTCATATGGGTCTCTGAGTAAGGGGAGCAGGGGCCGTCACTATCATGAACTCAATTGCCTGCCCTTTGATCACTTGTCCCTGGTGATGCGGTCTTGCAGGGCACAGAGGAAGAGGATCCAGGCAGTCCTGATGAGAACTGATAAGCTATGGGCAGATGGCAGAGGAGGAGAACTCCCCCTTTCAGTGGACTAGGGGAAGGGGGTGGGGGGAAGAGG
The DNA here is from genome assembly GCF_030254825.1 of Meriones unguiculatus. Taxonomy (NCBI): domain Eukaryota; kingdom Metazoa; phylum Chordata; class Mammalia; order Rodentia; family Muridae; genus Meriones; species Meriones unguiculatus. Next base: position 23,312,153 of record NC_083351.1, read on the forward strand.
GAGGGAGGGAGGAACTGGGAGGAGTTGAGAGGTCTTAAAATGGGGATATATAATGAATGAATTGTTAAATAAATAAATAAATCTAGGGCAGTGAGCGCCACACATCCAGGGTGTCTCTAAGGATGACATGCAGGAAAAGCAGAAGGGGAAGTAGGGGGTGGGCAAGGAAGGACACACTCAAAGTGTTTATACTTGGGACCAGTTCCACACCCTAATGCCCAGGAATCTACTATAGAAACAAATGCTTTGCCTCTCTTAGACACTTCTGGCTTACTCTAGGGGTCAAAGGTGAGAAAACCCAAGCTGAAAGTTGAGAAGGGAGTGTTCCAAAGGAAAGCATGGTAGGCAGGCAGGCAGAAGACTGATCTTTACTGAGTCCTTTATGCATTGCCAGGGCACTTAAGGAAGTGGGCTCTACTGTGTGTGAAGACCTTTGCTGAGAAATGTGATAAACAGGCTTGGCATTCTGGGAGCAGAGCGATTTTACAGTGTTGCTACCTTTGACCGGGATGGTGTCACCATCCGGTCCCCACTTAGCAGCTGAGGAAATGAGGTCTCAATGATTTTACACCTTGGCTGGCACTTGTGTGTCGTGGGACTCAGGCTGTGTAGGTATGAACCCGGCCTGCGGGACTCCACCGCATGCTATGCTGCCAGGTCCGGCTCTCCTGCTCCCTCTGCCTCCTCTCAGTCAGAACCGCTAACATTTGCATAGCGCTCCTTACAATTTACCAAGCGCTTTCACGTTCATCATCTCACTTAATCCTGCTGAGGCCTGGAGAGGGGAGGAGGGCTGGCAGGCCAGGGAGGCCAAAGCCTTTTCAAGGTCCACCGTCTACTCCCTACCAGAAAAGAGAGGGCAGGCAGCTGAGCAGGGTTCCAGGTACCTTTGGACCACAGGCTGTGTAGATGACCACTGAACTGCACCTCTGAACTGAGAGTAGTAGTCAGGGTCTCTCGGTGGCCAGAGAGGTGGACTCAACATTTATTTGTAAGCAAGAAGGTTATGGGTGTGTGTGTGTGTGTGTGTGTGTGTGTGTGTGTGTATAACCAGGTTTTATGTGTGGCTTTAGGATGTATGTGTGTGTACTTGGCTATGGTTGTGTGTATGTGTATGGACGGATATGTGGCTACAGTGTGCATATCTGGTTGTGATACGTGTGTATACACACATATACACAACATAAGTGCATATGTTGTGATATGTGGTATATGTGTTTTACTGTGGTGTGTATGCATGATTGTGTGCATATACATGTCTGGCAGGGGTGCACGGGTACACGCATAACTGATGTGTGGCATGGCTGCAGGATGTATGGGGAGAGGATACCCAGCAGTTCACTGAGTGCTGGACCTGAGCAGAGGGAAGTCGGAGGAAGACAGGCAGCTTTGAACCAGCTGCCCCTCTTCTCTCCACATTGGTGACAGGCCACCCCGAGCAGTGTGATATCTGGGAATGAATAGAATGTTGGCTTCTGAACCCATGTAGGCAGAAAGAACAGAGACGCCACCATCCTCAGCCCTAGCCAGGATGGGACTCCCTTGGGGAAAATTCAGGCCAGCCCATGAGCCTCTGTCTCCCCGGGGGGGGGGGGTCTCTCCTTCTCTGGAGCCCTTGGGTACAGGAGTCTAGGTTTTTTGTTTTTGTTTCTGTTTTTTTAAAACTTACCGAACTCCAGGCTCCTCTGGGTTTTAAAGTTTCCATTAATAAATGAAATATTATTCTGATGGGTTTTACTTTATATGTGACTTGTGATGTTGGGGTGTTTTTCTGTTTTCATTTGTTTTGCTTCTTGTTTTCTTTCTTGCATCCTTCCATTCCCATGCTTTGTTGTGAATATATAATGTTTTAAGTGTGATGTGCCGTGGGGAGCTTCTTTTCTGGTGTTCTGAGTGCTCCTTCTATCTGTATGGGGGTGTCTTTCCTTTTCTTTGGAAAAATTTCTCCCATGAACCTGTTGAAGACATGGTCTAGGTCACTGACCTGGCATCATTCTTCTTCATATATGCCTATTTCAAAGATTTTGGTCTTTTCACAGTGTCCTACAGTTCCTGAATGTTCCTTTCATTTCTTCATCTTTGTCTTCATCTTCCTCTTTTTCTTTGCTTGTGTGGTATAATTCCTCTACTTCAACGTCAAGACAGGATAAGAAGATATCCTGTCTTCTACTTGATCCACTGGGGGGTTCCCTGTGCAGTTTGAGTGAGCAATAGACCTGAAGCAGAACCTAGAGTTTTGTCTTGAGTTCACAGTTGAACAATGATGACATTTAAAGAGATGGGGAAAAAGTGGGGAGAAACAAGTTTTTTAAGAAAACAATCGTTCTGTCTAGAGCCAATTAAACTCCAGAATTTTGTTTAGTTGTCATTTAATTAATCTTAAATTTGGACTCAGAGAATTGAGAGAATTGGGACAAGCCACTTACTGGACTCATACTAGAAGATTACATCTTCCTTCATTTGCCGTATCACTAAAATTCCTCAGCCTCAAAATGAGGGATCTAGGCTTTCTGCTGATGCTATTTATCGGACTGTTCATTCACTTTCTTAGTTTCTTCCACATGTGTTCATCACGACAGTCTGTGGGCCAAGCCCTGAGTTTTCTAATCGGATTGTTGAGTTTTTCAATTCCATCTTCACTTCAGCTTGAGTTTTCTTCAATATTTCTCTACTGAATTCAGTGTTCAAATCTTGAATAGTCCTTGACACTTCACTCTGCCATGTTTGTGTTTTCTTGGCCCTCATTCAAGCATTTATATTGTTTGCTAGTCTCATTAAGTTCATTGAGCTGGTTTGTTATGTCTTTTTTAAACTCCTTGAATTCTTTGATGAACTTGATTGTTCTTTTAAGTGTTGTGTCTTGGAGTTCATTTAGGTAATTCTCATGGGAGAACGATTGGACTAGTGGACTTTATGGGATATACTGTTTTGGCCTTTCATATTATTGGTATTTGTGATGAGACCTAGATGTGTGGATTTTCTTATTTTGTTGGTTGTGTGCCTGTGAGTCTGAGGCTAGACCTGAGGGTTGGGATAGTAGGGAAAGGCAAGATTCCCAGGACATACCAGGTCAGGCTGGGTCACACATGTGCCATCTAGGCTAGGCCTGCAGGTTGGATATGGTCTGGGAAGGTTAGGCTCAGGATGGGCCAGGCTGGGATGGCCCACAGGATACATGACTAGGACCAAACCGGGAGGTTGGAAACTGTCCAGGCAGGACTCACCAGACTGAGTCTGAACATACAGGTTTAACCCAAGATAGGTCTGGAGATTGGGGACGGTAGCAGTGGACTGGAGTCATATGGAAACACCGGGCTGGACGGAAGCAAAGGCTAGGTAGGCCTAAATGATTGGATCTCAGCTTATCAAGGCTGGTCAGACACCGTAAGCTCAGTGATTTGCAACTACAACCACATACTTAGCCCCCATTTCCATGGTTAAGCAATGTGGGCTGAGTTCAGCTGATTCTTCTAATCAGCTTGACTGAACTGAGCTGGTTCCATGGCTAGTACATGCTTCTGCAGCTGGGCCTGACAACTGTGGGCTGAGGCGCCTTGGAGGTTTCCTCCATCTCGTGTGTCATCCTTCAGCAGGTTAGTCTGGGCTAGTCTGCCGTGGAGGTGAGGTAGGGTAGTCAGTCTCCAGAGAAACAACAGGTTAAGACTAAATTGCGAGCATGTTTTAAGTCTTTGATTCTTACTGAATCCTGGAGAGAAGCAGCTGTCAAAGGATTTGATAAAACCGTGATAAAGCAGAGGTGTTTCATCAGATGATCATATTACCCCACCGAGGCTATAGTGGAGAGTGTGGAGGGTGTTATCACGTAATAAATGCTAACAGTTACTGTTAATTGTCATAAATAGGCCCTGTGGCTTAGATATGAGGTCACCTGTAAACGATCTGGCCTCTGCTAAATGCTGGGGAGTTGAGTCTAGTTTCTGTCTCCCTCCAGAAAGTTGCCTCCTAGCTACTCTACCGAGCTGTTCTCCACCACGCAAAGAGCCTTGAGGTCAGAGGTCAGTCTGCAGATGGACTGCAGTTGAAGCTTGACTCTGTGTGTGTGACTCCAAAGCCTTCTACTGGCTTCTCTTTCTAATCAGCCAGGGCACCTGGGCTGGATGATGTGTTTCCCATTGCTTTAAGATGCCATGTCTGGAAGAAAATATTTGTCTTGGTGTTGTCCTTTGGCACTAACAACTTCCTGCTTGCATTTTTTTTTTTGTTGTTTGGCTCAGCTGAGTAGCAGTTTTCATCTTTGCTCTGTGTTATCATGTACACAGAACTGCTGCTGGGGGAGCTAACGACATGCTTGCTTAGTCAGTACGCAAGGAAGGGGTGCCAGCCAGCCAGTAGCCTTTATTTTATATATTTTACACAATTCTGTACATTGCAAATGCAGAACTAACACAGCACTGGGGCCACAGAGCACACCATCATCTTTTTCAGAGGCTGGTGAAGCAGAGGGGCAAGTATGGACCTGGAGTCCCAGAACCTTGGCATAGGTTCGTACTTGATTCCTTTATCCGGAGCTCAGGAGTTGGGCTGACCTTCCTGGAATGCTTCACTAGATAGAGTCGGGTTGGTTTTGTGGTGCTTCTCAACCCAAAGGAAAGAGCGAACACTGCAGGCTGCCAGTGCTAGCAAAGCTCAGGGGGAAGAGGTGAGGGGCTGGTGGGATGGTCCAGTGGTTAAAGTGCTCTGTGCAACCATGAGGACCTGAGTTCAGATTCCTGACACCCAGATAAAGGCTGGCAATGCACATCTGTAATCCCAGTGCTGGGGGGCGGGGCAGGGACAAGCAGATTCCCTTAAGCTCATTGGCCAGCCAGCGTAGCCAAACTGATGAGCTCCAGGTTCAATGAGAGATCCTGTCTCAAAAATACGTGAGTAAAGTGGAAAGTGATGAAGAAAGCTATCTGATGTAGACCTCTGGCACTGATGGTATACACTAAGATGCACATGCTTACATATCTGAAACAACACGGAGTACCTCCATCCCTCCCCTCCCCCACGACTTCCTATTGGATTCCAGGAAATGTGTGCTTATCTTTGAACTTAGTAAAGTTAAGTGGTACTTGGGAAATGTTCCCTCAAAACCCCAGGTAACTGCTGAGAGTCAGGTGTGGGCTCTCTGAGGCTCTGCACACCCCAGTGCCCACACCAGTCAGGGAGCATGGCCATCTGATGAAAGGCCCCCACCTGTGCCTGGCAGGGAGTGCCTGGGGAGCAGGCTAAGTGGAAGGGTTTGGAGAGGTGGTCTTTTGACCAGCCTAAGGGGATGCCAGTCCAGAACCAAGAGAGAAAGCAAAGCCAGACAGATAGCAACAAGTCAAGGAAGCTGGCACCGTTCTTGGCCAGGAGAGGGGAGGGGGAGTACACAGCACAGGACAGAGACAAGAGAGTTCCTTCCTTCCTTTAGCCAACACATCCTTTCTGAGCTGGAGCTTTGTGACAGGTGCTGTTCTAGGCTCCAAAGCCTCTGTGACTACCAAGACAGAGTCCCTGCCTTTGTGGACTGCATATGACACGGAAGGAATATCTTTTTAATGAAAACCCACTATGACAGGGACAGTCACCATGAAGAAGAAGAAAACAGACTGATGGAGACCCCCTCAGAGCATGCTGAGAGAGAAGACCATTTCTTTCATAGTCAGATAGGAAAGGATACTTGAAGATTATGGGATCTGAACTGACACCTGAAAGTTGCAGAGAAACCAGGTGCGATCCAGGGAGTACACTGAGCATTCACTCCACAGAATATGCAAAGGTCCTTTGTCACACAAATGAGCTTGGCATTTCAAGGGGTAGAAAAAAAGATCAACCTGGTGGAAGGAGAGGGAGATGGGCCAATTCCTATAGTGTCCTAGGGATCATCAAGGAGTTTGGATTTATCCCACGAGTAATGAGAGTCCACAAGATGGTTTTAAGCAAGGGAATTGCTTGATCTGATTTCTGAGGATGTCCCTGCTCCGTGGCCATGCAGTTTTCTAAAGCAAACAAGAACGAGCCTATCTTATTTTCTTGGGGATAGAGAGGGCTGAGGAGGCAGGGAAGACATGGGATTAAGGACTTCTGGGTCTTCGATGAATCTTGATCTCAGCGGGCTGTTTGATAAAGGTTCTCACAGAGGTATGGATGGTATGGAGTCGGTTGCTTTATTTTCTCCACGTGCTGATACCCTACCGGGTAACTGTCATGCTACTGTCCTGCTGCAAGTAGGGTCTTTGGCAGTGTCCTCATGGCTCTGCCCTGGACTCTTTCCCAGCTAGACAGTTCAAACTGTAAATTGGTAGAAGATTCCAAGGACATGCTCATCAGACATGCTGCTGACATGTGGCTGTCAGAGAAGGCTAATGCCACAGATGACAGGCTCAGGAGTCACCATGGTGATCTTCCGAGGGCTGATGTTATGGGATGGAGTGGAAACATCCCTGATTGCATTTAGACTGGGGAACAAAGCCCAGGCAGGAGCTGGGGCACTTTGATGGAGGAACTCTCCAGGAAGGAGGCTGGCTAAAGAGGTTGATATAGCCCAGGAGGTGGACCAGCTCTATTCCCCTACACGGGCTTCCTTCCTAGAATGCTGACAATGTTCTTAGTCTTTCAGGGCTACTTTTCCAATCTGTGAAGTGGGGATGATACCGTCAAGTGTCTGGGAATGTGGAAGGGACCAAGTGTGTGCATGAATGTTGCTCTCTGGCCTCCCGTTTGCCTTGTGGTAGATTTATAACAAATGATGCCTCAAGTGGCCTTGGGGGAGGTGCCTGGAGAGCTCACAGCCGGGCTGTGCACCTCTATTCTAGGTACAGTGCTTTCTTCTAAACAACCCCATTGGCCTGGGCAGAGCACCCAGAGGGGAATGAACCAAGTGAGTCAGGTTTGAATTGTTCCAGCTGCCCACAGCAGTCTGGTGTTGGTGGCAGGCTGGGCAGAAGTGGGTTAGGGTGTCCTTTTACAGACATAATCACTGATAAGAACACCGGTCATCTGGCTTGCTATGCACCAGGCTTGTGTTGCCTTTGCCTAACTTACCTACCACACAACATCTAACGTTGAGAGGCGGTTACTTCCTTGACAGACAGGGGAAACAAGGCTTAGACAGAAGGTGAAGAGCAGCACAGGAATTGCCATCCAGCAACCACTGCTCCTTTTCCATCGCCTGGCTCCCAGGTTGGGAATGATGGGAGTATCAGTTGATGTCAAGTGGGAGCCATGCCTGGGGTGTTCTCATGGTCTTTTAGAAGGTGTTTTCTATGGAGGGTTTAGGGAATAACTCGGTCATTCAACTACTAGCCTTGCAAGTACCGTTGGACCTAAATTCAACTCCCAGAACATACACAAAAGTGGCGGGTGTGGTGGTATGTACTTATAAGCCCATCCCTAGGAAGGTGAAGACAGGAGGATTCCAGGGGCTTGCTAGTCAACCAATCTAAACTGACTGATGGACTCTGGACCAGTGGGAGACTCTGTGAGCAATGTTCCTAAGGAAGACACCTGAAGCTGACCTCTGGCTTCTGCATGTACATAAGCACACAACACCCCCACCCACCCACCCACCCACACAGGTAGTCTTGCACACATACATACACACACATACACATACACACTCATGTGCACAATTACACAGAGAGACACTGGGGAAAAAAAAAGAAGCTGCTTTCCTACTACTTGGTGCCTTTTTGAAGATTCAGTGCGTGACTCTTGTGTGTGTATGTGTAACCCAGAAACCAAATATAGATGCCAGTAGACTAACGTGATGGCCCCAGGTGTCTGCCTCCAGCTTTCCCGGTGATTGACACATAGAGCCTATGAAGGCTCTTGTCTGTGGTGCCCTCTCCCTCCCTCCTCTCTCCCTCTCCTTTCCTCTTTCCTCCCTCCTTCCCTCCCTCTACCTTCCTCCCTCAGCTGGATTAGTTTTTAAAGGAAACCCCAGATATAATTGATCCACACATATTTAACGTGTAGCTCTGAGAGATAAAGGCTTCTTTTGTTGTTTAAGTGTGACCACAATGCCATGTTCACAGTGTTTAAAAAAAAAAAAAAGCATCCTTGGGGTGAGGCTAATTCAGAAAAGCTATTGGCATACACCTGGCTTTCCAAGGTGGGGTGGGGGGTGGGAGAAAACTAAAACTGGCCCTTCAGGTGACTGGTCCTTCCTAGGAGTGGAGACACACCTGATCCCTTGAAAGGGAGGAGGAGGATCTGAAACTTGGGGCATCCTCTTTACTCTGATTGTTCTGAGGGCACAGCGGTGAGAGTAGGGCCTATTTATAGCCCTAAGTCTAGACATGGGAAGGAGGCAAAAGGAAGGGAATATTTGAGAGGGAGAGAAGAGTTATGAGGGAAAGAGAGGCTGAGAGTAGGAAGTGAGTCTTCTCTGTGGACCATCAAGGCTCGCTTCCCCTGGTTCTGAGGGAGCTGTGAACCTGACTGTTTTATACAGACCTGTGTGCATTGAGAAATGTGCTTGCATGTGTGTGTGAACTTCCGCATAATCAAACGTCACTATCGGAAAAGTAGGGGCATCCCATGGACACTGTTTTGGGTACTTCCTGTGCCTTCTTAGTGGATAGTGGATTGTCAAGGAGACCATGTCTTGGTTTACCTACAAGTGAAGCTGCAGCAGCTGAACCCCATGACATCCCTTTTATTTTTTTTCCCTTCTGTCTCTTAACCATCTTCCCTTTCCCCATGCCCTGGGTGGCAGCTGATTAGGTTTCCACAATGTGCCAGGCATAGGCAACTGTACCTGCCCCTTCCAGGAACCATTCGAGCACGCATAGCTGATGCTTCTAAGCTGGGGTTCCCAAGGTCCCTGGGAGCACAGTGAGGAAGGAAGGTGCCCCTCACCAAGGTTGCTAGTAGGTTGGGATGGCAGGCTTACCACCCCCTCCCTCCCATGAGAACCACTAACCAGGAGCTAGGTATTCATTGGCCCATCAAGTGTCCTCAGGTTGTTGGGGTATAGATCAGTGTTGGAGGTCAGGGACAGTGACAGGGGTGCAGGGAGAGCCTTATGAACTGGTTCAGTGTCCAAGCAAATACACACACACACACACAAATCAGATGCCATGACCCTGTTGGGGGCCACGCCAGCAATGGTGGATACAGGAATTTAGATGGTTGCACTGTGGAATCTGGGATGTAGGATTTGGTCAGGCTGTGAGCCTGAGCTATGCAGACATAATAGCTGATAGGTGGATGACCTTTGTGAGAGTGCCTGAACTGTTCAAGCAACCCTCCCCCATCTTCCTGGGAACCACACAAGGATATCAGAGTGCCTGAGATGCTGAATAACTTACTCAGGGTCATACAGATGAGCAGTTCCCAGTCAAGCAATATTCTGACACATCTGTCTATCGCAACGACTGATCAGACGACCAAAAAGGTCCAGATAGGCGCCTAAACAGATACAACCAGAAATCAGACTAACCTGTTCCGAGTTCGACCTCTGAGGCCAGTCTGATGAGGGTTGGGGAAGGGGCACGCTGTTTTCCGCCCAAACGCATCAAAATGTAAGACCTGGAGTCTCACTGCTCAGGAGCTCAGGATCTCGCCCTTCCCAGGATCTCTCACAGACCGCAACTCGATGTAAAAGCAAGAGGTTTTATTACTATCTCGATAGGGTCGCCCCTCCAAAGACAGGAGACGACCCCGAACATGCAAAGCACAGGGTTTTTATACCTGAAAACCAGATCACTTTTGGTCTATAGTTTACAGCTGGTTCTTTCTCAGAACAGCTCACCCCTTCAAGAGCTCTCTGCACCTGGCTTCAATTCAAATAACCACAGTTGTTTTTCTCATTACCAGGTGGCCCCTCATTCCCAGATGGTCCCTCAATGGGCTAGTGGGTACTGTTGAGCCCTATTGGTAGTTGGCTTTGTGTCTATCTGGCTAATCTTTCTTCTTGAGAAAGCAACAGGTTTTCTCACGAGGAAACATGTTTTCCACAGGTTGGGAATCCACCCTCTTTCCCCAAAGCCTGCATCCTGCTGGCAGGGCCACTGGTTGGTGAGCCGGTGAACATACTAACTCCTCTGTGTCTTTGGACCCTTTTATTTTATTTATTTATTTTTTGCAGAGCTTTGGAGCTGAGCGGTGGCAAGGATGAGATCTCCCTACTGGTGGAGCAGGAGTTCTTAAGCCTCACCAAAGAACATCTCATCTTGGTCCAAGAGGGCTCTGGGGAGCTTGCAACACCTATTGTCACTCCCCAGGGGACTCGAGAGCTGGCGCCCTGCTTTCTTGTGCCTCCTCTCGGGGTAGACAGCACTGAGTATGCAGGGTCCTCCATAATGGCTGGTGAGAAGCTTCGGGAGCAGAAGTTATCCATGCCCATCATCGGTAGCAGGCAGGACTCTGATTCTGCCATGTCTACAGTCACGGACATCCTTCATGCCGCCAAGGTCAAGAGTGTCAAAGGGACTAAGGACAAGGGCCATAGTCTGGGTGCCTCTAATTCGGAGATCAGCAAGCTCCTGGCCCAGTTCCCGCTGAAGTCTACTGAAATGTCCAAGGCCCCGGACAACAAGATGGTATTGGAAGAGACCAAGGTCATTAAGGACTTCCTGCAGAATAGCATGTTCAATGGCTCTGGACCCCGAGAGCCTATGGGGCTGGGCCCATTCCTGCTGCTGCCACCACCGCCTCCTCCCACACTCCCTGACAAGCTCCCTGAGTTCTCTCCTCCAAAGAGGCAGCTCCCAGTGTTTGCCAAGATCTGCTCCAAGACCGAGGCTGACCCCAACCTTGAGGGCCACCACTGGATTGGTGAGTGGGACTGAGAATGGGAGTGAGGGGGTTTTCAGAGAGGAGAGTCTTGATCAGGAAGCTGATAAAAGCCACAGTGCATATTTGTGCAAAGCAAAACAGTGCAGTCTGTGTGTGTGTGTGTGTCTGGGTGTGTCTGGGTGTGTCTGGGTGAGTATGTCAATGTGAGCATGTTCATATGTGGAGGAATACACATATGCTTATGTCTGGAGGCCAGAGGTAATGTCAGGTGGCTTCCTCTGTGGCTCTCCATCTTACTTCTTGAGATGGAAACATTTAGGGTCGCATAGGCAGAGTAGCTGGTCAGTGAGCTCCAAATGCCCTGGCTCTGTCTCCCTAGCACTAGGATTACAGACATAAGCCATTGCATCTAGCTCTTTATATAGATTCAGGGAATCCAAAACCAGGTTCTCAGGCAGATGTGACAAACATTTCACCAGTTGTTTGTGAAGGCCCTGAAGACGTGTAATTTCTGATTTACTAGATACCCAGAGCATGCCAGAGGAAGTATTTACTTTATCAGGAAAGGTCCCTGCCTGAGGTCTAGGCTGGGAGAGAAAGTTGGTTGGCATCTGGAGGTCACTTACCTCATTATGGAGGCACCCACACTAGTCATCAGGACTGGTCCACCCTCTCTAGGGCGTAAGTTATCCAGGCACAGTTCAAACTGTAGGTCCTGGGATTTGTCCTCTGGTACTCCAGAGGCTCAGATAAGCATGTTTTTCAACACTTGAATAGGAACTCCAGTCTTGCCAGGAATCTCATCCCCCTCTCCATGCTCCCTACCCATCTCTGGACTTTGTGTATGTTCAGACTGTTTTCCCACAGTCCCCAGTCACTAGGAGAATACATTATACTCATGCCAACCAAAAGAAAGGTCACCCCCAAGCTGAAGTGTGCTGGTTAACTGACAGTGCCGGTCTGGGGAGGGCCTACACCCTCTTCTCTGAGAAACAAGAACAAGTTATGCCGGAGGGATCGTTGTACAGGGTGAGTGCACTCACTAGAGAAAGCACAGGGGTGGCACGTCTGAGGGTGCCTGCGTGCGAATATTGGTGAGTGTGCTTGAAGTGCGTGTGTTTGCATAGTTAGGAGGCAGCAGAAAGACAGGCAGGCGAGGAAGAGAGAGACACACAGAGAGACAGAGACAGACAGACAGACAGAGGGAGAGGGATAGAGAGTGCCCAGCTGTTGGGGGGGGGTGTCTTGCAGATGTTCAAGAGACTGACTGTAGGTGTGTGAGAGGCTGCAAAGATGCCAGCCTCTGGGGAGAATGACTATTATTAGCGGTTATTTCAGCATTCTAGCTGGGGGCTAAACTCAGCAACCAAGGAACTCCTGGAAGAGACTCTGGGGACGTGTTCTGCTAAAAGTGTCATTGTCCCCTAAATTGGCCCTGGCTAGAGCAGTGCTTCCCTTTGCTGGGAAGGTAAGGTCCAGGCCCAATGCAGAGGCCCTCAGGGCTGCTGGGTCGGTTGGGGGTCCACGATAGGACGGTAACACTGACACACAGGTCCTTGGATCGGGCTATTATCAGAATTCCCGAGTGCCAGCAAGGTGTCTAGGGCAGCACTAGCCATCAGCCTGCAGATTGGCTTCTCAGCCAAGCTCCGTAGAGGTGTTCAGAGACAGGAAGTTCAGAGATAGGTGTCCAGTCTGAGGAAGGAGCAAGGGGCAGAGGGCAAAGCCAGCTTTCTGCTTTTAATTGTAATTATGTCCATATATATGTGTGTGACTATATGTATATGGTATATAAAATATATGTGTGTGCACATTTATAAAGTTATCGCCTTATCTCTTGGAGAAACACCCGATCCAAAGATGCTCAAGAGCTTTACGCGTAATGGCATGCAGCCTACGCACTTCCTCCCACACACTATAGATGACTGATGATGCCTAATCCAATGTAAATGCTGTATAAATAGTGGTTACAGCACGTTGTTTGGGGAATAATGGCAAGAAGTTCTGTCAGTGTTCAGTGAGGACACTGTGCTTTCTTAGAATGTTTTGCCTCCACTACCCACCCCCTCCCCCCATACACATTCCGGTTACAGCAACGAAGGGTGCGAGCTCTGGGTCAGAGTGTTCTTCTGGGAGGGATGGGTGCTCAGAGCATTTCAGTGAGGTCTGACTCTGGTGCCTATGCAGGCCCTCTGTACACTCCAGTCATTTACTGTGACTCATTTTGTCCCTTTGATGTTTCCCAGCATTCCTCTGTAGTTGCCCAGGCCTGTAACACCTTTCTGATAGCCTCAAATAAGAGCCTTGCTAAACCTTCCTTCCTTCTGGGCTTTAGGATCCTCTCAGACAGACAAGATCCCAGCCAGTATCTTCTCCCATTTTGTCTCTTTGTCACCTCATAGTGCCCATCTGCTGTCCTAGAGCTATTTCTGGGCACATTTCCCTCTTCCTTGTGTGAGCTCTTGTAGGGCAGTCTGGCTCTGACTCATCACTGTGTCCCCAGTACTCAGGGCTTGGCCTGGCACTGATGGGAGAGCTGAACGGCCTGTGAGAATCACAGCAGAGGTGAAGCGCATGATGAGGGACTAAACAGCACGGCCCAGACTGTGTGTTCTGTGGGGAAGTGTGTCTCCTTAATAAGCCACGTGCTCCCTCATGGCTGGACCACATCCAAGCACTGTGGATGGAAAGAAGGAAGGAAGGGAGAAAGGGAAAAATAATGGGAGAAGGAAGAGAAGAGAGGAGAGAGAAAGGGAAGAATAAGAATGAATGGCCAGGCATGGTGTTGCATGCCTTTAATCTCAGCACTCAGGAGGTGGAGACAAGCGAATCTCTGTGAGTTCAAAGCCAGCCTGGTTCACAAAGTGAGTTTGAGGTCAACCAGGGTTAAACAGTGAGGCCCTGTCTAAGAAAAAAAGAGGAAAAAGATATGAGTATATGGATAGATGATAATAGATGGATAAATAAATGGGGATGGATGGATGGATGGATGGATGGATGAGTGGACAGATGAATAGATAGGTAGATGAATGGATAGATGAATAAATAGACAAGTGGCTGGCTGGATAAACCAATGAACAGATGAGAGAATGTAAAGATGGATAAGAGTGGATGGGTGAGTAGGTAGGTGAATGGGTCAATAGGGAGCTGGATGAGCAGACAGATAAAGAGGCAAATGTATAAGGCAAGAATCTCAGAGTGGGCAGCAATCAGAGCAGACGTCAGCATGAGCCTGTGGATGCAACTGACTGAGATCTGGTTCCTCACATAGCCTAGACCTCAGTGTGAGCTATGGGCTACAAGAACGTAATCTACAAGAAGTATCTGCTTTCCAGAGGTTTTGACTCAAGCTCTCTCCTGTAGAACGAACCCCTGGCACCAAAGAGCTGGCCAAAGGTCGAGAGAGCCTCTTTCTTAGCCAGTGGCCCCAGAGCCGGAAGGACACCTGTGGTGAGGAGGCTCACAGTGACGCAGTGGGCACCATCTCCGTGACTCTGCCAACCAAGAAGCCTGTGTGGCCAGTTGAGAAGAACCTGCTCTATGAGTTCTTTGGGACCACCAAAAACCCCAGCGGGCAGCTGAGGCTTCGAAGCAAAGTAGATATGGACGGGCTGGATCTGAAATGTAAGTGAAATCTACCTGGAGGTTTACCTGGAAACCCTCCTAAGTCCAGGTAGGGGTACCTCATCCTGTCCGTGGGCAAGTCACTGTTTCCCCTCAGGTCTCAGGATTTTTAACTCCATCAAATGGAGGAAATGATTTTCTCCCAGCATCCCCAAAGGGAATCCAACTGCTAGAGGAATGTAATTGGTTTTCAGAGATCCCACGGGCACAAACAAAAACTGATGTGGCACACGCCTCCAACCTGAGATGTGTTGCAGCTTCTCAGTTTGCCATGGAGAAATCCATGCTTTGTACTATTTCCACAATGAGAGAATTAGTGACCCAGCCCGGCTGCCTCTCCTTCGCCCTCCTACAGCTGCGTCAGTCATAAAGTCAAAAACCCCTTTCCAAACACAAACAAGTCAATAAAAAAGAGATGCTGATTTCATAGCCCATGGTTGTCTCTGCAAAGGGTAAAAATCCAGTATTCACACTCAATAACAATTAAACTTAACCTCATTCTTTTAAACTCAGTATTAAGTTAGCCAGCACTGAACTATCTCATGTTTTTAAATACTTGGCTTTGAGAACTAAAGAGAGGGCTCAGGGGTCAAGACTGCTTACTGTTCTTCCAGGGGACCTGATTTTGGTCCCCAGCCACGCATGTTGAATGACTCACAGGACCCTCTAACTCCAACTCCGGGGAATCTGACACCTGCTGTCTTTACACACACATGACACAAACACACATGTGCACGTGCGCGCACATGCATGAACACACGCTCACACATACACATAAAGAAAAAAATAAAATTAACCTTTGAAATATTTAGAAAGCCATTCCCACACACAGAGCCAACAACCTGCACAAAGTTTCTAGTGTTGCCGGGTAGCCACCCCTGGTCCCGTGGATTTAATCATTACAGGGGGGACCCTTCCTTTGCAACAGCTTTGCACTTGTCTGGACAAAGCTGGAATTCGGTTTTGCAAGCAGGTGAAATACAGCCCCAGTAATGTGGTTTATTGCATGCCTTGCTCACCAGCCTCATTTACCAGTGAGTGATGGGGAGAGAAGCCAGCCCTTCCAAATGAGCAAGCGCCATTAGAAATCTCCTAAACCGAAAAGGACCCTCTTGGAACTCAAAGGACCTCACCCGCGAGAATATGTACCCCAGGTAGCTGTGGCCAAGAGGGCTTCCAGCTTCTCACTGGGACAGGCACTAGATGCTCTCCCTCTGTTTGACTTGCAGTTAACCCACCCGCGACGGTGCCTGACAAGAACAACATTAAGTATGCTGGGAACGTTTTCGCCCCCCGCTTCACCACAGCCTTGACCTCCACCACCCTGAACCAGCCTCTCTGGCTCAATCTGAACTGTCCACCTCCTCCGGTGTTTTCCAGCCACTCTACCTTCCCACAGTATCAGGTAAGGGAGCCGCTGCAGCTCCTCCCCCGCACCCCTCCAAGGAGCATGCTGCAGCAAGAACCTCGGGACTCCCCTCAAACTCCATCCCTAACCATAGGTTACATGAGGATTGAGAGTCGACATCGTTAACCCGCGGACCTCTGCTCTTATCTTCATAGTGATCAGACCGTCTCACCACTTGGTGCACACACACACACACACACACACACACACACACTCATGTGCTCCCACACGTGAATACCATGTATGCACACATGATCTTGGGATCCTAGCTGAAAAAAGAATTACAACTCCCACACAGAGTAGATCGTGAAGAACTTGTAGCCAGGTTTGAAATTTTACTCACGGAGCTTATTTATGCGAGGGAAAATGTAGTTTCTTCATTTTGTCCATTTAACTTAATATCCCTTAAGAGCCGTGGCCTGCTTGGTAGAAGGAAGAAAGAATCAAATAAATGTCCACTCTAGTTTAAGCCTTTGTCCGATCCAATAACTTAACAGTCCCCTTAGGTAGTGCTCCGTGTTTTCAGGAGAGGCGCTCAGCGTCCAAGATTTCCCCCATCGCCTTCTGTTCCTGCTCCTGGCTCTTCTCCATCGTGTCACGTAGCTCCTCTAGGAAGCACAGGGTCTCAGACCTGTGCATCCAGACCTTGAGCCATGTGCTGGCCTGGCCCACCCTAAGCAGGTCTTGAACGTGGAAATGGAGAAGGAATTTGTGTCACGCTCAACCTGTCTTCCTCCATGTTCATTCTGCTTGGGGCCAGTGCCATTCCTTTGTTTACAACAGAGCAGGAAGCAAATGGCCTAGACATCCCAGGTAGGCAGGGGGCTTCTCTGCTCTAAGGACTCCCTTTCATCTTCATCTTAAAGGAGCTTAGCGAAGGACCCGTTTCTGTTTTGTTTTCAACATTTTCAGAAAGAAAGAAAAAAAAAAATTAGTCCCTGCTTCCCCGCCCTCCACCGGTACAAAAATCTTTGCAATTCATGATGAGGGTGGAGATTGTCCGAGGGTAATCACGGGGCATCATCTTCACATTAGTGATATCATCTGCACACAATCTCAAGAGAAGCATCGGGGTCATTAATTCATGGCATCCTTCACTGGCATTCTCAGCCCCTTGCAGTTTGGGGCTTGCCTAATTCCCGCTCATTTATTCACCTACTCATTGACTGACTGATTTTTATTTATTTATTCATCTTCTTAAGTAATTTTTAAAGACCTTTGCTCTGTGCTTACTGTAAGCTGAGCACCGTGCTAGGTGAGGGCACTCAAAGGTGATGAAGAGGCCTGGAGTCCAGGGCAAGCCCAGGAGTCAATCAAAGACACGGGGGATACACTCAATCTCAAAATCAGGAACAACTGTATGCTTTTCCCTGGTTGGAAGTCAGGCCTGCTGAATGCATGCCCAAAGCTCATGGTGTCAGGACGCATTGCAATGCTTCATCGACTTGGCCTTTTTGAGCAAGGTTTGAACATGGTTTCTGAGCATAAAAGTCTGTCTCATGTCTTCAGAGACACTGCTATTCTTATTGTAGGGCTGGCTGTGACTTCTTTTTTTTAATTTTTTATTAATTACACTTTATTCATTTTGTATCCCCCCATAGGCCCCTCCCTCTTCCCCTCCCGATCCCACCCTCCCTCCTCTTTCTGCATGCATGCCACTCCCCAAGTCCACTGATAGGGGAGGTTCTCCTCTCCTTTCTGATCTTGGTCTATCAGTTCTCATCAGAAGTGGCTGCATTGTCCTCTTCTGTGGCCTGGTAAGACTGCTCCCCCCCTCAGGGGGAGGTGATCAAAGAGCAGGCCAGTCAGATTATGTCGGAGGCAGTCCCTCTTCCCATTACTATGTAACCCACTTGGACACTGAACTGTCATGGGCTACACTGTGCAGGGGTTCTAGGTTATCTCCATGAATAGTCCTTGGTTGGAGTATGAGTCTCTGGAAAGTTCCCTGTGTTCAAATTTTCTTGTTCTGTTGCTCTCTTTGTGGAGACCCTGTCCTCTCCAGCTCTTACTATTTCCCACTTCTTACATAAAATTCCATTCACTCTGCCCAACAGTTGCCCATCAGGCTCAGCATCTTCTTTGATAGTCTGTAGGGTAGAGGCTTTCAGAGGCCCTCTGTGGTAGGTTCCTAGTTTGTTTCCTGTTTTCTTCTTCTTCTGATGTCCATCCTCTTTGCTTTTCAGGATGGGGATTGACCGTTTTAGTTAGGGTCCTCTCTCTTGCTTAGTTTCTTTAGATGCACAGATTTTAGTGGGTTTGTCCTATGTTGTATGCCTATATGAGTGAGTATATACCATGTGTGTCTTTTTGCTTCTGGGACAACTCACTCAGGATGATCCTTTCCAGGTCCCACCATTTACCTGCAAATTTTATGATTTCCTTATTTTTCATTGCTGAGTAATATTCCATTGTATAGATGTACCACAATTTCTGCATCCATTCTTCAGTTGAGGGGCATCTGGGTTGTTTCCAGCTTCTGGCTATTACAAATGAAGCTGCTACAAACATGGTTGAGCAAATGTCCTGTCTGTGTACTTGAGCCTCTTTTGGATATATGCCCAGGAGTGGTATGGCTGGATCTTGGGGAAGCGCTATTCCTAGTTGTCTGAGAAAGTGCCAGATTGATTTCCAGAGTGGTTGTACAAGTTTACATTCCCACCAGCAGTGGAGAAGGGTTCCCCTTTCTCCACAACCTCTCCAGCATGTGTTGTCACTTGAGTTTTTGATCTCGGCCATTCTGATGGGTGTAAGGTGAAATCTCAGGGTTGTTTTGATTTGCATTTCCCTAATGGCTAATGAGGTTGAGCATTCTTTAAGTGCTTCTCTACCATTCGATATTCCTCTACAGAGAATTCTCTGTTTAGCTCTGTTCTCCATTTTTTAAGTGGATTACTTGGTTTGCTGCTTTTCAGCTTCTTTAGTTCTTTATATATACTGGATATGAGTCCTCTGTCAGATAAAGGGTTGGTGAAGATTCTTTCCCAGTATGTAGGCAGTCGCTTTGTTTTGATGACAGTGTCCTTTGCTTTGCAGAAGCTTTTCAGTTTCATGAGGTCCCATTTATTGATTGTTGCTCTTAGAGCCTGTGCTGTTGGTGTTCTGTTCAGGAAGTTTTCTCCTGTACCAATGAGTTCTAGGGTATTCCCCACTTTTTTTTCTAGTCGATTTAATGTGTCTGGTTTTATGTTGAGGTCTTTGATCCACTTGGACTTCAGTTTTGTGCAGGGTGATAAGTATGGATCTATTTTTATTTTTCTACATGTAGGCATCCAGTTGGACCAGCACCATTTGTTGAAGATGCTATCTTATTTCCATTGTATGGTTTTGGCATCTTTGTCAAAGATCAGGTGTCCATAAGTGTGTGGGTTTATTTCTGGGTCCTCTGTTCGGTTCCATTGATCCACCATTCTGTTTCTATGTCAGTACCATGCAGTTTTTAAAACTGTTGCTCTATAGTACAACTTAAGATCAGGGATGGAGATACCTCCAGAAGATCTTTTATTGTAGAGGATTGTTTTAGCAATTCTGGGTTTCTTGTTATTTCATATGAAGTTGAGAATTTTTCTTTCCAGGTCTGTAACGAACTGTGTTGGTAATTTTATGGGAATTGCATTGAATCTGTAGATTGCTTTTGGTAAGATGGCCATTTTTACTGTTAATCCTGCTGCACTATGAGCATGGGAGATCTTTCCATCTTTTGATATCTTCTTCTATTTCTTTCTTCAGAGACTTGAAGTTTTTTTCATACAAGTCTTTGACTTGCTTGGTTAGAGTTACCCCGAGGTACCTTATGTCATTTGTGGCTATTGTGAAGGCTGTTGTTTCCCTAATTTCTTTCTCAGCCCTTTTGTCTTTTGTATACAGGAGGGCTACTGATTTTTTTGAGTTAATTTTGTATCCAGCCACTTTGCTGAAGGTGTTTATCAGCTGTAGGAGTTCCCTGGTAGAGTTTTTGGGGTCACTCAGGTATACTATCATATCATCTGCAAATAGTGATAATTTGACTTCTTCCTTTCCAATTTGTATCCCCTTGATCTTCTTCAACTGTCTTATTGCTCTAGCAAGGACTTCCAGAACTGTTGAAGAAATATGGAGAGAGTGGGCAGCCTTGTCTTGTCCCTTTTTTCAGTGGGATTGCTTTAAGTTTCTCTTTGTTCAGTTTGATGTTGGCTATAAGTTTGCTGTATATCGCCTTTACTATGTTTAGATATGTGTCTTGTATCCTTGATCTCTCCAATACTTTAATCATGAATGGATGTTGGATTTTGTCAAATGCTTTTTCAGCATCTAGGGAGATTATCATGTGTTTTTTTTTTCTTTCAGTTTGTTAATATGGTGGATCACATTGATGGATTTCCGTATATTGAACCACCCCTGCTTACCTGGGATGAAGCCTACTTGGTCATGGTGGATGATATCTTTGATGTGTTCTTGTATTCGGTTTGCAAGTATTTTGTTGAGTATTTTTGCATCAATGTTCATAAGGGAGATTGGCCTGAAGTTCTCTTTTTTTGTTGGGTCTTTGTTAGGTTTAGGTACCAAGGTGACTGTGGCTTCATAGAATGAGTTTGGTAATGTTGCTTCTGTTTTGATTTTGTGGAATAGTTTGAAGAGAACTGGAGTTAGCTCTTTTTTGAATGTCTGGTAGAATTCTGCGCTGAAACCATCAGGTCCTGGGCTTTTTTTGGATGGGAGACTTTCGATGACTGCTTCTATTTCCTTGGGGGATATAGGACTATTTAATTGATTTACCTGGTCCTGATTTAGCTTTGGTAAGTGGAATCGATCAAAAAAAAATTGTCCATTTCATTTAAATTTTCAAATTTTGTTGCGTATAGACTTTTGAAGTAAGTCCTAATGATTGTTTGGATTTCCTCAGTGTCTGTAGTTATGTCCCCCTTTTCATTTCTGATTTTGTTGATTTGGATGGTGTCTCTCTGCCTTTTAGTTAGCTTGGCTAAGGGTTTGTCTATCTTGTTGATTTTCTCAAAGAACCAGCTCTTGGTTTCATTGATTCTTTGAATTGTTTTATTTGTTTCTAATTGATTGATTTCAGCCCTGAGTTTGATTATTTCCAGCCGTCTACTCCTTTTTGGTGTGTCTGCTTCTTCTTTTTTCTAGGGTTTTTAAGTGAGCCATTAAGTTGCTTGAATGCGCTGTCTCAAATTTCTTCTTGAAGGCACTTAGTGCTATGAACTTTCCTCTTAGCACTGCTTCCATTATGTCCCATAAGTGGATATGTTGTGCCTTCATTTTCATTGAATTCTAGGACGACTTTAATTTCTTGCTTTATTTCTTCCCTGACCCAGCTGGCATTTAGTAGCAAGTTGTTCAGTTTCCATGTGTATGTAGGCTTTTTGCTATATCTGTTGTTGTTGAGGTCCAGCTTTATTCCATGGTGATCAGATAGGATATAAGGGATTATTTCAATCTTCTTGTATCTGTTGAGGCTTGCTTTGTGACAAACTATGTGGTCTATTTTGGAGAAGGTTCCATGAGGTGCTGAGAAGAAGGTAAATTCTTTTGTGTTTGGGTGTAAGGTTCTGTAAATGTCTGTTAGCTCCATTTGTTTCATGACCTCTGTTGGAGATATTGTTTCTTTGTTTAATTTCTGTTTAGTTGACCTGTCCTTTGTTGAGAGTGAGGTGTTGAAGTCTCCCACTATTAGTGTGTGGGGATCTATGTGTGGTTTAAGTTTTACCAATGTTTTTTTCACAAATGTGGGTGCCCTTGTATTTGGGGCATAGATGTTCAGGATTGTGATGTCTTCTTGGTGGAATTTTCCCTTGATGAGTATGAAGTGTCCTTCCCCATCTCTTTTGATTAATTTTGGTTGAAAGTTTATTTTATCAGATATTAGAATGGCTACTCCTGCTTGCTTCTTGCATCCATTTGCTTGGAAAGCCGTCTTCCATCCCTTTACCTTCAGGTAATGTCTATCTTTGTGACTTAGGTGTGTTTCTTGTATACAACAGATTGCTGGGTTTTGTTTACGTATCCATTCTGTTAGTCTGTGTCTTTTTATTGGAGAATTAAGTCCATTGATATTGAGAGAGATTAATGACCAGTGGCTGTTAGATCCTTTGACTTTGATGTTGGCTGTGGTCATACGGTTGTGTGCTTGGTTGCTTTTTGTTTTACTGTAGTGGGGTTATTTATTTCCTGTGTTTTCTTGGATGTAGCTAGTTTTCTTGGGTTGTATTTTCCCTTCTAGTATCTTCTGTAATGCTGGATTTGTTTGTAGGTATTGTTGAAATTTGTTGTTGTCATTGAATATCTTGTTTTCTCCGTCTATGAGGACTGAGAGTTTTGCTGGGTATAGTAGCCTGGGCTGACATCTGTGTTCTCTTAGGATCTGCATGATATCCATCCAGGCCCTTCTGGCTTTCATAGTCTCTGTTGAAAAGTCAGGTGTAATTCTAATGGGTTTGCCATTATATGTTACTTGGCCTTTTTCTCTTGCAGCTTTTAGTACTTTTTCTTTGTTCTGTATACTTACAGTTTTGATTATTATGTGGCGGGAGGATTTTCTTTTCTGGTCTAATTTATTGGGTGTTCTATAGGCCTCTTGTATTCTTATTGGCCTCTCCTTTAAGTTGGGGAAATTTTCTTCAATGATTTTGTTGAAGATATTTTCTGGGCCTTGGTGCAGGGAATCTTCTTTTTCCTCTATTCCTATTATTCTTAGGTTTTGTCTTTTTATGTTGTCTTGAATTTCTTGGATGGTCTGTGTCAGGAATTTTTTAGATTTAACATTTTCTTTGACAGATACATCTATTTCTTCCATTGTATCTTCCACACCTGAGATTCTTTCTTCCATTTCTTGTAGCCTATTGGTTATGCTAACCTCTGTAGTTCCTGCTTTCTTCCCTAAGTTCTTTCCACAATTTCTTCCATTTGTGGTTTTTTTTTTTTTTTAATTTTTCCAATTCTATATTCAGGTCTTGAGCTATTTTGTTGGTTTCCTTCACCTGTCTGATTGTATTTTCATGTTTTTCCGTCAATTCCTTCAGCTGTTTGTTTGAACAATCCACTGTTTCTTTTATATCATTCAGTGATTTAAGCATTTCCTCTCTAAAGGCCACAGACTGTTTGGCTGCAGCTTCCTCTATTTCTTTTCGTATTTTATTTGTTTCCTCTGTTATCTTCTTCATGAGCATAGATGTTAGGTCATCTCCTTGAATTTCTATTATTCTGGGGTGTCTAGGGCTATTTGCCCCTGGATAACTGGGTTCTGGAGATGCCATATTGCTCTGGCTTTTGTTGGTTGAACTTTTACGCTGTCCTCTACCCATTGGGCTATCTTAGTTGTTTGAATTTAGTTTCTGGTTGTTCCTGGACTCTTGTAGTGGAGAGAATCCCTTTGGCTGGAAGATGGTTTTTCCTGAAGGAAGACTTCTCAGCTTTTTGGGTATAGTCACTGGATGTCCGGTGTTTTTCAGGAGTTGCTACAGCTCACCTCAGGCATAGAGACCTGGGTGGTAACTGTGGTCCTGATTAGTCAAGAGGGCTCTCCTCTTACCAGGAGAAGTCCTGGAGACGGCTGCCCTCCTTCTGGGTTTCTTGCTGTAAATTTAGTGATCAGCTGCTGTAACTTGTGTGTCCCGTGGTTTGGTCTGTTTTGTTAGGGATAACTGGTTGCCCCTTGGAGCAGTATCTGGGGGTTGATCTCACGGTTCCCGGTCTTTTGTAGGTCTGAGGTTGGGGCTTTGTGCCCCAGAACCCAAGAGGTAATCTGTGGCGGGTGAATACTGCTGTCCTGGTAACAGCAGGCTATCTGGGGCACAGTAGTTCCCTGGGTTGGGCCAGTCTGTGGGACCTTTTCCGGAGATATACTGGGTTGCCTAAGTTCATCTTCTTTGCTTCGTTCCTTGTTCCTTGTGAGGGTTTCTCCAGACAGTGACTCTAAGACTCTGGTGTCTTGGGGCACACAGTTCTGTCTGTAAGGAGTAGTTGGTACAAAGCAGGCCTCTGGGCTGGCAGAGCGTGTGCCCGCCTGCTAGTATGTGGGAGCTGAGTTTCCAATCACTCTGTTTCCCTGTTTGGGCCCGGATCTGTGATGGCTGGGCGTACTCACCTGTTTGCGATCTGCAGTCTGCTAGACTTTCCCTAGGTGACCCCAGCAGCACGGTTTCTTCCTTCCCTGTGGGGCCCTCTCCGGACAGGGGTTCCCAGTCCCTGTTGCACTGGGGTGCGCAGCTCTTCTGTACCAGCTCACCAGTACAGAAGAGCTGCGCGTGCAGCTCTCCGAGTGGCGGGAGCTCAGTTGTGATGGCGGTGGGTACCCGAGGTCCGAGAGACCTTCCGGGGAAAGACTGGGTGACCCGTGATCAGACTCACAACTTTGCTTCCCCGTGGGGTTTTCTTGCGACTGGGACTCCCAGTCTCAGGCACCCTTGTGCCTACCCATCAGCCTGGGAAAGTGATCGGGACATGCAGACTTGCGGCTCCAGCCTGGAGACCCAAAGCCCGAGTTACCCGGGATTTCTTCCGGGTTCTGGCTGGGTAGCCGTGAGTGGACCCAACCGATTCCCACGCTGTGGGAGCCTCCCCTCACCTGGGAAACACGATCCCTGTAGTTTCAGGGCCCAGAGTTCAGTCTCCTGGTTGCTGCACAGAGAGTGCTGACCCGCTTCTCAGACACAGTGCTCTCCTGGCGCCGCCATCTTGGCTCCCCGACTTCTTTTTTTAATTAAAAAAAATTAAATTTTGAATAAACAAAAATTAAAATTAAAAAAAGTTTTTATTTTCTATCCCAGTTATAACCCCCTCCCTCTTCCCGGTCCTACCCTGTTTCCCCTATTTTTCAGAGGAGGGGAGACCCCCACCCACCCACCCCAACCCACCCCAAGCCTATCAAGTTGCATTAGGGCTGAGCACATCCTATTCTCCTGCGGCCTGGTGAGGTAGCATTGCTAGGGGAAAGTGATGAAAAAGCAGGCAGCAGAGTCCATGTCACAGACAGCCCCCATTCTCCTTACTAGGGAACCTATAGGTGGACAGAGCTGCCCATCAGCTACATCTGTAGAGGGGGTCTAGGTTCAGTCCATGCATGGCCCTTGGTTGGTGCCTCAGTCTCCACAGGCCTTCGTGGGCCCTGGTTATTGGCACTTTTGGTTTTCTTGTGGAGCTCCTGTCCCCTCTGGGTCCTTTTATTTCCCCCTCCCCGACTCTTCCACAAGGCTCCCTGCGCTCTACCCAATGGTTGGTTGTGGGTCTCTATATCTGTTTCCATCAGCTGCTGAGTGGAGCAACTCAGAGGACAGCTATATTAGGCTCCCGTCTCTAAGCACAGTAGAGTATTGTTCATAGTGTCAGAGGCTGGCTGTCCCCCATGAGGTCTCAGATTGGGCCAGTCATTGGTTGGAGATCCCCTCAATCTCTACCTTTATCCTTGCACATCTTGTAGGCAGGGTAAATTTGGGTTGAAGTTTTTCTGGGGGGTTGATCTTCCCCTCTCTCCACTAGGAGTCGTGTCTAGTTAGAGGGTGGCCTCTTCAGTCTCCATGATCCCTGTCTCAGCCAGAGTCGCTCTCATATTCTCTCAGGACCCTACCCTGTTGTAGGTCTCCGCCTTGTCACAGAGAAGCCCAAGGTTTCTCTTCTCTCTGCAAGCCCTCTGTCTTCCCGCTCCATTTTCCCCAGGCCTGATATCACCCTCATTTCTTTCCATGCTCCTTCTCTTCACCTGTTCCCTATCTTCAACCACTTTTACTGTTTATTCTATTTCTACTTCTGAGTGGGAGTTAAGCTTCCTTCCTTGAACCCTTGTTACTTATCTTCTTTGGGTCTGTGAGTAGTAAAATGATTGCCCTGTACAATATGGCTAAATTCCACGTTAAGTACATACAGACTATGTGTGTCTTTCTGGATCTGCGTTACCTTAGGATGATCTTTTCTAGTTCCATGCATTTGCCTGCGAATTTCATAATTTCCTTGTTTTTAATAGCTGATTAGTATTCCCTTGTGTAAATGTACCACAATTTCTTTATACATTCTTCAGTGAAGGGGCATGTAGGTTGTTTCTAGATTCTGGCTATTATGAATAAAGCAGCTATGAACATAGTTGAACAAGTGTCCTTGTAGGGTGGAGCATCTTTTGGGTATATGCCCAGGAGTGGTATAGCTGGGCCTTTAAGTGCTATTTCAAATTTTCCTGAGATAGTGTTAGATTGATTTCCAGAGTGGTTGTACAAATTTGCACTTCCACCAACAATGGAGGATGGTTCTTCTTTCTCCTCATCCTCCCCAGCATGTGCTGTCACTTTTTTTTTTAATCTTCAGCTGTGAATTTTAGAAGGAGGGAAACTGAGTCAGCACCTCTGCATGGCAAATTTCTAGAAGCAGAGAGTACTTTCTTGTAGATCAAATTATAGATTTTCTATAACATGCATTAGAAGTTTAGCCATGTAGTGTCTCAAACAGGTATATCCTCAGGCTCATGCTGAAACATTCCCTGACTGCTGCTCATTCTGGTTTTTTTGTTTTATGTATCTATCTTTCTGTTCACTTGGCTATTCATCCATTATCCATCTATCCATCCATCTACTCATCCATCCACCTATCCATCCACCTATCCATCTACCCATCCATCCATCCATCCATCCATCCATCCATCCATCCATCCATCCATCCATCCAATTTTGCAAAGAAGTTGTGTCTATGCCTATGTAAGAGGACCTACTGGATTCTGTGAGCAATTCAGGCAGTGAAAGGGCTCAGTTGAAGTTGGCCATGAAGGAAGTGATCCTCTCAGGTGGTAGATAAAGACAGCATTTCTATCTTTTCACGGCATCAGCATCTCAGAATCTCCTAGTACTTGCTTGGAGACAACTCCAGGATCAGGAGTTGATCAGGAGTTCTGATATAGTAGAAAGAAGGCACATCTGGAAACCTGAAGATAAGTGAGAGGGTTCGGCAGCATCTGTGCTGTATGGCCTTGGGCAAGTTCTTTAACAGTCCCAGTTTGTCTGTAGGAAAGCAGGGCTTATCATAATTACAGCAGCAGCAGAACCTGATTGGGTTGTAAGGATTAATTGAGCCCACTCACAGGGAAGGACTCTTAAAATCCCCAGTGTGACACAGATGTTCATTTCATTAATATTCAGTTATGGCCCTCTAAGAAAAGGGGGTCAGGGAGTTCAGTAGACCTTGAGGGGGCAGAGAGAACAGGGGACTAGTCTGTCACAGTGTCTTCCACACAGGGCCTAAGGAATAAAGATGAGGCCCCAAATCCAATTTACTCAGAGCTCTGCGGTGGAGACGCTCAGAGATAGGAAGACAAGGTTCCCCCACACGAAGCCTGGGCATCTCAAGATAAAGGAGGAACGCTGTGCCGGGAAAGGCTATGGCCTCAAGCGAAGAGGAGTGAATGCTTTATTTGCCCTTATTCGCTCGTGATTTTACAAAGCTGCAATTCTAACAACCGCAAACATCCCTAGAGTCAGGCAGCCTTTCTCATACTAATGAACACAACAACACTTCTCACAAGGAGGGGCCAGGGCTGGCCAGCTGCATGCCCTCCATCAGCCTCAGTGTGGCCCTGCGCAGCACAGGCAGTATTGGTGCAGGGCTGCCTGGTTGTTTACAGCCCTGGGAGAGGTGTCAGGCGAATGAATGGATTTGAAATGAAGCAGCCATAGAGGAGCCCTCAGCAACCTACCCAGAGGTCTTATAGCTAGCTCACCGAGGGCCGGGAATGAGCAAGGTCATCCCATCCCTTTGGCAGGACTTCTCAGTCCAGGTTTATGCCAGGGCAGGTGGTTGGGAGCTGGCTGCAGCATGGTAGTGGGTGAGGCTGTCCTGGTTGCAGAACTTTAAGCTATAGGGCATGAAAGGTGGTGAAAGGACTGGCTTTAGGCAAGGGCTGGCGAAAGTGGGAGGGGCCAAGACAGGAAGGTCTCAAGTGTCACTGCTTAGTAACAGAAGATGGGCAGGGCTCTCTGACAGGATGTGCTATTCTTAATTCTCAGAGAGCTGGAAGCTGGGATAGGAAGGAAGGCTCAGGAGGCTTCTCTGCTGACTTCACATCAGAGATTGGGGAGCCCTTCATGAGGAGTTAAGGACATCATCAGGAGCTGGTGTCCATCATTAGCACTTTGGTGATTGACACAAGCCTAGAAGAGAGGCAGTTACTTTGGGATGAAGAATGCTCTGGAAAGATGTCCTGGGCTAAGAGGTGCACTGGGATTTGAGTATCATCCTAGGTGCAGAGTGTCCAGCTTATTAGCTTCTCTGGGCCACGCTGGATGAAGAATTGCCTAGAGCCACACATAAAATCAAGGGGTATACAATCCATGACCTGTGGGCTACAAGAGCAAACATGTTTGCTTTACATGACATTGGGACCATACAGTGTCATCTATGATGTTCATGCCTTAGAATCATGCTATCAAGTTACACAATAGTTGTAAACCAATCTTACAATAGTGTTTTAAGTAAGCTTACAATTTCATGTTAGGCTGCATTTGTAGCTATCCTGGTCTCCACGTAGCCTGAGGGGTTGGGACTAGACACCCTTGTGATGTAGGTAATGACTGGGTGGACATTTGGAGGGGCTCATGCTTTGTAACATTTCTGCTAGGTGTGTGTGTGTCTTGTGTTTGTATGGCCACAAGGATATCCCACCCTTAATCAGAGTTGTGAATAAAATTTCCATCCCCTCAGGCTAAGCTGCTAGAGATTCTGGAGGGAGGGGCCAGTGGGGGATGATGGACAGACGTAACATTTACAGAGTCCTTACTATGTGCCCAGGTGCTTTCTCCGCTCTTTCCTGGCATTGCTTTATTTATCCTCCTGCTTACCCTCACCATGAGTTACAGATGCACACGGGCCCGTAACAGCAGAAACCCAAATGAGAGCGCATGAGAGCACAGTTGCACATCTGTACACAGAATCACAGCTGGCTAGATGCAGGTCCCTACACATGCAGATATTCTTGGACACGGATTTATCAAAATATCAGAAACGATGCACAGAAGTGTAGAACACCTCAAGTGCTGGGTGAGAATGGGCTTAGGGAAAGGTACAAATGGCCCACAAAGGCTGAGGAGACAGCACAGTCCATAAATTGCTTACCTTGCAAGCTTGAGGACCTGGATTTGACCCACCAGCACTTAAATGAAAAAGCTGGGCGTTGTTAGGCAGAGTTGTGATCCCAGTCCTGGGGAGGTAGAGACAGGAGGATCTTTGGGGCTTACCAGCCAGCCAACACAGTCTACTTGGTGGGCCTCTGGCCAGCGAGAGACCTTATCTTAAGAAAATGAAGAGGGGCAGCACCCGAGGAATGACACAGGAGGTTCGTCTCTGCCTTCTACATACACACGCAGAATTGTGACAACAATTATGTGGCCATTCCCACAGGCTTCGTGGGCCTGGCCACCCACTCTTCTGAAGATAATGGAGAGTCTTTCAGAAGGTGGAGTATAGCTTTCTCGGGGACCCACCAGCCTCCGCAAATACTCAGAAAGAAAGCTTTGGAGTCTGTTGAAGAGGGGCTTCTCATGTGATCTGAGCTGAGCTGGCCACAGCCTGATCCAGTCAGCTCTAGGCAACTTCCTGGAGTTGGTCAGCTGGATATGGGAAGTCAGCCCTGGAAGTAGGTCTAGGCCCATGAGTGGATGCTGAGGTATACAGTGTTCATGCTCAGCCAGCATCAGGAACCTCTCTCTTTCTCCTTAGGGCCTGTACCCACAAAGGTCAACCAGGATGCCCTACCAGCAGGCTGTGCACCCCCCACTGGGGTGCTACTCCAGACAGGTGAGTAGGTGCCTTCCGCTCCTATGCCCTGGCTCCATGGAGGTCTTCAGGTCAGAAAGATAGCTGTTCTTCATCCTCGCCCAGCACTCACCACCACTACTTTCTGGCCTATCACCTTCTTAAGGGGACACACACATACCGAGCTGCTGAATCACAGACCAGTGTCGCCACATGGTAATACCAGATATCACTCAACAGAGTCCTTACCTTACGACAATGCCAGGCCCTTCCCAAAGGCTTCTCCTATATTAACTGAACCTTCTCAACCACCTTATAATGTATGCTATTGACGGGGAAACTGAGGCACAAAGAGATTGTACCGTAACACTTACATATAAGCCTGGATCTGCTGTGACAACCAAGTAGCTTCAACGACTCGGGGACCTTCATAAAGTCACTGTTCTTGCTCCCGAGTCTCTGGGTTGGCTGAACTGGC
This sequence comes from Meriones unguiculatus, assembly GCF_030254825.1. Lineage (NCBI taxonomy): Eukaryota > Metazoa > Chordata > Mammalia > Rodentia > Muridae > Meriones > Meriones unguiculatus. The sequence goes on from NC_083351.1 coordinate 23,342,113, forward strand.
ATGTGGATCAGGGTCAGGTCTAGCCTCCTTTCTCTTTGGAGGTGTGACCTGAAGATGCAGGAGCCATCGTTCCCCTCTTACTGAGTGACAGGAGTGCATAAAGATAAGGGGAAAGTCACAGTCCTTCCCGAAGCCTCTGCTCTGTACATGGCGATGGCCACGTACTTTCAGCTGGCCAGAGCTAACCCCACAGCTCTGCCCAGCCTGTGCGGGCCAGAGAATCATCTCCATGCTATGTAGTTCCCATAAAAGACACTCTGATCTGAATTTCAAATAAATAGTGAATACATTTTTTTAAAATAAAAGTAAATCCTAAATATTGTACAAGAACTATTTATGTTAAAAATACGTTCACAGTTAATTTCCAGTTTGATCCAACTGGTATCCTGCAGTTTTGTTTGCTGAATGTCTGAGTTACATAGGTACTTCTGGTGCAAAGGCCTCTTGGATATTAATTCAGAGGACAAATGGAGGCCTGGTCCCAGCAGCCAGATACTCTTGGCCACCATGATGGACACCTCTCATAGATAAATGCACAAAAGTACAATGTCAGAAGAGTAGGACACAGATAGGAACACACCTTCATGGAGAGAAACAGATGGTGGGCCTGGAAGATGCCTCACTGGATGAAAGAGCTTGCCTTCGAAGCATGGGGAATGGAGTTCAGACTCCTAGAACCCATGGAAAGCCAGATGCAGCAGCGTGAGTCTGTGATCCCAGCATGCCTAGGACAAGACGGGAGACAAAGACAAGCTCACAGGCCAGCTATTCTAGCATATATAGCAGTGAACAACAGGAGACACTGCCTCAAAAACAAGGCGAAATGTGAGGACTGGCACCCAGGGTTGTCCTCTGACCTCCACGTATGCACAGTGGTGCGAGTACCTACACACACACATACACACACACACACACACACACACACACACACACACACACCACATGAGAAATACATGTAGCTATCTCCCATGTTCCCAAGCTGCTTGAGCCAGCCTATAGGCTCACAAGTACCCACTGACTGACATGGAAGCAGGCTCAGGGTACTGTGACTTGGGGCAAACATAGGATATGAGGAAAGTAATTTAGACTGGGGACATAGAGGGGGCTGAAGACCAGTGTGCCACATTCCCCAACGAACTTAGACCTCACACACAGCTCCACGGGGAATCCATCCCTTCAGTTCCAGTTTCTTCTGCTTTTCTCCTTCCCGGGGAGTCCCAGCCTTTCCCTGAAAACCTCATCTCTGGGCTGGCACATGCTAGTATGTTCTGGAGGGTAGCGATGGCCCCATAGGCGAAAACTACCTTGGTCAGGACCTGCGCCACCGAGAATAAGAGCCTCCTTCATCCTACCTGAGATGACAGTCTGCCTCAGAAATCCCAGTCATATTACCTCTCTCCACCTACGAACAGTAACACCTCCTCCAGGCCCAGAGTCTTTTTTTCTAGGCAATTATGAGTGTGTATCTATTTGAAGAATGTAGTGTAAAACATGGTGAAGACAGGCCAGCACTGTTTATTGGTTTCTTTCACATCCTGCTAGGGACATCTATTTATATAAGATTTTTGGAACAAGGGTATCTATCATTCTTAGCACACTGTTCTGTGCTTTTGTAAAAGATAAGAGTATATTTGAAGGTGGTTTCCAGAGCAGCGAACGACGTTGCATGCGATGGCTTTGATTGGCGCCATGGAATCATGGGCGTATCCCTGGACAAGGCTGGTGTGAGCTCTGGGACTCACCCGTTACCAGTCCCATTGTGGGAGACCAGGGATATTTCCCAGTCCAGTATGGCCCCCACAGAGTCTGCCCTGGGAGGTGTCCTCCCCTGTCCCCTCCACGAGCCCCTGGGTCACTTGGCCATTCAGGTTTTTCACACACAAATCCAGTGTCACTGGGCCTTGCAACCTCTCTTTGAGCATCACGGCAAAGATCGGAGGGATGAGCTCAGCTTCCAGAGAGTGCACAACAGAGCAAGGCTGGAACCGGACCCACACTCTGGGCTCTCCCTGGGGGCTCTGGCTGCAAATCAGGGCTGGAGAGACTGGAGATGCTTGCTAAGCTGTATTTTACTTTGCTGAGCCTTAGTTTGTCTCTCAAATGGGAGTAATCATTGTGACGGTGAAAGAACAGACAAAAGCAACTTAAGGGAGTTTTAGCCTTGTTGTTCTTTGGTTCCCTCACCTAGCTTGAGAGTACAGCCCACCACGGTGAGTGAGGCCCTCTGATCACATCGTGTCCACAGTTAGGAAGCTAAGAGAGATAAAGGCTGGTGTTCAAGCGGTTTTCTTCTTCTTCTTTTTTTTCCTTTTTATTTGGCCTGAAAACCCCAAGCCAAGCTGGGTGCGGTAGCACACGGCTGTAATCCCAGCACGCAGGGAGGCAGAAACAAGTGGAAATCTGAGAGTTCAAGGCCAGCCTGGTCTACAAAGCAAGTCTAGGACAGCCAAGGCTACACAGAGAAAACATGTCTCAAAAAACAAAAACCAACCAACCAACCAACCAACCAAACAAACAAACAACCCAAGCTGCCCACATTTAGCACGGGTGCTCCATCCTGTTACCCTTCTCTGGAAGCACCCTTCCAGCACACCCTAAATGCAATGACACTGACAATCAGGATAAGACCACAGGGTCTTGGCTCTCGGGGTACAGAGGTGTAGTGACAGAGGCCGGCTGCAGGGTCTCCTGCAGCTCTGAGGGATTCTAGCCCAAGTGGGTTTATAGCAGACGTGGACATGCAGGGAGAAAGGGAGCTTTTGAGAACTGCAGGCTTCTATGGCTACAGTGGAAATCCAGAAACTTTCCAAGCTTTGACAGAGACGCCCCTCAGCGCACAGAAGAACCCATGTGAGGAAAGGCCTTCCGGTGCCTGAGCTGTCAGTAGTGGGACCCGTTGGGCATAAGAAAGTGTGAGCCCCAGCTTTTGGTGGGCGTTTGCCCACGTCTAGGTCATGATCCTTTTGGGGGGAGGCTGTGTTCCAAAGACCCTTCCACAGGGGTCACCTAAGACCCTGGGAAACCGCAAATGTTTGCATCGCGATTGGTAACCGTAGCAAGCTTACGGTTATGACGTAGCAACAAAAATAATTTTATCGTTGGGGGAACTTTAAAGGGCCGCAGCATTAAGGGAGGCTGGCAGCCGCCTCTCCAGCTGGATTTCAGGGGGTTGATAACCGCCGCTGGTGGTGATGCGGTGGTCCCCCCAGCACAGGTCTGTTCTTCCTGGGGGGGGGGGTGTTACTGTGGGTGGGGCTGTCTAGTGCTCACAGTCTGGTCAAGGTCCTAATGCGGAAGCCAGTAACCTTGAATCACAGCAGGTGGGTTCTCTTTCACAGCTAAAACTGAAGAAGGAGCTTGCGGGGAGGTGATTCTCGACAGAAAGGCAGGGAGACAGGAGAGAGTGCAGAAATGATGGCCAGTTGCTCTGAACCACGACGCGCCTCCTCCTCTATTTCTCTCAACCGACCCTCCCCGCACAGAGTAGACAGTGTTCGCACAGTTTATAGAGCAGGAGTTTGAGGCTCAGATTCAGAACCCAAGTAAGGGACGCACAGATTGGTAAGCTAGTAGACAGGATGAGGGTCAGGGCTTGAACTTGCCCCTCTCTTCTCTCTACCCTGCAGGTGACACCGTACAATCCACAGCAGATGGGCCAGCAAATCTTCCGCTCTTCCTACACCCCCCTGATGAGCTACATCCCCTTCGTCCAGCCCAACTACCCCTATCCTCAGAGGACACCCCAGAAGCTGTCCGCCAATCCCCGAGACCCTCCCCCGATGGCAGGAGACGGGCCTCCATACCTCTTCCCCCAGGGATATGGGTAAGTCCTCAGCTGTGGTGGCGGAGGGGAGCTGACCTGCATCTAGATGGCTGTCACAGAGGGCAGGTGAATGGGGCGGGCTTTAGAGAGCCTTTCTCGGTGTCTGTTCCCCTGTGGGAGGCGGTGGAACATATCTTTGTACCCCTGCCCAACGTCTCTGCGGACTTGGAGGTGGAGGTGAGCCTGGGCTGGGGTCTAAGAGGAGCCTTTTGAAGGGCCTTAGCTGGCTGCCACCTATAGGCTGGTGGTAGAACTGCAGCTGCCCAATCGGAATCTAGAGGGTGCTGCAAGTAACTTGCCTCAGGATGCCCTGTCGTTATCATTTAATGATTTGCAAAGAATATGGTTAGCTAATCTATATATGACTCCTATCCCCTTCCTGGATGCATCTAGAGTGCCTTCCAGGCTAATCTCTCAAGCATCCCCTCCGGTCTTCCTGACAAGTCTCCGTGAAGGGTCTTCCACAGCTTTAGCCACTGAAACCTCCCGAACAGTTGCAAAGTCCGGAATTTCCTGGGCCTGTGTGTGGGCTCAGCTGCAAACTCCCAACACAAACCAGCCAGTTAAGATTCCTCTTGGATTTTGCGTGGTGTGGACTAACAAAGTTGTGGGGTTTGTTTGTTTTAAACTTAACAAGTAGCCACTCACTCCAACAAGACAAACCCTCAGCTAACACTGGTGACCCAAGGCAGGGGCCATCACGCTACTCCTGTGGACCTCAGACTCCTAGGCAGATCATGGGGTGTGTGCACCCCATTTGGAGAAGCTCAGGTCCTAGGTTAAGAACTGGCTCTCAAGGGGGATACCGAAACCTGCCCTCTCAATCTCTCACTGTGCCCAGCAGACACCCTCCCCCCTCCCCGACCCACTGCATGACCCCAGACTCTCGCCCTTTGAATCCTCCATCTCCCCTAGTATCTCGTGAAAAGGGATCAATGTTTCAAAGAGGTTTTGATAGTCAGAGCTATTTAGGGAAAACTGTGAGAAACAAAGCCAAGCAGATTTCCTGACGGCTGGAACGCTCTGATCATTTAATTGCCTGGGGTACTGGGAGAATGCGGTCGATAGTGGTACTTCACTACTCTACCCTGTGATTTCCTTCCACGTTTTCCTGCTCCCCCCCCCAGCAGTTCATGTTGAACCTCCCGCCCCCACCATCATCACACCCACTAGAACATGCTGTGTTAGTCCACAGAGTTAATGTAAAGCTACCAGGATAATAAGGCATACCTCTTCCCTTCAAAAAGCAGAGGGCTAGGGGCTAGACACATGGCTCAGCCATTAAGACCACTTATCTTGCAGAGGGCCCAGGTTCGGTTCCCAGCACTCACTATACAGCAGTTCACAAACATCTGTAACTATAGTTCCAGGAGATCCGATACCCTTTTCTAGCCTCTGCAGGCAACCCATACATACACACGTTTGTTTGTTTGGTTTGGTTTTCTGAGACAGGGTTTCTCTGTGTAGCTTTGGCTATCCTCGCTTTGTAGACCAAGCTGGCCTCAAACTTACAGAGATCCTCCCGCCTCTGCCTCCCTGAGTGCTGGGATTACAGGCAGGGGCACACATGACATATCTAAACTCATGCAGACACACATACATACACGTAAAAGAAAAAAAAAGTGAGGGCTTACAGGACTGATGCCATATTCTCTGGCCCCAAGGTGTGTTTCGGGGTGTGGCGGTACAAGTGAGTGGCTAGAGGAGGCAATCTGGATAGGGGACTCAGGCCCTGCTGTGGGAAGGGGCAAGGCAATAACTTAAAGGCTCCCCTTGAGTTCTTGATTTGGAGGTGCTGTGAATTGAACCGAGGTCCCCACTCATGATAGGCAATGTTAGCCAAGTGACTTTCTGCTGATCACCCCTCCAACCCCCCGCTCCAGCCCAGAAGGTGCAAGGCAAGCTAGAGGCCTGGGGACAGAGATGTGCATGGTTTGAAGTATTTGATTTATCCCTGGAAAAGGTGGAAAACAGGATTGGAAAGGGAGGTTGGGACTGGATTATTAAAGGCTATTTTGGATGGTAGGGCCAGGGTATCTAATAAAGGCCTGTACACATCAGAGCAAATACATAGGCCGAGGGGAGAGAACAGAAGGCAAGGTGCAGTCTGGGGGCCTCAGCAAGAGGTAATCTATTGCCTTCCTGGAGGGGAGAGTGAATGAGGCTGCCAGGGGACACAGAGAAACACCCCTCAGCTGGCAGTCACCCCTGCCGGCATCACCACCTACGATTCTTTAAGGGACAAACCGGAAAGCCAGCTCTCCAGGGAGCAAGGGGAGTTGTAAGCATGAAGGCTGGAAGCCTGGTCTCCGTGTATCTGTGGGGAGATGGTGGGGGGAAAGAAAGGACAGGAAGGAGCATCCCAAGAAGTAGGCACACGACTGAGAAGAGTAGGAGTCATTGGAAACAAAAAAGAGAGACAAGTAAGGGAAGGCAGTTAATGGAAGGTAATGGAACCCGGAGAAGCTGGAGAAACCGGGAGGATGGGACCAGAAACAGGTGCCAGCTCACATCCCTAGAGAGGATGATTTGTTCATAAAAAATAAGAAAAGCTAGAAGATGGCTTGCTCCGCAAGCATGCAAACCTGACACTGATCCTCAGAATTTGCACAGAAAACAGGGCAGCACTTGTAACACCGGTGCCGCAGAGGCAGAAACAGGTGGGTTCCTGAAGCCTCCTTAGCCGGCTTCATCTAATTGGTGATCTCCAGTCCCAGTAAGAGAATCTTGAAGAACAAGGTGGATGGCTCCCGAAGAAAGACTCCCAAAGTTAACTTCTAGGCTCCATATACCTGAATACAAGTATGTGCATGCATGTGCACACAGAGGTTCACACACACACACACACACACACACACACACACACACACATACAAATACATACATACAAATCTGATTGATCTCTGGGATTAACCATACCTGAAATCCCAACACTCAGGGAATGAATTAGGGAGATCTTGAGTTTGAGGCCAGCCTGGGCTACATGGTGAGACGCTGTCTCAAACAAAACAAAATACACTGACTCGAATAATTTCTGTGCCTCACACTGTCGGAGGTAATGTGAAGTGGAGTGAACAAAACACACAAAATGCTTTTTTTTTTCTCTCTCACAAACTTTACAGTTGGGGGTGGGGCACAGTCATAAGATGAAAACATGTCAGCAGAGGCAAGACCCAAAGGAGGAGGTGGCTCCTCCTCCTTTTTCTTTAAACGGGGTCTCAGTATGCTACCTAGAGCTGGCCTTGAGTTCACAGCTTTCCTCCTGTCTCAGCATTCTGTGTGCCGGGAGTAATGGCACGAACCACCGGACCTGCCAAGGAGGCTCTCTGAACCACCATGCACCCACAGAGAGACACGCACTCCACCAGGATGAGACATGCAAAGGCCCCTGTGTGGCTGGAGGACAAGGGGATGTTGAGAGAGTGGGTGGAACAGAATTCAGAGACACAGCCATGGCCGAGCAGGTTGGGAACAGTCAGCCTGGTCAGAATTTTAAGAGCAGCATGGTGTCGTGGAGACCTTTGAGCTGGGGAACGGCATGCTCTCATTTCCTGTACAGAGCAGATCATGTTGGCCGAGGTGGGGAGAATGGGCTCAGGGCTGGGGTCTTCAGTGCGGCCCATGAGATAGACAGACGCTGATGGTGTAGAGAAGGGTGGTTCCTGTGAGGAAACAGACATGTGAACGGATCTAGGGTGCTCGCTTTCTTGGCAGAATCGGTTGGACTTGATCACGGCTGCGTATGGCAGGAACGAGGGGGGACAGGCTCTCGGGTGGTGGGGTGGCCAGTGGGGGGTGGGAGCACAAGGCTTAGGCTTCTGATCTGTGCACCGGGCGAGTGACAGTGGCCAATGCTTAGACTGCCATGGCTAGAGCAAGGATGTTCATCCACGGTTCATCGGCCTTGGGCACTGAACTTGTTAACTTGTTGGTGTCAGTTGCTCTCTCTCTCTCTCACTGATAAAACATCATGGCTAGAAGCAAGGTACAGAAGGAAGAGATCATTTAGGTTTTTGGTTTCAGAGGAATTACTGGTCCATCTGGGAGGGGAGGCATGGCGACAAACCGCAGGCATAGAGGCAGGGACAGGAAGTTGAGAGCTCACATTCTGAACTACAGCATGAACCCAAAAGAGCAAACTAGACGTCAAGGGAGGCCCCGCCCTCTCAAAGCCTGCCTCTCAGTTACATAGCTCCTTCCTCTAGGAGATAGCACCTTCCAAACTTCCCCAAACAGTGCCCCGCAATGGAGGCTGGGGGTTCAAATGCCTCAGACTATGAGAGGGGCATTACTCATTCAAATCATCACAGACAGACAGAACTATTGGTAGTTAGGTGGATACAGGATCCTGGAGCTTGGGGACAAGGTTGGGGCTGGTGACCGATTTGGGGGTCATTAGAATATAGATGATAGATGAAGTCACAGGACAGGATGGATCCCTAGGGAGTATGCATGCATAGAGGAGACCCCAAGGATCTAGCCTGGGGGCCTCCAGCAGGTAGAGGGTCTGGGAGGGGAAAAGGGGCCAGAAAAAGATCTAGGAAGCAGCTTTTAGTGAGGGGTGTGTGTGTGTATGAGCTATGGGAGAATCAGGAAAAAAGTGGAAGCCACATGTAGGAAGTGATTCTGCAAGGGAGCACATGGGAGCCAGGAAAACCTAGTGGGGAAATGAGAGCCATGTACTATGGCAGCCAACATGGGGGATTCTGGGTAATACTGTTGCTGTGAAACTCATGTAACCAAGGATTAGACAAGACCTGGTGAGGCTGGATCAGGCAAGGGAAGAAGCGTGCGTGGACTTGGGCGGGCAGTTTGGTCTGGAAGACAGGCAGGATCATCAGAAGCAGAGGAAGCAAGAGATGAGAGGGGGTGGAGTGAGAGAGGAAGGAGCAAGGGCCTCTAGGCCTCAGAAGAGGCGGAGAGCCCCGCAGTCCCTCTGCTAAGTCGACTTGCGTTCCCCATCGGGGATGATGACACGACATAACTTATCCTCCGGGCAGTAAACTAACGAGCGTGAGCGTTTATTGGGGCATGAGCAATCCTTGCTCTGGAAACAGTATTGTGTCAGCCATCTCAGGTGAGTCAGGGTGCACGCTCACCGTACTCGTGGGTCGCAACCCCTCTGAGGGTCAAACAACCCTTTCGCAGGGGTCGCTTAAGACCATCAGAAAACACAGATATTTGCATTAGGATTCGTAACAGCAGCAAAATTGCATTTATGAAGTAACAGCAAAAATAATTTTGTGTTTTGGGTCACCCCAACTCGAGGGACTGCATTACAGGGTCTCAGCATTAGGAAGGTTGAGAGCCACTGCTAGGAGCTGACGTATCCCCTCCTCCCTCCCTCCCCTCTCTCCCCTCTTCCTCAGGAAGCATTCCTTGGTAGCTCTAGTCCATATACACCACTTCTTCTCCAAGCCCTGTGTTCATGCTCTCTAGACCATAGCCTTAGCAGTTTATATTATAGGTGATCAACCCAGAGAAGCTAGGGGCATAAGGTGCAGTGATCAGCTATGAGAGGAAAAAAGAAACTGGTTAATTTGCTACTTACTGATAATCATTACTGTTTCAGCTTTTATTTTATAAATCAGACCAAATATCCATGGTATCTTATAATGACTGCTTTTCTTCCAGCACTGGGGATGAAACCCAGGGCCTTCCACGCGTCAGGCAAACACTCTACCACCGAGGCACACCTCAGCCCCTGTTTGTATGAGACACGATCTGGTGAGATCGGACTGGCCTCAAATTTGTGATCTCCCTCTATCCTCCTCCCAAGCGCTAGGATAACAGACACATACCATGCTACCATCACTTTCAGTCACTTATAATTCACCTTTTCTTTTTTGTGCTTTTTTTTTTTATGCTCATATGTGTTTGCTTGCACGTATTTCTTACACCACATCTGTTCAGTGCCCAAGGAGGTCAGAGGAGGGTATCAGGTCCCCTGGAACCAGAGTTAGAGATGGCTGTGAGCCACGATGTGGGTGTGGGGAATTGAACCTGGGTCCTCTAGAAGAGCAGCTGAAGCTCTTAACCGCTGAGCCATCTCTCTAGCCCTTCCAGTATGGTTCTTAAAAGGGGAACAGAGGTGTGGTTTTCACAGATAACTTGCCTGTTAGGGATGTGCTGGCGGGCCCTGGGTTGGGTGCTCAGCAGCCAGGCATTATCTCTGCTGTCCTGGAGCTTATTTTAGTGTAAGGGAAATGAAATATTACCCAAATCTTAGTCGGTCCATGAGCTATCCTAACTAAAAAGCCACAGATGTTATGAGCAGCTGAGACCATTAGCACACTCACAGTCTTCTGCTTCTGACTCTCCGCCCCTCCCCAGCCCTCCCACTTTGTTGTTTTTTCATTTTATGGGAGGGTGACTTGAAGGTGACTCTCTTTTGTAATATGCATGCGCCCAGTGGAAAAGTGGCTGAGAATCCCTGGATTAGACTAAATCTAGCCGTTTGCTCTGCGGCAATTTGTATTAAGCTCTAGTTCCATTGGAAGTGTGATAGGAGATGGGTGAAGAAATTGCAGTCAGGTCCCAGAGGTCTGTGTTAGTTGTTTGGTCTGAAGAGGTCAGGGGAAGCCTTGTGGAGGAGACGGCCTTTGAACTCTGTTTTGAAGTGTGCATACAAGTGTGCTAGTGAAAGAAATCAGAGAAGTGTGTGGATTTCTGCTCTTGGAAACAGAGTCACACAACATCCCAGGCACTCACCCAGTGGTGTGGAAAAGCTGCTTCTCTGAGGAGTGTTGAGATAAAAGGACAGATCTAGCAGGGCTGAGCCTGGAGGCTAGCTGAGTGGGGAACTGGCACTGGGGTGTTGCCTGAAGGCAGATCAGCTGCCAGGACAGGCCCTGTTTTCTTCAAAGTTCTGGGCTTCCCTGACGAATGTGCTCCTCTAAGACAGATAGGTGTTCAGTTCCAAACACTGCCTTCTTTGTGGCCCTTCCTGGAGACAGCTTGTACTCAGACATTATCCTTACATGCACCCCACAGCACCCTGCACCACCCTAGCAGGGAACTCAGCTCTTCATCGTCCTTCAACAGCGCCATTTTGTATTTAACTTGCCCAGAGCCAGAGGCTCTGTAGGATGCTAAAGCTTTCAACTCCAAGCCCATTCCAGCTTCCTAACCTTTGGCGGCCACAGCACCAACAGATTATTTTTTTTCCAGTCTCTTCGGGAACGCCAGACTTCATCACAGCACCCATCACCCCTCTCTTCCAGGTTCAACTCGGCGCCCAGCGGACCCGTGATGAACAGCCCTTATTTTTCCTCCAGTGGGAATGGCATCCGCTTTTAGACTTCTCTCTCTCCCCACCTCCTCTCTTTGCCCTTGGATCAGGGCTAAAGGTTCTGGAATTCTGGATTCTGCAACAACTTGGTGTGAAGTTTGGAAAGCCAAGGTTCCAACCAGGTGGCCGACAGAAAACAGCAAGACCAGATTCATCTACTGACCAACGCTCACCTCATAGCCCCCCTCACACACAGAGCACACCACTGACGCACCCCCCATTCGTAAGACCACACAGGCACCTGTATTTAGCTAACAAGACTGGTTTTTGTTTTTGTTGTTGTTGGTAAGATAGAAAGTAAGACACTTAATTTAGAACGTTTATATTTTATGATAAAACTATGAGCTGCTTGAACATGCATGTACCTGTTCATTTATTTTGCTGTGGTGTCTCCAATTTTTGCTGCTCAATTTCCTCCCATGAGTCTCAGTGTTCCTTCAGACACCATTTGGGGTCCAGGGAGTGTTGCTATCTATGTGAGGAACCTCAGAGGCCAAAAGCTTGTGCACCTAACTCTTTTCTCCCATGAGTCGCTTATTCCCCAACATCCCAGGTTCTGCATTCCTAGCATTATACAAAAAACACTCTCACCTGTAGTCTGTCCCAGGTAGAAGTTTTATAGAAAGTCGTTTCGCAGAAAGTCTCTCTTGGGCCCAGTAATGGCACAGGACACAGTTTCAAAATGAATCTTAAGGGCCGTTAAGATGGCTCAGCTGGTCAAGGCCCTTGCTTTCAAGCCTGATGACCTAAGTTCTATCCCTGGGCACCTGTTAGAAGGAGAGACAACGGATTCCTAGTTGTTTTCTGATCTACGCATGCACACACACACACACACACACACACACACACACACATACACACACGCAAATGGAACCAAAATCAATCTAAAATGTGACAAACTATTTAACGATGCTGCACTGGTGCCAACCTCGAGGTCAATTTCAACTCTGCATTTAATGACACAATTCTTGACCCTGTCGTGTCCAGTTCTGACCAATGACTTAAATGACTGAGAGACACCTGGTCACATTCATGGAAGACACACTATGGACATAGGAGGCCGTGTGAATTGGTTCTCTGGGTGATCTATGGGAAGGCATCACTAGTCAACTGTAGGATTTTATTCTCTTGAAGCTGGCCAGAGCTGAAGAATCATTTTCCTGATGGTGCTGCAAGCAGCTATTATCAATCAGAGTTGGTATGTGAAGTGAAATCCCCCATGTGCTGTCGTTTTAAATGCATGTTATCAAGATGAAGTTAAACGGGGGTTGTTAACGTCAGGATGCACTTGTTGGTCCATGCACACAAATGGACCACCACTCTTGCCTCTATAACACACTTATCAATGGTGCTGGGTCCCTGGAGGCTGAACTGTACAGTCAGAGGTGGATCTGAAGAACGTTAGACACTATACTCTGGCCCCACAAGCAATGGCACACAGAAAGTCTTGGGATGGGCTTAAGCCACAAAAGTATTTCTTTTGACCTCATAGTATGATGTTACTAGACTCACTGACCTTTCCTTTGGAATCTGGGAAAGTAATTTCTCCCCCTCAGTTTCCCTGAAGACTAAATACCTCATCTTTCTCTGTGGTCTAAATTTTGAGCTTCCTGTTACTTTTTGGACCTCCACGACTCTGTTTCTTCTTGATATGCTTGGGTAACAGGTTGTCCTTTGTTAATTATCTTCCTGGTTTGAAAATGACCAAAGCAACCTCAGGAAGGAAAGGTTTATTTCCACTCATCGTTCAAGGAGCAGTTCATCATGCTGGGGAAGGCCTGGCTGCAGGAGCATGAGGCTGCTGGTTCAACTGCATCTGCAGCCTGGAAGCTGAGGGTGATGGATGCTGGTCCTCAGCCAGGTCTCTCCCTTGCATGCAGTCTGCAAACCTGGCCCATGAAATGTTGGTCCCTCTCCAGTGCCCTCAATCTAGAAAATTCAAGACATACCCAGAGGGCTATCTGCAAAGCAAGTTTAGATCCTGTCAGGTTGAAGATGTAAACTATCACAGCCCAGTATGACTATAGTTTACCACTTTTCCTTGATCTCAGCGTGTTGAGAGGCAGAGACAGAGACAGAGACAGAGACAGAGAGAATGAACCACTGACTAGATCTGGTGTCTTAGAAACTTCCCAACTTTGACATTGGCAGAGAACATATCCGCTCTGGACCTCAGTTCTGTTAATGAAAGTGGCCTGAGTTTTGAAGATTAAAAGATGATGTAGACTCAGGACAGACTTAATGTCTACTCAATAGACTATGGTTTAAGATGGGGTAGTAAATATATTTCTGACTACTACTGAAACTTTCTCCCAAATAACAAAACAACAACAGCAACAGATTTTTTTTTAGTTAAGAAAAATAGGGGACATTATAACCCTACTGTCTAAGTTTCACTTTTGATGCTGAGATAAAATATCCTGACCAGGGGGCTGGAGAGATGACTCAGCTGTTAAGAAAGAGCACTGTCTCCTCTTCCAGAGGTTCTGAGTTCAATTCCCAGCAACCACATGGTGGCTCACAACCATCTGTAATGGGATCTGATGCCCTCTTCTGGAGTGCAGGAGTACATGCAGGTAGAACACTCATATACACAAATAACTAAATAAATAAATCTTTTAAAAAATACCCTGACTAAAAGCAACATAGGGAAATACCCTAAAAAGCAAAAGCAGCATAGGGAAGGCAGAATTTTTCTCTGTTTCTAATTCCAGGTTATGGTCCAGCATTGTAGGACAGTCAAGGCAGGAAGTTAAAGCCTCATATCCACAGTCAAGATTGAAGAGAAATGAATACATCCTTGTTGCCTGCTTGCTTCTAGGTTTCCTCACTATTATAGAGGTAGAGCCCCCTTTCTGTGGAGAATGGTACTGCCATGATGGGCTTGGTCTTTTCACTTCAACAACCCAGAACACCACCCCCCATCCCAGGCCTACAGTTAAAACTAACCAGCACACTCATCCTATATGTAAGGCAGAAGAGTGATGGGGGAACGGTAAGTGCCTTGAAGGATGGATCATGCAGGATTGTCAAAGGAGCTACGACGAGTAACACTTCCTCACAGAGAGCCAAAGTGTACAGAGCTTGGGGTCCCACATGCTGAGCACTGCTCAAGGCTGATGAAAGCAAGGGGTTGATACTGTAAGCAGCTGCCATCCCAGCCTCACAGACCCCAAGGCAGTTCTATGGAAGACACGAGACATCGTCTCTGAAGAGATTTAGTGGCAGTATGTCAAGGTTGTGGCATTGAGGGCCTAGAGGGAAAACTGGGAGAGAAATACACATACATACTTTGAGGGCAGCAGCTAGGCTATGATGGAGAAGCAGAGGTTTAGAAGGTCTAAAGAGGTGTTTGCAAATCAGCCCACAATAAATGTCCTTTGGTAAATAGTTCCTAATCACAGAAGGAACTGATGGTTATTAGAAATAGATATTTCCCAATAAGAAACTCAAGATGAAGGTTTTAAATAAATGAACTAAGGAATAAAGGACATCAATTTTTTTTTTTTTACTTGGGGACCCACATGGAGACTGAGCTGCCTATGGGTTACATCTTGCAGGGCGTCTATGTCCTCTCCATGCATGATCCTTGGTTGGTACATCAGAGCAATAAGACAATTAAGGGAGGTCAAGGGGATCCAAATCAGAAAAGATGTCAAAGTATCACTATTTGCAGATGATACAGTATACATGAGCGACCCCAAAAATTCTATCAGGGAACACCTACAGCTGATAAACACCTTCAGCAAAGTGGCTGGATACAAAATTAACTCAAAAAGAAAATCAGTAGCCCTCCTGTGTACAAAAGACAAAAGGGCTGAGAAAGAAGTTAGGGAAACAACAACCTTCACATTAGCCACAAAAGACATAAAGTACCTTGGTGTAACTCTAACCAAGCAAGTCAAAGACTTGTATGAAAAAAACTTCAAGTCTCTGAAGAAAGAAATAGAAGAAGATATCAAAAGATGGAAAGATCTCCCATGCTCATAGTGCAGCAGGATTAACAGTAAAAATGGCCATCTTACCAAAAGCAATCTACAGATTCAATGCAATTCCCATAACATTACCAACACAATTCTTTACAGACCTTGAACAATTCTCAACAAGAAACCCAGAATAGCTAAAGCAATCCTCTACAATAAAAGATCTTCTGGAAGTATCCCCATCCCTGATCTCAAGCTGTACTATAGAGCAACAGTAATAAAAACTGCATAGTACTGACATAAAAACAGACTAGTGGATCAATGAAATTGAATTGAAGACTCAGAAATAAACCCGTACATGAATGGGCACCTGATTTTTGACAAAGATGCCAAAACCATGCAATGGAAAAAAGCATCTTCAACACATGGTGCTGGTCTAACTGGATGTCTACATGTAGAAAGATGCAAATAGATCCAGACTTATCACCCTGCACAAAACTAAGGTCCAAAGTGGAACAAAGATCTCAACATAAACTCAGATGCACTAAACTTATTAGAAGAAAACATGGGGAAGAGCCTTGAACTCATTGGCACAGGAGACAACTTCCTGAACAGAACACCAATAGCACAGGCTCTAAGAGCAACAATCAATCAATGGGACCTCATGAAACTGAAAAGTTTCTGTAAAGCAAAGGACACTGTCATCAGAACAAAATGACAGCCTACAGTCTGGGAAAGGATCTTCACCAACCGCTATGTCTGACAGAGGACTAATATCCAGAATATATAAAGAACTCAAGAAGTTAAACAGCAACAAATCAAGTAATCCAATTAAAAATGGGGTACAGAGCTAAACAGAGAATTCTCAATAGAGGAATATCAAATGGCAGGAAAACACTTAAAGAAATGTTCAACATCCTTAGTCATCAGGGAAATGCAAATGAAAACGACCCTGAGATTTCGCCTTATACCCATCAGAATGGCTAAGATCAAAAATTCAAGTGAGAACACATGCTGGAGAGGATGTGGAGAAAGGGGAACCCTCCTCCACTGCTGGTGGGAATGTAAACTTATACAGCCACTTTGGAAATCAATCTGGCACTTTCTCAGAAAATTGGGAATAGTGCTACTTCAAGATCCAGCTATAGCACTCCTAGCCATATATCCATATATGCTCAAGTATGTTTGTGGCAGCTCTATTCGTAATAGCCAGAATCTGGAAACAACCCAGATGTCCCTCAACTGAGGAATGGGTACAGAAATTGTGGTACATTTACACAATGGAACACCATGCAGCAATTAAAGGAAATCATGAAATTTGCAGGTGAATGGTGGGGAACTAGAAAAGATCATCCTGAGTGAGGTATCCCAGAGGCAGAAAGATACACATGATATATACTCCCTAAAATGTGGATATTAGAAATATAATATAGGATAAACATACCAAAGCTGTATGCCTAAAGAAGCTAATCAAGAAGAAGGACCCTGGGTAAGATGCTCAATCATCATTCAGAAAGGCCAAAGGGGTAGACACCGGAAGTGGAAGAAAACGGAACAGGACAGGAGCCTACCACAGAGGGCCTCTGAAAGACTCAACCCAGTACGGCATCAATGCAGAAGGCAGATGATGAAACTCATAGCCAAACTTTAGGCAGAGTGCAGGGAATCTTATGAAAGAAGGGAGAGATAGAAAGACCTGGAGGGGACAGGAGCCCCGCAAGGAGAGCAACAGAACCAAAAATTCTGGGCCCAGGGGTCTTTTCTGAGACTGATACTCCAACCAAGGACCATGCATGGAGATAACCTAGAACTCCTGCACAGATGTAGCCCATGACAGCTCAGTCTCCAAGTGGGTTCCCTAGTAAGGGTAACCGGGGGCTGTCTCTGACATGAACTCAGTGGCTGGCTCTTTGGTCACCTCCCCATTACGGGGGGAACAGCCTTCCCAGGCCACAGAGGAAGACAATGCAGCCAGTCCTCATGAGATCTGATAGGCCAGGGTTAGATGGGAAGGGAGGAGGACCTCCTTATCAGTGGACTGGGGGAGGGGCATGGAAGAAGAGGGAGGGAAGATGGGATTAGGAGGGGATGAGGAAGGAGGCTACAGCTTGGATACAAAGTTAATAAACTGTAATTAATTAAAAATAAATTAAAAAACAAAAATTAAAGGAGATAAAAGGATTTTATTTGTTTGTTTATTTAAAGGAAAATTTTCCTGCAAGCATACTTTTGGTGACCAAAGTCAAGAAAAAAAAAAAAAAAGAATTTTGGAGTCTTCTTTTCTTGTTATTCAAGATTTTTTTTTTCTTGTTAAGGGGTCAGAAGGAGAGTTCTCAAGGCGAATAAAGAGAAACAGGGTGATTTATAAGTGATAAAAGATGAAACAAAGTACGGTTAAGGCCAGAGGCCTGGATATCTGGGTAGCTGGAGTTCTAGTAAAAACAGAGAGGTGGATCCTGAGGTACTCTCCCAAATGGAGTGGTCCAAACAGATATTCCAAGAGGTGACTTGGAGAGACTTAAACAAAAGCATAGCCTTATGAAATTAAGGATAAGATTCTAAAAATTCCAGAAAGACTTTGAACATCCAACATACAATGTTCAGCCATTGGGATGGTCCCACGGTTCTCAACCAACACCAGAATCTAGAATATCCATTGACAAAGTCATAACATTAACTGGAAATTAACTTCAGTCTGGAATTGCAAACCCAGATGTCAACTGATGAAGGTAGAATGAAGTTGTTTTCACACGTGCAAAGTACCACAGAAGTTTATCTCCCTGCATATTTGCCAGAAAGTGGGGGAAGGAGGTTGGGTCCCCTAAGACAAGGGGACTGACCAAGAAAGAGATCCTGTCAAGAAAACAGGGACTCAATGCAAGAAGATTTCTCAGGGGATTTCCAGGGTGAGAAGACAGGATAGGTTTAGCTCAAGAACCTCAAGGAAGAGCACCTTCCTAGAGCCCCACCCCCCCACACCATTTTGAATTAGAGTAGGAAGTCTGTAACCTCTCGAAAGGAGGTGTGTCAATAGGGGCATGGGAGAGGTCGAGGAATAGGAAAGTGGGAGATTAATTATCATAGGTGACTCTCAAAAATTGTATTGACAGCTATTTTATGACATTGGTAGGAGTGGGAAAATTTAGCTAAAAAAAACCAAACAAACAAAAAACAAAACCCCCAAAATCACCAGTGAATGATACTATGTGGCCCTCATGATAAAATGCTCAAATATGAATTTAAGCAAAACATGGTGATATAAATACAGGAGCAAGACAGCTGTAGGAGGCAAAGAGAGAAAAGTTGCTTATTATGATGGGAGGTCATACCTGAAATAGATGATTCCAGAGACATTGAAACTCACAGAACCAACTAAGAAGTCCTGCTATAAACACCAGAATAAAGAGCCAGGGGAGCTGAAGGGCTGCCTATGGGAAGCGGTATGAATTTACAGAGGATGAGGGTGTGGGGAACACTGTCCCAGCAGTGAGATTTTTTAATGTGTGTGTATGGGTGGGGTGGGGGTGGGGTTCCTGTATGTGGTGTTTTACCTTAAAGGAAACAAATGTTTAAAGAGAGGCAGAGAAATTGCATGTAGATCATGTTCTAGTTTGGTGCCCAATAAAGGTTGGTGTTAAAATGCCCATTAAATTGTGTTGCAATTCCTCCTGACTCAGCAGGACATGATGCCCAGGGCCTCATTACAGGCCAAGAGTCAGATTTTCTGAAGTGTTTGTGATCGTGTTTTCCTTAAGATATTCTTGAGAGAAAACTTAGTTAAGGGAGGGCCTGACACCAATCCCCAATATCTTTCCAATGTTACAACATTATACTCTGTAGCTTTGATCACCTCCCAAAGACCCCAGAACCAGATGGGCAGTCATAAAAAGAGGCATCTTTAAACATTTCCCTGACTCAGAGAAACTGCCTAACGTTCAAGGTAACTATCCCCTATCCAGGGAAATTGACCCCTTACTCACTGAAAGTGCATAGACACAGTGCCTGTCCCATTCATATTTCCCCTCCTTGTGTAAGTGCTCATGCCTATCTATAATGAGACTTTCTTTGGAGTGCCAGCTCCTGAATAGTGGCATAAATACTTTTTATTAGTTATGAAAGCTTGGCTTTAGCGTTGGCTTGTTCCCCAACTAGTCTTAACTTAAATTGTCCCGCCTATATTAACCTATGTTCTGCCGTGTGGCTTGTTTCCTTTCCTCAGTATCTTACTCCCAGCACCTGTTTCTTCCTTAATGTCTGGTTGGTGAATCCTCCCACCTCAGATTCCTTCCCAGAATTCCTCTTTCTGCCTGGATGTCTCCTCTATTCTCTCCTGACTTTGCTATAGGCCATTTAGTTCTTTATTCAACCAATCAAAATGTGTTGGAGGGTGTGTTTACAAAATATGATGTCGCCATAGGAATAACAGTACAAAGTCGGTCCTGTCTCTGCTGGTACAGAAATCAGCATTTGAATAATACGAAGACAATCTTTACACAGCTCACAAAAAGGTCATCACAACATTTCCCCCTTTTAGTGCAATAAAAGGCTCTTTCTCTAACATCAATAAACTGTATACAATAAGAACAATTAAGTAAGAATTACATTCACAATGTTCAGTCCATCTGTGTTTGGCAAAATACTTTCTATCCTAACTTGCTTGTATAACCTCCAACTTTCATAACTTGCATTCACCAACCTAAAAACACCTTTTTAGACATTAAAACATTTTCTTAGATCCTTTACAACTTAAACTTTTGTGTCTCTTTACAAACTTTACATCTCTTTTGTGAGGTGTTTTTCTGAATTTGGTAACAAGGAAAATTGTAAGGCTATAGCTATCTAGTCTTCAACCCCATCAGAGATTGGAGAAGAATAAATACTGCATGAGTTAACAGAAAGTGCAGAGCAAGCAGCTCCTAAAACCATACAAATGACAGAGACTGTTGGCAGCCTGGAAAGTCACCCAGGATTGGGTGGAGCATTCATCACTTTGGCCTACTGTCCCAGAATATCTAGCAGACTTTTCTGTGAAGCAGGAATTATGAAGGACTGGCCTACCCTGTCTTGGCAAAGTTCAGCAGTTGACTTTCTTTATGTCCTGCTTGTTCATAGCTCGGACAGTGTGCTGTCAGCAGTTGAGTCAAGGGCAATTTTTTTGTCCTGTCGCTAGCTTTGCCACATTTGAAGCAAACTCTATATGTAGGTTCTTTGATGCTAATCATCTTCTTTGAAGTAGTGTGGGGTGCTGCCAGGAGCAGACGTGTCTCACTGTCAAAAAAGCTTTTCATTATTAAAACATATTTAAATGCTATATTATGTAGATCTCTGAAGTATTTGATGACCATCTATCTATAGTATATCTGAGTAGGCAAATATTGCTTGTTTTTAGCTATTTACTATCTGATTCACTTTGAAAACATCTACAGGAGGCTAAATAAAGTTTATTTCTGTGGTTAACTGAACCAGTATCTAACTAGATCATAAGTTTGATTGAGTGACTACTAACTTGTATTTTTTAATTATCCTAAACAGTTTGTAATAATAGCTTCAAAAGGACTAGAACTTCATATTATATTTTTATAATGAGTTTCATAAATACAATGCATCAAACAAGAAATTGAAACATTATATATATATATATATATAAAATATTGTAGGAAAAATATAATCTTAAATTTGTATCAACATAAAATAATCTATACCAATTATGAATTTTGAGTCTTATTGTTAACTTTTTAGTCTAAAAGTAGATTCAGTAATTTACCATTTTATTCTATGATTTTTGATATCCCTTCTTTTTTTTTCTTTTCATCCCTTCCCCCTTTTTTCCCTTAACACTAGATAGGAGAGAAAGAAGGATAGAGGAAAAAAAAAGAGAGAAAGGAATCCCTGAATCTAACCTCCTTTATTTTGTTTTATCTTTGACTAAGACTATTAACAACTTGCAAACAACCCCCACAAAATGACAACAATCATCCATCACCCACTGAACAATAAAAGAAACAAACAAACAAACAAACAACAACAACAACAAAAACACCACCCATTCTATCTCCTGGGAATGAGGTGTTGTTTTCTTAAATTACTTTCTATAGTCTGAGGGCTATGGCATCTTTTGAGGTCCCAGGAGAGCTAGCTGTCACATTTGCTGTTCAGCCTGTGTGTGACAGAAAAGTGCAAGGCTTAACTAACGTCCTGGCTGGAGCAGACTATGGGGCTGGACCATCCTACTAGTCATTCTGAAGTTGTTCTGTATGCAGATCTTTGAGGAAAGAGCTGTTACAGCAGTCTGTGAGGCTGGGTCATCTGGGCTATTTGTCTTGTCTTCACTGGTGTTTGGCCCTTTTGTTCTGAAATCATGCAAACTTTTAAAGGTAATATATATATATATTAACACATGTAGGGAATGAGCAGTGCACATAAGTCAGCTAAAGATGATTCTCTGCTCTTTGTTTGAGCAGGCGAAAGGCATCAAACTTTATAAGTTAATTTGGACTGTAACCAAACTATAATATAAATTTTTCTTCTCTGTAGCCAGCCAGATTTATTGACTATGTATAGGCATTCATGTCTTAGCCAGTTTCAGAGCTGTTTGCAAGTAAAGGGATTAGAATTTACATTACCTGTTTTGTTTTTCTTGGTTTTGTTCTTTATATCTGTAGTCAAAATTTTCAAGAGGTATTTCCTGGTCAAATCTAATCTTTATTAATTTTGAAGGAATCGACAGCTTTTTATTTCCTGTTGTAACAAAGGCGTATCCTCTCCCTTAATGGAACACATTTCCTCATTCCCATTCTGATGTTAGGACACCTTAAAATATATAGGTTGATTTAATTCAGTTGTTCCCCCCCCCCCGCATTATCTAATGTCTCTCAGCAGCTGTTTTTTGCTCATTAACATTCAAAAAAACCTTAAAGTTAAGAAAGTATTATATAATCCATCTCTAGGGGTCTTTGTTAACCCTTTCTCTTTACTAAGCATCTCTTTTAAAGTACCTTTAGATTGTTCCATAGCTGATTGTCTTGTAGGGCTGTGGGGGATGCCTGTAAGATCTTTTATGTTATAATATGCAAAAATCTATTTAATTTAACTAGAGACCTATGCTAGAGCATTGCCAGTCTTAAGTTATTCAAGTATCCAGATAATAACCATAACTTCTAATAAATGTGCAATTAAAGAATCAGCCTCTTCAGAACTAAAAGCAGTTCATTGAAATCTTGAATTTGTGTCTGTAGTACGGTGCATATACTTTAATTTTCTGAACTTTGCAAAATGAAACATTCATTTGCAATTTTTTTGGTGCCTTTTTGTTACTTCCTGCAGGTAACGAAGTTTGGTTGTGCAAAGAACAAGTATGACAGACCTTTATAATTTCCTTGGCTTGTGGCCAAGTGATAGAAAAATCTTTCTTCAAACCGTTACTGTTAACAATGTGATTCTTATGAAATTCTGAGGCTTTTAGAACATTTCCTATTAGTAACTTACTAGTTTTATCATTACCTTGTGCTAGAGGGCTGAGTAGACCTGTATGGAATCTGATATGTGTTATATACAATGGATTATTTTTATTTCTGATTACTGTTGTAGCTGAATAAACAGTGAAGTTACCAGAATAGGTTCAATGGTTTTTATATGTAAAACAACCCTTTCTGCTTATTGAAAGTCAATAAGTCTATTAAGAGTTTCAGGAAATTATGATAACACCATAAGAATGGCATATAGCTCTGATTTTTATACTGAACCATAAAGGCTATAAGCCATTCTGCTTATTTTTTTCTGACTTGTAATCTGCTTTTCCTGATTTATTTGCACCAGTGCAGAATGTAGAAGCTCCAGAAATTGGTGTCCCTTTTATTATGTGAAGGCGAATTCAATTAGTTCTTTTTATAAATTGAAGTCATTTACTTTTGGGGTATTTGTTGTTAATCTCTCCAAAATTACTGCAAGCTCCTTGTCAATGTTTATTTTCTACCCTAATAACACCATTTCAGCATTAGGAAAAGGTACCACAATTTCTGCTGGTTCTATTCGTCCTAATTGGCCAAGTCTTATTTTTCCTTTTAGAATCAATTTAGAAACCTTTTCTACACAAGTCTTTAATTTTTTTTTCTCTATTTGTGTGTTAAAATATCCATTCTAAGATATTATCTTCTCTCCATAAGAATTTCTGTGGGAGAATGAGAGGAAGGCAAAATAACTAAAATACAATCCCTCTTTGGATCCAAACAAGCATCATGTAATTTCTTTCCTACCAGAGCCAATTCTTTTTCAGTTTCAGATGATAATTTTTTTGGACTATTTAAGTCCTTATAAATTACTTAGCTCTTGAGTAATCAATCCAATTGTGGGCCTTAGCCAATTGATACCTTCCAACAAATTTTGAAAATCATTAAGAGTTTGCAATGGATCTTTTCTGATTTGTACTTTCTGTGATCAAATTTTCTGCAGGCCTACCTTATATCCTAGATAATTAGCAGGATATCCTTTTAGTATTTTTTCAGGAGCAAATTGTAATCCCCAACAAGGCAAAATTCTTTTTTACTTCATTAAATATTTTTCTAAGGTATCTGCATCTGAGTCAGCAAAGTATCATCCATGTAAGGGTAAAATCATAGGTTGAGGAAACTGCTTATGGATTATTTCTAAAATATGTTGTACAAAATATTGACATAAGGTAGGACTGTTTAACATCCCTGCGGCAAGATGTTAACGTTGGAGGCAATGCTACCTTTTTTTTTTTTTCATTTTTAAAACATTTTTATTATTAGTTACATTTTATTAACTCCGTATCCCAGCTGTATCCCACTCCATCATTCCCTCTCAATCCCACCCTCATCTCCTCCCTGCCCCTTTCCAAGTCCACTGATTGGAGAGGACCTCCTCCCCTTTCACGTGACCCTGTTTTATCAGGTATCTTTGCAGGACTGGCTGCGAAGTCCTTCTCTGTGGCCTAACAGGACTGCTCCTCCCTTGGGGGCGGGGTTAGGGAGGTCAAAGAGCCTGCCATTGAGTTCCTGTCAGAAATAGTCCCTGTTCCTCTTACTATGCTTCCTTGTAACAGGTTGAGAATTATTATAAGTAGGCATTATGAAAGCAAATGTTTTTCTATCTTGTTTATGCAAAGTGATGATGAAAAAGCAATTTTTTAAATCAAATACTATAATAGGCCACATCTTGGGTAATAAAGAGGTTAAAGGTACCCCAGGTTGTGGGAAACCCATAGGCTGATGACTTTATTGATTGTCCTCAGGCCTGTTAACATCCTCCATTTTCCAGATTTCTTTTTAATGAAAGAATACAGAAGAATTCCAAGGGCTGGCCCGGTGGACTCTTCTACACGTTGAGCCTCCAGCTGCTCTTGGACCAGCTGTTCTAATGCCTGTAACTTTTTTTTTTTTTTAATTATGTGCCATTTTAGTGGTAGGCTAGTCGGTGTTCTATCAGCAGGGGATCCCCCACATAAAGTTGAGGAGCCAACCTCTGCTGTGCCCTGCTCATGGATAGTCTGTAACTGTTATTGATCACATTTTCAATATCTTCACTAAGAATATCTTTTCTTTCACAGCCTGTCTCTAAAACTGGAGGAATGCTAATCTGTGCTCCCTACTGTTACAATAGATCGCTTCCCATAGATTACGGCTATATTAGTCACATATGGTTTTAATTTCCTGTTTGACCTTCTGGTCTTATGTATTTAATCCATTGTAGACTTTATTTTACCTGAGACAATGTCTCAGTTCCTAGGAGCTGAATATTTACTTCAGGAAGAGGCCAATCTGGAGGCCCAGCTTTTAGTGAAATTATTGTTATATCTGTCCATGTCTACCAAAACTTCAGTTTTAAAAGCATTTATAAATACTTTTAATTTTGGCCTCTGAGCATTTATAGCAGCCTGCCAAAGTATTTGTTTTCTGGTCTATACTGGCTTTTCTGTTTTAGCCACCTAAGTTGCTCTGACCTTGATATCTGGGTTATTAATGGCTATGTCCAATGCAGTGCTGTTTAATTGTACTGTGGAAGAGTTTCTATATTGTTGACATCAGATGGTTGACTTCAGTTTGGTACCCAGGCCTGCAAAAGGCCCCCTTGGGCAATTCCCAGCATGGGTTACCTTGTTTGTTCCTTGTTCTGCATTCATTAGTTCAGTGCCAGCCTTTGACATATCTTCTGCATACTCCAGAAAGTTCAGGCCTTCTTTCTGAATTATCTTGGCTCTGCCTACAATTTTTTTTGAAATGACCTTGCTTGCCATAGTCAAGACATTGCACAGGTTGTTTTTTTCTCAAAACCTTTAAATTTTTTTTCTCCTATTAAAGTTGCATTCTAAGTATGAGATCCAATACCAATTGTATTTCTTTTCTTTTCTTTTCTTTTCTTTTCTTTTCTTTTCTTTTCTTTTCTTTTCTTTTCTTTTCTTCCTTTTTTCCTTCCTTCCTTCCTTCCTTCCTTCCTTCCTTCCTTCCTTCCTTCCTCTCTCTCTTTCTTTCTTTGTTGTTTTTTTTTTTATTTTTTTCAAGACAGGGTTTTCTGTGTAGCCTTGGCTATACTGAACTCTGTGTACCAGGCTGGCCTTGAAAACACAAATATCCACCTGCCTCTGGGCTCCCAGAGTGCTGGGATTAAAGGAGTGCACCACCACACCCAGCTTCAGCTGTATTTCTAATCCATTCATCTATTGGTGCTGATCTTGCCTTTAGAGGCCTGATCACCTTTTTGCATTCTGAATTAGCACTTTTGAAATGATTCTTACTTGTCTAGCTTCTGAATCTGATAGTCTTCTATTTACAGCTGAAGTCATTCTTTGTAAAAACATCAGTGACTTCTTCCTTTGGACCTTGCATAATTTTAGTAATTTCAGACCATTTTCCTGTTTTTTCAAACTTGTCCCAAGCACTTAAAGCTCCTGTATGATGATGCAGCCGTATTTAATGGGAACAGCAAAAGCCATTAAGCAAGCACTGCTGCTTGACAAAGATCCAGCAAAGCTGAGCTGTATGATCTCCATTGTGTGATCACTTTTGATCTTGATCACCACAAGTTGCATTCTTGGGGGCTTATTTGTACAAAGTGCAATGATGTATTGATGGGAATTTTCATTTCATTTTTTTTTAAGACAGTGTTTCTCTGTATAGCCTTGGCTGTCCCAGACTCGCTTTGTAGACCCAGCTGACCTCAAACTCACAGAGATCTGCTTACCTCTGCCTCTATGAGTGCTGGGATTAGTGGCCACCATGCCCAGCTGATGGGAATATTTTTATGAATTATTTTGCATTCTCCCAGGAGTACTTCTTCTAAACTTCCCCAGGAACTACTGAACATAACTATTTCTGCTTTTAGGGAGATACCCTTATCTGGCCCTACTTAAGGGCATTCCTTATACCCTTGGAGGTTGTGACTCAAATAAAGATGCCAAGACCTCATTATGAGGCTCTGACTCCAAGATACTTTTGGAACATCTGACCCGGTACTTACTAAAGAACAAGACCATCAGAACAAAGTAAACTTAAAGAGGCAAACAATATTCAGCAGGCTAGATGAGTTGGCAGCAGATCAAGTTGAGCAGCTCTTCCTGCTGTATGTCCAGGTGATTATATGGCATATTGGAGGTGACTGGGGGCTACATATGGTATTCTCCTCTAGGAAAAGATACAGCAACAAAGTTAAATTGGCTGGAATTATCTCTGCCCTACACTGGAACTTATACTGATAGACAAAGAATGTTGTGAATAATGAAAAAAAGAATTAAGTTGAAGAGTTTAAGTTAGCCTGTGTGACTCCAGTTTGAAATGAGGAACCATCTTGACAGGGAGCTGAACTCAGGTACCAGGAAATATTGCAGAATATGCACTTGGCAGAAAACAAAGTTAACTCTCCTAGCAACAGCCTCCAGGAAACATCACAGAATAAATACTTGATAGAAAATAATAAAGACAATCTACCTGGCACTAATCAATGAGAATCAGTTGGGAAAATTCTCCCCAACGTTCCAGATGTAGTTTAGAAGAATGGCAATTGTGATTATGTAAAAGGTCACCTCACCCCTATGGCTTTTACCCAATCCTGTAACATCAAGGTATGAACCCCCTTGCTTGCTGTCATGGGAACCCCCTACTTGCGGTTTTTCTCTTTAAAAAACCCTGCTTACTCAGGTTTCGGGGTCCCACTTCTCTACTGCTGTGACAGTGAGACTTGGGTCCTGAGTTCGATCGCTCTTGTAATAAAGCTCTCTTGCTCTTGCATCGAGTCATCTCCTGGTGGTCTCTGAGGGTCCCGTGATCCTGGCATAACAAAGTATTAAGATCTTCTCTTTCTCAGAAAAGTTAGCTTGTGTAGGGCCACTATGGTGTCATATGACCAAAAAAACCCCAAAGAAAACCAAGATTAGATGTATAAATCCTACAAATATATAAAATATAGATGTTGTATTATGGCAGAAATTGAATAATAATGGCAGCAGTTTTGGCTTGAAGATCGTTCTTGGGCCTAATGACAATTACTACTGTGACCATTAAACGTTGATAATACATTGCTCGGGACATGGCAATCTGCCCAGGCTGTCTTGGAGATTTTCTTTCTGTCTAGTGCCCTCGAAACCACAAAAGCTACCAGCCTGAGAACAGGCTGTCATGCTTTAACAAAATATGCTTCAAGATTCTTAAAAGTTGGGTTGTAGTGTTGATGATGGAAAATGATTATAAAAGACAATTTTGTTCTGTCATGGTTTATCAATGATGACTAAACTTATGACCAAGAGGAAGTTAAAACATGTGTTGGGGACAAAAATGATATGATCTATGTTTTGGAACAACATGACTTTATCCCTGCCTATTGAGTTCTGTGTTAATAAAGAAGCACTTTTACTACCAGTCAGTCAGGATACAAGATTCCCCTGACACCTTGCCTTACTTACTCCTCTCTCACTGACTCCTTATCTCCTCTGAGGGACCAGGATCCCAGCAGTATGACATTGCGCCAAGGTGGTATCCTTTTCAACTTGCATCTGTACCTCAGCATATGGACCTTTACCTAGCAACTGATCTTGGGAAATATTGATATTTATAGGCTTATTTCTCTGTTATATCTCCTAAGTTTCTTCCGTTCACCATGATCACCATTGCAACTGATGACAAGCTTCTACTATTGCTTTTGTCATATCTTTCAAGTCTTCAGGGATTACTCTATTTTGAATTGTCCAGAAAATTAATATCTGCTT
Organism: Meriones unguiculatus; assembly: GCF_030254825.1. Lineage (NCBI taxonomy): Eukaryota > Metazoa > Chordata > Mammalia > Rodentia > Muridae > Meriones > Meriones unguiculatus. The sequence continues at coordinate 23,370,363 of NC_083351.1, forward strand.
CACAAATAGTGAATGTATGCCATATGAAATTATGGCTCCTTTAATTTTTTAATCTAGCATTTCTACTTTATGCCAGCCAAATTCTTTACAACCTTGGGGTGCCTATCATCTGTTGGTATTTGTTGTACAGATTGATGATATCATCATATAGTAACCAGATAAGCTAAGGTTGGTTTTCTAACAATTTTTGGCTCACCTTCTTTAATTTTATTATATAGTGGCACAGTAGGCTCTTGTCTTAATTTCTCTGTCTCTGAGTATCTTTTTCATTTTTATTCATAAGTCTAATTTTTCCTAAGGCTTGTCTCTCATCAATCAATTTTTAATTTCTTCTAGCCATAAAGCTTTTTTTTTCCCTTTGAGAGGGCCTAGAAATCCATTATGCCTATTAAGAATAAAATAGGAAATACTAGCATGATAGTAATCATAATCTGTATTGAGTCAATCTCAGTTAAGTTATTTATCTTTTTATTTTCTGTTTCTATTTTTAAACCATCTAATGTCCCATCCTTACATGGCTTATTCTTTTTAATTTTACCTAACACTCTTTTTAAGAATTTCATTTTATTACTTTCAAATTATTATTTTCTATGATTATTTATGTTCAGTTTTTTTGTTTGTTTATTTTTTCTCTTTTACTGTATTCAAATTTAACACATTACCCTTTTAGAAGTTTAGGACTTCAGGTTTTTAGTCCTGGCTTAGGTTTTGTTTTTTGTTTTGTTTTGTTTTGTTTTTCTGCCTGTTGTCTTTTTCTGAGCTGTTTAGCTTAGCTCAAGGCTCCAGTTGCTGGCTCCACCCACCTCAGTTCTACCCAGCTCTCTTCCAGACTCAGGTTTCAGCACTGTTTGACTGCCTGCACAGCAGCAGCAGGTTTCAATGGTTCTCCACTGCCTGTCCTGGACCCATGTGCCATGCTGGGCTGGGCTGCTGTTTGCACTCCCATGAGAGCCAAGCTGATCGTCATGCTGGTAATGGCTGGCCAAGCCTATTCACCCCATTCTAGGAAATTTCTGGGCCCACACTGTGGCAGGTGTTCCTACCTCTCAGGCCTAGTTCAGAGCAGCTTGTGATTAAAGGAAATGTTTTTTCCTGTGTTTCACCCCAGACTGTTCTCAGTCTCTAAGCTTGGAGCTGTAGACCCCCACACTGAGAACAATTATAATACGACTTTCTTTGGAGTACCAGCTCTTGAATAATGGCATGAACACTTTTCACTAATTATGAAAGCTCGGCTTTAGCTTTGGCTTGTTACTAGCTCTTAACTTAAATTGTCCTGCCTATATTAACCTATGTTCTGCCATGTGGCTTGTTCCCTCTCCTCAGTACCTTAGTCTCAGCACCTGTTTCTTCCTCCGTGTCTGGTTGGTGAATCCTCCCACCTCAGATTTCTTCTCAGAGTTCGTTCCTCTCTCTGCCTGGATGTTCTGCCTATTCTCCCCTGCCTTTGTAATAGGCTGGTCAGCTCTTTGTTCAACCAATCAAAATGTGTTGGAGGGTGTGTTTACAAAATATGATGTTGTCGTAGGAATAATGGCACAAAGTCTGTCCTGTACTCAGCTCTCTGCTGGTACAGAAATCAACATTTGAATAATACAAAGACAATCTTTACATAGTGCACAAATATATCACCCCAATAACCTATCTGTGTGCATGTAGAGCCTAGAGGAGAGCATCAAGCATTCTTTATCACGCTCCACTTTAATCCCTTGAGACACTCTCTCATTGAATCTAAAACTCTCCATTTCATGCTATACAGGAGGCCAGCAAATCTCCTCTCCCCACCTCTTCTCCAGTTCTAGGCTTACAGGTATGTACAGCTAGGCCCAGCTATTTTAGGGATCCAAAGTCAGGTCCTCATGCTTGCTCAGAATCATTCTTACCTACCCAGCCATTACCCCAACTGTTGACTTTTTAAACTTAGTCATTAAGTCACAGTTATTATGAAGATGATGAGGTTATTATAGAAACAACTAAGGATCAGTAAGAACATAGACCCTAAACCTCGTTTTAGATTTTAGGAATTCAGACAATCAACATTATATATATATGTATATATACATACATATACATATATATATACATATACATATATATAATTATATATACTTAATACATAGTATATATAATATACACACATATATGTGTATATGTACATATATACCTATATACATACATATATATTTTAAATTACTGGTATTTTGTCAACTTTTTATCACTGTGACCAAAGTTGCTAACAAAGACAAGCTAAAGGAGAGAAGATTTAGTCCTCTGTCACTTGATTCTGTGAATGTAGGTAGAGAATACCATCATGGATGGAAATGAAGGACAGAGAAGAGCTATTTAATTCACATTTGACCGTAAGTCAAAAAGCATGACAGAAACAATGAACCCAAAGGACCTGCTGCCCCCAGCGACCTACTTCTTCTAAGTAGTTTCCACATCTCAACGTTTCCAGAACGTCCCAAAATAGTGCTATTTTCAGTCCCACCCAGACTTCCAAGTCCTGAGTCAGGAAAAGCTCCCAACATACGTCTTCCCATGGTTATTTCTGGGGCCCCCTGAGAGGTGAGCTGCACCAGAGAGGATGCATTTGGAAATTGTTGGCCATCTGTGTCAGGTCCTCCCTTCACTATGTTTCCCTCACAAGGATTTCTCAAGGGGAAACAAACTCTTCAAAGCTGTAGACAACCCGATTCTCAGACAACTTTTCAGTCATGAGCCTTTGGGAAGACACTCATGTTGAGCCCAGGTCTCTGTATCAAACCCTTCTATGGTCTGTCATCACCTCATACGTCCTGTTCCCACTCCTTGCCAGTTCCTTTCCTCAGGATGACATTATCTTCAACTCTCAAAACTAATGACAGCTCATGCATAGTTCAGCAACAAAGCAGAAGAGTAGCATGTTTTCATGGGTTCCAGAAATTCGTCATGCCATTTTAACAGCCTCTCATTGCCAAGCCCCCCAATGGGGTGGTCAGACGCTACATCTATCACTTCATTTACCTAACGTTATGGTAATCCCCTGAGTCTCCTGTTTATTGCACATGCAGAAAGTAAAGTTTGGAGAGAGGCTTGGTGAGTCACTCAGACAGCATTTTCACCCGATTTCCTGTTTCTCGTAACACAACCCAGAGTGGATAAAGTCGTTATAACTTATACCATCTGTTTTATTGTTGCTAATATTTTGGAGAACTAAAACTTCCACGTCACTCTTCAGTGTTAAGCCACTGTAATAAGACACGGAGGTGCAAGGATGGAGGCCTGGCGGGTATTGGCAGTAGACTCTCACACAAGGAAAAGGAAGGCAGCTGCCTAAAGTTGGGAGGCTTACTCGATCTATGAACTTCTCCTCCAGGACTTCAGGTCCTCTTCCATGGCTTTCCTCAAGGATGCTAGGGCATCCTCAACCCTTAGTTATTTTCTAGCTGTAAAGATTATGCCTTTCCAGCTTCCCCTTAGGTACAGAACCCCACTCGCAGATCAACACTTTACTACCGGGCACATGTGACCTGGTTTTGGCTAGACGGGAAGTAAGCAGGAGTGTGTGCATAATTACTGGAGGTGGAGTGCTCTGTGAGGCAGGCTGAGCACAAGACAGAAAGGGCTGACTGAGCTCTTAGCACCCTTTTGGCCCCAGAGCTGCCAGGCAAACCCTGTACAAGGGCTATGCTCATCTGAGAAGAAGCAAACTCTTGATAAAAATCAAATGCTATTGTGAATTTCTTTCACATATAGACATTTCCAATTCTGGCACATTAAAAAACGAAATAATGATCTTCATTCTCACTAGTAAAGATTCTTGAGATCAGGTAATGTACATATATACAAGCATACATACATACATACATACATACACATCCATCCATCCATCCATATGTACATCATACACACATATATAAATCGTCTACCTCTCCAACTGTTCTATTCATTTTGCATTTGGGGAGGGAGTTCCAAACAAGTCATTTATGACTTACCTACCTTGCATCAGACTTGGAACGAGATGTTAGTTACACAAACTATCATATTTTCGCCTTAACAGAGCTAACTGAGTTGAAAGGAGAAAGGAGAAAGGGGGTGGGGTTGTTACAATCGATAAGGCTCAGAAACACCTGCAGGAAGAAAAGGCAGCCACTGCAGGAATTAGCTGCCATTCAACCGAAGGGGGTGGGGTTAGGAGATGTGGAGAGCAGGAATTCCTGTCTGCATCTGGGAGCAGAGATGTGTGGTTGGGGTTAGTGTGTCTGGGCTGAGAGGAGGTCACTCATGAGCAGTGCTCTTCATCTCTGAGGAGGAGAAGCCAGCTTCCTGGTGTTTGTGTTGGAAGAAGCCACAGCAAGGCTGTTTTTGCTAAGTGTTTGGAATTTCATAAACCGAGTGCAACAACCGGAACTGGGTGGAAATTGCCACTGTAAGATGATGCTGACCAGAGTATGAACTGAAGATCCGTGGGGAATTGTCCTTCCTCTGGCTTTGGGTGTCCAGCTGGTGCCCTGTCCTGGCACAGCCTAGGAGGGGAGCAGCAGGCAGAGCAGAAATGGTCTGTAGAATTTCAGGACCCCTGGGAGCCAAGGATCAGATCTGCTACCCAGCCCATCCTCTGTTATAGGCTGAATGATGTTGCCCTACCAAACTGAACAGGTGCTGAATCTCACTGTGCTGAGACGGGCTATTTGGAGATGAACTTTTGGGAAGCAACTAGGGTTGGATGAGGTCTTGAGAGTAAAGCTGTCACTACAGGGCTAGCGCCTTTATAATGAGAGATAATACTAGAGAGCCTGCTCACCTTCTAAAGAACAGGATACATGAGAAGAGAGCAGGACAGTGCCACAGCATCCACCTGCAAGTGAACTTAAGAGTCAAGTCTTGATGACAACCTTGATCTTGTATTGGTTCTTCTGACCTTCAGAACTGAGAGAAAATAAAACTGCTATTTAAGTCAGCCAGCATGTAGCCTTTTGTCATGATGGCTTGAGAAGCAGGAAAGTACCCTCAATGACCTTCCTGTGGAAACCTCCTGGGGTTGGTGATATGCTCAGGAGTTGCCAACCCCAAAACTTGTTTTCTGAGAGCTACCCTAACCATCTGCTAACAACCTAAGCTTTAGAGAAGAGAGGAAAGAGAGAGACAGAGACAGAGACAGAGAGACATATACAGGAAAACACACACACACACACACACAGAGAGAGAGAGAGAGAGAGAGAGAGAGAGAGAAACTGAAAGAGAAACTGAGAGAGATCCTACTGTAAAATCCATTGGCTAATTCATATTTAGGCAAATTTCCCTGCGTCTCCTTCACTCTTCAGTAGCAGCCTGCTGTCCTTCAGGATGCATCCCAGAAACCAGGTTGGGGGAGGGGCTCTCAGGGGCTATTTATTAATCAACAGGACAAGTCTTCTTCTTGCTGCATCGTAAAGTCTTAAGGCCGAGCTTCAGCAGTTTATTAAATTACCAGAACGCCAAGAAAAATAGCTTTAATAACACATTTCTGCCTATCTATTATTTTTTTATAACCCAGAGTGGAGAATTAAAAGGCTCCCTACCATTTAAAATAGCGTTTTTTTAAATTAAAATGAACATGTTAGAAGAATTTTATTTTTAAACTCAAAAAAAAAAAAGGAAAGAAAAAATAAAAGAAGCCATTGATTTAGGATGTGATTACTCCTAGCCGAAATTTTATGGCTAACTCTTTGTGCGGTAAAGAGGAAGGAGGAGAAGTAGTTTTCCTTGAAAGGTTTAAAAGTACATCAATTAGAACAGGTAGATGGGCAGGTCACTCTGTCCTCTCATGTGGTTTAGTGTTACAAGTACTATTTTCAGGAATTGCCTGGATGACTGGCAAGATGGCTTAATTTGGGTAAAGGTACTTGCCATCCAAAGGTGCAAGCCAGATGACCTCAGTTCAGTTCACGGAGGCCACAGAAAGGTGGAAAGAGAGGACTGAGTCCTGAAAGTTGTTCTCTGATCCTGACACACATGCCGCAGTATGTGAATCCTCCTCACAGCACACACACACACACACACACACACACACACACACACACACACACACAATTAACAAAATAGAATTACATGCTGAAGACACTTAAATATATTGTCTAGGGTACAGATGGCCGCCCAGCTGAGAGCTCACAGGGAACCAAGCCATGACAAAGTGGCCACAACTCAGCTTCTGCTCCAGAGACTTGCAAAACTAAGAATTTTATTAGGTCCAAATAACTGTCTAAATGCCTACGCTAATGCATAGGCTCAACTCTTACTTATTTAGTCATTTGAAGACAGCATCTTGCTATGAGCCCATGCTGACTTTGAACTCATCACGATCTTCCTAGTGCTGTGATCAAGGATCATCAAGTCCCTGCTTGTATCCCAAAGACCATCAAGTGTTCCATGCTTGGATCCCAAAATTTACTTCTGATTTCTCAATATATATATATATATATACATATATATATATAATAAAGCTTTAATAATCAAATATGATAAGCAAGTAGAAAAAACACAAAACACAGGTTTCAAACCAGTGAACCATTATAAACAAGAACTCATGTCATCACTACCCAGCACAGGAGCCAGACATCACATCCCAGAATGCTAATATTGTGTCCCCAGTCACCAGCTCTGCTCACTCCCCAAAGAGAATCACAAATCAGACCGTTGGTATCACATTTGGATTGTCAACTTTTGAATTTCCTATGAATGCTCTCATAATACATAGTGCTGTGTTTTTATTACTTTCTTTTATATTAGTATATATTTAATTGTATAAAATAGACCATTTGTTTTATATATTTAAGGTAATTTCTCATATATCCCCCCTTCTTTCTTCTCTAATGATCCCTTTTATACTTTTGTGCCTCTACAATAATTCTATGTACAATATTTGTCTCTGAGTCCAGGTTATTTCACTGAACATGATTTCCAGTTTTTCTCTTTTTTTCAACAAATGTGATTTCTTTCTTCTTAGTGGGCAAGCAATAACTGTGTATGTTTTCCACGTTTTCTTTATCTGCTGGTGCTGGTGTGTTTCCATCATTCGTCTGTTATAGAAATGCCAATCTATTGTCTTCTTGGTGCTTCCTGGTGCTCCTTGGTGCTTTGGGGTAGGAACTCAGAAGTGATATGACTGAATCACAGGTTAGTTTGCTTTCCAGTGCTCAGGGGCACATTCACACGGTCCCCACAGCAGCTGCACCTGTTTACACTGCCACCAATGGTGTGGAGATGTTCTTCAAATTCTAAGGATCAGACAGGCACTGTGCTATGAGGAAGTGTTGAGCAAATCACAGTTGGTGCCCAGAAGTTTCAAGTGTGTGAGACAGGAAGGGTGGCAAACACAGACAGACACACACCCAGAATTCCTGGTTATTATGAAGTGCAGATGCAGGAGGATGGAATATTAGCTAGGCACTGGTCTGCAGCAGCAAATTGCTCCAATATGTGATTTTAGCTGCAGAAGTGTTTCTTTTATGAACCTGGGTGCCCTCGCATTTGGGTGCATAGATGTTTAGAACTGCAATATCCTCTTGGTGGATTTTTCCTTTCATGGGTATGTAGTGTTTTTCCCTATCTCTTCTGATTAGTTTTGCTCTGAAGTCTATTTTGTTAGATATTAAAATAGCTCTGTCTGATTGCTTCTTGGGTCCATTTTCTTAGAATACCTTTTCCCAACTCTTTTACCCTAAGGTGATCTGTACTGTTGGTGAGCTGTGCTTCTTAGATGCACTGCAAAACCCACTGTCCTCAAATGACAGCATTTATTGTCCTGCTTCTGTGAGTCAGAAACCTTGACCTGTCTTACCTGTGTCCCCTGCTTTGAGATCTCTCATGGGCTGTAATCCAAGTGTCTGCTGGAGCCACAGTCTGGCAAGAGATCTTCACTGGAAAAGATTTGTTTCTTAAGTGACTACTCACCTATTTGTTGGCAAGATTCAGTTTCTTGCACACCATTGGCTGGAGGCCTCCCTTGATTTCTTGTCTGATGGACCTTTACAATGAGTATATCACAGGTAGTAAGTCAGAAAGAAGGCAGGGAAAGTACCAGAATCTACTAGCAAGGCATAGATGTCACAGACTTTTATACCTAGACCAATCGTAGAAGAGGTATTTCACCTTTATTACCATATTCTATTTACTGGAAGTAAATTAAAAAGTCCAGTCAACACTCAAAGGGGAAGGTCTCACAAGTACCAGGATTTGAAGGCTATTGGGAGGCGTGTCAAGAAGTGTCTTTAAGAGCTGTCTTGTGGTAAGCTGGAGAGCATCTTGGAAAAGCAGAGCTGATTCAGTAGAGTTGTTTGTGATTCTAGAATCACTTTGCCCTCATTTAATGCCTGGTACTACCACTTATGACTTTCCCTAGGTCTCTTCTTGGTAATGGAGGTATTTAATAAAATATTTGCCAGATGCTGTGGAAGAGGCAGGGGAACCATCAGGGAACAAAGGGGCTGCTTGCATGGAGTTTTCAGTCTAGTCAAGGAAGACCTGAGCATTGCTGTGAGCATCAGAAAGGAGCGAGAGAGGGACACACCCACGGGTAGAGGCAGTCTCGGGGGAGGGATTGTATGAGCAGGAAAGAGTGACAGTACCTACTTTCTGGGGAAGTTCTGACAGTTAAGTAAGATACATACTGTGCCCAGTGATGGCAAAGACTGCAGAGAAGAGCAGAGAAAGGGATAAAGAATGGGGCGGGGCTATGCTTATTATATGTTTCTCTTGATAAACTTTATTCTGAAATAATTTTAAATATACAGAAACATTGTAAGAAAGAGTTCCCATACACCCTTTACACGGCTTCTCTAATTTTCCATCTTGCCACGTTCACATCATCATTCTTCCTTTAATATTATCATCCCCTGAGCCCTTTGAAAGCAAGTTCCTGATTGGCTGTCCCTAAGCTTGAAATACATTAGTATGTATCTCTTATGAGCAAGGGCTGTTTTATTTTTGCAGAGTGACAGAGCAATTATAAAAATCAGGAAACTGTGGGTTTCTAATATGAGGAATGTGATACCTGTCTTATGGAGCCTGGCTTATTTCATTTAACATGATGATCCCTGGTGCCATCCATTTTCCTGGAAATGACACGCTTTCATTCTCCTTAAGGGATAAATAACATTTTGTATAGGTGCCACATTTTTTTTCATCCATTCACCCACTAATGAGCTGATTCCATAATGGTTTTGAGAAGAGTGCTGCAGTAAACCTGAGCATGCAGGTTTCTCTGCTGTCTGCTGGCTTTAATCCCTTCAAGTATATGTATAAGTGGTGTATAAGTTCTTTTCTATTGCTGTGACAAAACATCATGACCAACTTAATAGAAGGAAGGGTTTATTTGAGGCTTAAGTTTCCAGAGGGCTGGTCTATTCACATTACAGCAGGCAAGTATGGCAGCTGGAGCAGGAAGTTGAGAGGTCACACCTTGATCCACAGACAGGAAGCAGAGAGAGCTAACTTGAAATGCTGTGAATCTCTTGAAACTCCAAAGCCTGTCTCTAGTGGCATACTTCCTCCAGCAAGGCCACACATACCTTCTAATTATCTCTAAACAGCCACCAAAAGGGGACCAAGTATTCAAATGCCCAATACTTATGAGGACTATTCAAAGCATCACAGCTGGATCATATGGCCATTCTATTTTTAGTGTTGTGAGGAACCAACCTCTGTACTGAGTTCCTCAGTGGCTGCATTAGTTCACATTCCCAGACGTAGTGTATAAGTGCTTTTCCCACCTCTATTTTTGCCAGCATTTGTTTTGTTTCTTTGATTATAGCTCTTCTGACGGGGGTGAGATTGAATCTCAATGTAACGTTGATTGGCATGTCTCTGATGGTTAAAGTCGTTGAACTTTTTTGTGTGTTCTTAATCTATTGGCTATTTGTGTTTCTTCATGTGAAAAGTGTTCAGCTCATTTGCCTATTTATGATTAGGTTATTTGTTCCTTTAATGCTTAATATTTTGAGTTCTTGTAACATTGTGGGTGTCAATCACAAACACACACACAAAACCTGTTATTTGTACAATTATCAGAGTCTATAAACTGATCTGACATCCTCAGTCAGAATATTAACACCAATGCTGTTATCTCCTCCATAAATCTTATTACATTTAAGCTATCCCAATGAAATACTTTAACCATGAAACCTTTTGAAATACAGAGTAGTTATTTTATAGAGTGACCTCTCCATTTGGGCACATTTATTTTATTTTATTTTATTTTATTTTATTTTATTTTATTTTATTAAACTTTATTCACTTTGTATCCCCCCATAAGCCCCTCCCTCCTCCCCTCCCGATTCCACCCTCCCATCCCCTTCTTCACGTATGCCCCTCCCCAAGTCCACTGATAGGGGAGGTCCTCCTCTCCTTCCATCTGATCTTAGTCTATCAGATCTCATCAGGAGTGGCTGCATTGTCGTCTTCTGTGACCGGGTAAGGATGCTTCTCCCCAGGGGGAGGTGATCAAAGAACAGCCAATCAGATCATGTCAGAGGCCGTCCCTCTTCATTTGGGCACATTTGATGTGTCAGGACAAGCTGTAGCTTGTCCTGCTCAGCACATCCCATCAGGAGGTACCCGGTGGCTTTGTCCCATCATCACTGGTGAAATTAGCTCGAGTCGTTCAGTCAAAGTGGCATTTTCCATCCTTCTCCAGCACAAAGACACTTTCTTTCTCCTTTCATGTTGAATAACTATTTCATGGGGAGACACTCTGAGGCTACATGATTATCCAATTACTCATCAAGCTCTACCTGACTCGCTTCCGCAATCGTCCCCAGCAAGGGGAGCGTCACCAGAACCAGCTACGAGCACAATGGTTGACCAGTAGTGATAACTTTAATTCTACCATTATCCCCTCTGGATTTACTAGTTGGCATTCTCTGGAGATTTATTTTTAGATACAGTTATGTGTCGGTTACTTTTCTCATTGCAGTGATGACACACTTGACAAAAGCAAGGGAAAAGAGTTTATTTTGGCTCACAATTTGGGGGTAGAGTCCAACCCCAACCACAAAACGTTCAGCTCTTCTGATGGCTGCCCTGTGGCTTCTTGTTGGTGTTCTTTGTTTTCATGAGCAGGGCGTTAAGAACAGATCTACTTGTCTCTCCATAATGTATAGTGAAAGTGCAGCATCTCTGTGGGGAAGCACTGACTTTCTATACCATTTGGATGAATTGTCTTGGGAGCTACATGGGGCAGAGAAAACTGTCTGGATGAAAGTGGCTTTCCCAGTACAGTTAGAAAGCCTGAATTAGTTATTTTTCTCAGGCAGTGATAAAACACCTAATAAAATCAACTTAAGGAAGCAAAGGCTTATGTGGGTTCATATTTTGAGGACAGAATTTATTGTGATGGGGAAAACACTACATCAGGAGCTAGAGGCAGCCGGTCCCATGTACATCCCCAAATGTATCACTTTCTTTTCTTGTTGTTGGTACGAAACACACTAAAAAAAAAAAAACAACGGAAAGAAAGAAGAAGGGAGGGAAGGAAAGAAGGAAGGAAGAGAGGGAGGGAGGGAGAGGGGTTGGGAAAGAAGGAAGGGTTGGTTTACTTGGCTTCCAGCTCCAGAGTACCAGCCACCATTGCAGGGAAGTCTTGGCTAGAGGAGCTCAAAGCAGTTGGCCATATTGCATCTTCAGTCAGAGAACAGATAAATGAGTGGGTGTGCTCAGTTCTCTTTTTTTCTTTTGAATTAATCCTTGACCATAACCCATGGAATGGTGCCACCCACATTTAGGGTGAGCCTTCCCTCCTCAATAATCTAATCTAAATAAGCCTTTGCAGATAGGCCCAGAGACTTGTTTCTATGGTGACTGTAAGTTCCACCAAGTTAACACTCATGGTTAATCATCATATGCCATGAAGGAGCAGAGAGAGATGAATACTGTACTTGGACCCCAACTCAAGGAATTCAAAATGGGTCTTCGTACCTCAGTTAAACCACTATGCAAATGCCTCACAGATATGCCTGGAGGTTTACCTCCTAGATGATCCTAAATTCTGTCAAGCTGGCAATCAAGATTAACCATTACAGGTCATCAGGAAGAGCTTCTCCAAGAAGGTGACATTTGAATGTATATCAGAGCAGACCAAGAGAATAAACATAGAGATGATCTGGGGGAAGAGTGCTAGGAAGAGAAAACTTCATGTGCAAAGACTAACATCCATATTTATTCCATGTGGTTGCTATGGAGAATAGATAATGCTATATGTAAAGCATGGGGCATGACTGTCAGGAATAATAAAGGGAAACTACTGTTGTTATTAAATCAGGACATCTGAGTTGAGTGTAAAAGAGAGAAGAGCTGAGATAGTGAAATTGAATGGGGACCATAGAGTCCAAATGTAATAGGCAGTTCCCCAAGGATACAGACCTCTGTGTAGATAGAAATGTATGGATATTGTGAGACATCACTCCTATAAGTAGGCTGTATTATGTGGTATATTGTATGGCTTAGTGACATGAATCCTGGAAAGAGACAAAGCTTTTCCTGGAGAGAGAGATTCAAAGAAATATTCAAAGAATGAGGGGCTGTAGCTATGGGAAATTCTTCACAACTGACTTTGAACATGGAGTTTCCCATGTGACAGGGGCAGGAGAGTGAGCTCTTGGTGGTAGGCATGATCCCCATTGACAACAAGGAGATGAATTCTGCCATCAGTTTGAATTAGTTTGAGCATGGACTCTGAGCTCTCAATGAGAATGAAGTCCTTGGCTTCAGGCTTGGGAGACTCTGAGTGGAGAACTCCCACAGGATGCCTGAAATATTCTGTAGGAATGTCTTGTGTATTGTATGGATGCAACACCTGTCAATTAAAAATCCTATGGTCTATAACTGAGGCAGGAAATAGAAGGTGGGACATCCTGCAGGCAGAAGAAATTCTGGGATGAAGTCAGGAGTGCTAGATTTAGCCAGCAAGATGTGAAAAGGACAAACTCATGGTACCTGAACCTAGGCAACCAGCCATGTGGCAAAATGTAAATTAGTATAAGTGGGTTATTTCAAGTTACGAGCTAGTCAGAGAAGAGCCTAGCTATATGGCCTAGGTATTTGTAAGAAAATAATTGGGTCTCATGAGTTGTTATTCTGGGAGCTTAGAAACGGGAGGTAAAAGATGCACCCTACAACAGCACTCTGAATAGATCGCAGAACTTTAAAAATGGGTGCTCTGGGCGGCTAAGCTGGTGGTGCATTGTCATGTGTCAGTAGAAGATGAACATGCTTGGGGAAGAATGTTTGAAAAGGTCTCAAAGTGAAAGGAGCTGAGGCACCATTCAATGCTTCTTAGTTGTGGTGGACTCAAAGGTAGGAGAGTGGACTCTTACCAGCAGTGTACTGGACGTGAATGCTAGACTCAGGTCTGGTCAGCACAGCTCAGTTACTGAGGACCTCAGCGCCAGCTGTGTCCCCTGATGGGCTTCAGACCCCTTTCTGCTCACAGGACTTTCACTCTAGTGGATGAAAGTAAGCCAGAGGGTAAGCGAAGACACGTGGCCTGTCTTTTATGTTGGCCTGTACATAGGTGTCCAGAACAGCAACTCCCACACAAGTGACCTTTCTGGTTGAGTAGAATTTTTTTTTTTTTGAACAGGGGCAATTTATCTCTCTGGGGCAATGTTTTCAGACATTTTGGGTTGCCACAATATGGAGATGCTGTGGGGATTTATTGGGGGAAACCCCAGAGATAATGCAAAACAGCCTGTACCTCATTATGAATGCTTACCAGCAACAGCTATAAAGACCAGAATATGATGTTAAGAAACCATGATATCAACATGGAGACACCCACTGAAGCCTTTGCTCTCTCCAACAACAGCAGAAACAGGCATGCTTCAGCAGAAACCCTTTCATGCTTCCTATTCCAAAGCCCAGTGTGACTCCCCTCCAATCAAGGCTGGGCAAACATTGGCATTGCTCTATCCTGGATCCTCTTAGGGCTTCATGGAGTATAGCTTCCCTGCACCGATGTTATTTTCTGTAGCAATCTCTCTGGGACAGTCTCCTGCTTGGTATGGGAGGTCACAAGTTGTGGGTTTGCCAATGTTTGACAGCTACATTTCAAAAATATGAGCATGCACCATAAGCATATCTCTGTAAGTTTGCTAAAATGTCACAAATTGAAAGGACACATAGCATACGGTTAAAAAAAAACCTGAAAATACTATATTGTGTGTTCCCTGTAGCTAAAGGGCCTCTCAACACCTTCATTGATTTTTGCTGAACCGTTGTGTTCACAGCCAACCTGTGAAAGGAACTAGGGAATAAGTACAGCCCTCTGATTGGTGGCCGGTATTTTCTCCACATTAAGGAGTAGGACACACATGAAGCAATGAAGGCTTGCCAGGACTCCCTCCATTCATCAAGGCCATGAGTAGCTGCATTACCAAACTTGAAAACACTCCAAACACCGGAGGAAGGTTCCCCTCCTTGCGTGCCACTCTATGTAACATTTACAGACACTGCAGGGTTTTCCATTTAATCTGTGTCATTAATGTTTTACCCATCCCCCCTTTTTTTTCAAGTCTTGACAATCAACAAAACGATAACCGAAGCCCTGATTTGTATCCTTTCCTGATTTCCGTGGCATAAACAGTCCCACCATGGCTGATTTCAAACCACCAGCATGATGTCACTGAACGCAGTGGGGAAGAGATGGGGAATAGGGCCACAAGGCAGTATTTCCACCATGCTTATGCCGTAGATGTAAATAATCCCAAAAGCATAGGCAGCAATAGGCTAATTATGATGTGCAGAGCTCTGGATACTTACTACCTGTGTGCTAAAAAGTATTTATTAGTGCAATTATTTAATTTATGTGTGTGCATAAGTGTCTGTGAATGTGTGTGTGTGTGTGTGTGTGTGTGTGTGTGTGTGGTGTTAAGTGTGTACAGGTGCCACAGAGACCAGAGGAGGGTGTTCGATCTCCTGGGGTTGGAGTTATAGGTAATTGTTTGCCCCGACTACCTGTGTTTTAAATAACAATTTCTCTATCTGTAGATTTTGAGAATTGAACTTAAAATAGTAATCTACCTCTGAGAGGCAGTTGAGAAGGTTCTAGGAAGTTTAGCAGTCAAGTTCTGCAAGTCACTGAGCATCCACTGGTTTATCCAGCTGCAGGCTGGTGTTGATGGTCAGACTCACTCCGTTGTTGACATCTCTGATAGACCCACTTTGCAAGAGGCAGATCGCTTGGAAGCTCTGGGGTCTTTGCTCTGAGCATGGGCATGCAGTGTGTTCATACCGACATCATGAGAGTTTGTCCTGTGCACACGCTATGCCCTTGGCCCTCGTGGCCTAACTGATGTAATGGGAAGAAGAGACTTGAGTTTTAAAACCCACCTATAAGGAGTTTCCCTGGCCCAGCCTGCATAGCCGGAGACAGGAACCAAGAGACTCCGGCCCGTGAGCACTCACCTGCGGCTGATGGGTAAATGGATGGTGGTATGCGCCTGCCCTGGTGTCAGCTTTCAGGTTCTCTCCACTTTTTATTTGAGACAGGATCTCTCCTGGGTCTGGAACTCTGCCATGGAGGCCAAAATGAGCCTGGTAAACAGCCATAGGTCCTGATGCCTCCACCTTTCGCCTCAAAGTACCGGGCCTGCAAGGGCCCACCACTTTCTACATGCCTTGTATGTTGGTTGGGGGGGGGGGTGTCCAGATTGAGGTTCTCACGCTGTGGAGGCAAATACTTTACCAGCTGAGCAACAGGCCTGCCTACTCCCTCTCTGGGCCCATTTGTCCCAGGTGGGTTTTTCCCATGTCGGGCTGAGTTCTCAGAAGGAGCAAGACAAGTGAGGAGGTGTCATTTGGTGAGCCTTTTCCCAGCCCCCCCCCCTTTTTGGAATTCGTACATGCCCACTGGTCCCCTTCCTCCTGTGGGCACAAGAAGGTGAGTGTTCAGCCACACTGAGGTGCCCCCTCCCGATTTCTTAACGAACTCTCATGTTTTTTCTTACATTTCCTGACTTAAAAAGATTTTCATTTCTACCAACTAAGCTCTAAGCATGAAATGCCAGTTGTCCCTAAACATAGCGAAGCCACACAATTAAAACTGTTCTGCTACCAAGCCTCTTGACAGACACATTTAATGTTTAGCCTATAGTTTCCTCCTCTTCTAAGTCAGCACAGTTTCTCCTTTGTCAATTTAAATGTTAAAGACATGCTTTGTGGGAGGTATTTATTTGTGATTTTTAAAGAAATCAGAGAGAACCAGTCCTGGACTAGTGGTTGGTAAATGCCAATTAACAAGGCAGACTCTTCCCCTTCTCTCAAGGAGCCTTTTGTCTGGTTAGGAAGAATAACAGAGAGAGAGAGAGAGAGAGAGAGAGAGAGAGAGAGGCATACTCGTACACACACATGGTGTGTGCACATGTATGAATGCACAAATCTATGTTTATCAATGGCAGTCTTCCCAGGGTAGTAGAATAAAAAGTGTGGGAAAAAGACAGGAGAGGGCTGCCTCCAGGCCAGGGATGGAGCAGGCAGGTAATGTGGGGTCATATGGGAGTAGCACACACACACACACACACACACACACACACACACACACACACACGACTTGCTAGAATTTTTATCCTAATTGCAACAAAGTCGCTGACATCTTAGTACAAGGAAGCAAGTATTCCAGTGCACACTCTGACAGGACCACTCAGCTGAAAGACGGAAGTGGATTGGAAGGCTAGGGGGCACACGGTGGGCCACTCTGAAAAGGGGTTTGCAGTAGCCCCAAAGGGAGATCATGGAGGTATGAACCACTGTGACTGTCATGGAGAGCAACACACAGAGAGAGACAGATATGTGTGGGTGTGTGTGAGAGAGAGACAGAGACAGAGGGAAAGAGAAAGAAAGGCAGAGGCAGATGCAAGCAAACACACACACACACACACACCACTGAGAATATTTAGGAGGTGGAAGGACTGAGCACGCCAGGGAAACAGTCCTGGTGAAAAGCAGAATGAAACAGAGGTGTGAAGGGTGGAGCTCAGGTTTTGCATTGGGCAGAAGGAAGGGTCCCTTTGGGAAGATTGTTGGCGCCATCTAAGAAGCACATCTCTGAAGGAGAAAGACAGCCCCCTGGGGAGGGGAGGATGGAGAGGCCCAACCCTTGTCATCTCTTCCGTTCACTTTGAAGGCGAAGGAGACAGAGAGGGGATTTCCTAGGGATGAAACATACTGTTCGCGTGCCTCATCCCCGCCAACACCCGGCCGGTCCTCAGCCTCCCCGTGTTCGTTCCCTCATCCTGTGATTCTGACCGAGCTCAGACTCGGTGTCCTGGAGAGCGTGGAGCAGGATCACCAGCGGCACCTCGGAGTATCCTGAGTGGCACGCACGTGACTTCCCGAGGCCGCGCGGATGTGCCACCACATCACATCAAATCACACAGTGAGAAAGTAATTTCCTTTTCAATTCTTGCCGAGGCCTTCTGATTACATCGGGGAGAGAGGCTCTGCTTGGTGTTAGTGTGTCTTTACACCTCTCTAACGCTTGATAATCTCTCTTTTTAACAAAGAGAACAAGGCCACAGTCTCGGGGTTGTTTTTAGCAGGCCACTGTCTCTGAAATGAATTTAATAACACGGTTTTGTTTTTATTGTTAAAAAAAAAAAGTAAGATTCCCTCCCATTTTCGGCAAATAATGTTGGCTTTTCATTTGTAACCGTGTTAGAAAGAAATGTATTTAAAAATGAGGTTCTAAGTACATAGAGAAAGCCTTGAAACATGCTAATTAAATAATGGTGTACTTGGTACACAGGCAAACGGAAGATGACAGAGGGGGAATTTTTAATCAAGGTCTAGAATTATCCCTGGGAAACAAGCCGCCATTGCAAATGTGTGCCTGTCTCCTTCTTGGGCCAGCATTGCCTAACTGAACCCCGTTTATTTGCTTTTCTTTCTTTTTATTGTGTGTGTGCCTGTGCTCTTTGGGGGTACATGTGTTTGTAGGCCAGAGGTTGACATTGCATGGCCGCTTCTATGACTAGCCACCGAAACTGGGACTCTCTCTGATCCTGGACCTCAGTGATTTGGGTAGAGTGGCTGGGTGGGAAGTCCCTCCTGTCTCCACCTCCCCAGTGCTGGGAGTGCAGGCAGGTACCGCTGTCCATCTCCCCACCCCTGTGATTTGCTCTTATCTAAGGAATCAATTCTTCCTGTGTCAACTCGGAAAGAATTCGACTTCCTTTCTGACCTCTAGGGGGCAGCATGTGGGAGCCTGGCAAAATCAAGCCTCACATTCCATCATCCTGGCTGGCCACTGGATGATGCACAAACCCAAATGGGACCAATCAGATCCAGAGTAAGGATCTGAAACCAATTTAGCCACAAAGGCCGTGGAGGAAATTGTTTCGCCCTCTCACCTTTTAGACACTGTGGGTTTTGTTTGTTTGTTTGTTTGTTGTTTGTTTTCTGAGTTGAGATATGAAGGATAAATATCAGGATTAAGTTACGAGGATCAGGTGACTGAGGACGCAGATGTAGTCAGTGACCACGGTGTCTCCCTGAACCCCTAAGAACAGCAGGGGAAACCTGCCGTGGTTCTTGCTCTGGAGTCAGCTCTACAGGCTGGAGAAGTAGGAGGAAGTCTTGGCCAAGAGCGGTGCTGTTAGGAGGGCATCTGGTGCTGAGGGTAAGGCAGGAAGCAAAGGAGCATGGTCCTCAAACTCCTCATCTTTGGCACCACTGACTTTCTGCAGTGTCTAAAACGGAAAAAAAAAAAAGTTGGGATTTTGGAGTGAAGAGTTAATGAGGCAAGTGGAAACGAAAAAATAAAGAGAGGCAAATCAGCCTTGACTGGTTAGGGAAAAGGCCTGACTTAGTGTGAGTTGCTGGAGTCGGAGGAGCGTGCTTTTCTGGGTCATGGCCAACAGCAGACAGCATGTTTAGCCTACAGGAAACAAGGCTTGTCTGCTCTATGGCCCCGTTCGCAAGTGGGAATGAATGCGTAGCTACAGGAAGAAGATGAGAGTGTAATTTCAAGATAGAAGTAGTCAAAGGAATTCAACTGAGAAATAACATCCTGGCACAAACTTAAGACACAAAAATAAAATCAATTTCACAAGACCCAGAGAACCTGACTTTTCTTGTAAAATGCCTCCCCCTCATATCCCAGAGAGCTTCCAGCCAGCCTCCGAGCCCCTCCCACCATAGCGCCTTCCCTTCAGCTCCCATGGAAATTTGCAGCCCCTCATTCCCTTACGTGAGCAGGCTTGGAGGCCCACAGCCGGATGCCTCCAGGCTCCACAGCCCCCACCCACGTCCTCCTCGCTGAGCAAGGGACCCTAGGTGACCACCCACTTCCCCCGGCCTCTTGTTGTTCTGGCCTGGGCAGACTCAATCTTTTCGCTTTCCGAGTGAGCTCTCTCTAGGGTCAAGTGGCGTGGCTCCGTTTAGGCAGGCTTTGTCGTGATCAGATGGGTCTGGGGTGTTGAGATGCCGCTAAGAGAGTGGCCTTTGGTGGCAGATGGCCAGGTTTAAGTTCTGTTCTCCCCACTCACCGTATGTGCTCTCTTAGATACGTTATTTCACCCCTGTGGGCTCGCTTTCCCCTCTGTAAAAATGGGGATGGTAATGTCACTCATGAAATAAACGCACAGAGCTCAGAACCAAGGCTCAGACTTAGCGCAGTCGCCTCTGTCCTCGCAAGGGACCGCTAGGGCCTAAACCTCTTGTCTGTGTTCCTTTTGCCTCCTCTTTCCTCAAGCACTCAATCAAGGCTTCCCAAATCTCCTCTTTTTCCGTGGAGCCTGGGGAAAGCTCCAGGTTATATCTGGAATGAGGCTGATCACAGGACTCGCCACCCAGGAGGCTGCCAGTGAGGGCAAACAGGAAGTGATATAGGTGGCCTTGGTGAATGGTCTCAGTTACCGTGAGACCAAAACACCTGGACTCATCCTGGATCCACTGTCTTCTTCAGAGTTCCTCTCTCACCTCTCTCTCTCTCTCTCTCTCTCTCTCTCTCTCTCTCTTTGTGTGTGTGTTTGTGTGCATGTGGAAGACAGCCCACAGACTTGGCTGAATTAGTCCCAGGGATCCTCCTGCCTGTGCCTCCCCATTGCCTGGGATTATAGAAGCATATCATGGCAACAGTTTTTATTTTTCTAACAAGGGCCAAATTCAGGTCTTCATGCCTGTACTTTACCAACTGAGCAATTGCCTCAGCCTCTCAACTCTCCCTTTTCAATGCTTCCTGAATGTTTCTCTCTACACATTAGTACCACCACCCTGTCAGCTCAGCTTGTCATTTGTCTTCCCATCACTCACAGTCTCCCAATGAGTGGCTCTGTCTCCAAAGAGACTTTTGCTCCGTAACCCACATTGACCCCTTGGTGCTGATGTAATCTTTCTAGATCAGAAACATGACTGTATTGTAATCTTCTTCAACCTGCCTTGTTTCGCTTGTTGCTTCAGCCAATGGGAGGTCCATCACCCCTTCCTTTAACTGGTCAGTGTGTCTACACAACTCCCGTAACCTGGATCCATGATGGCAACATATGTTTAGGGGGTGTAGGTTGAGAAAGTGCATGATGCCCCAAATAGCACAGCTATTAAAATTTTTCTAAATTTTAAGAAATTGTGAGAAGGGGAGTTAGTATGATATGGAAAGGATAGGAGCTCTACAAGGACCAAATATATCTGGGCACAGGGTCTTTTCTGAGACTGACACTCAACCAAGGACCATCTATGGATATAACCTAGAACTTCTGCTCGGATGTGGCCCGTGGTAGCTCAGTAACCAAGTAGTTTTCCAAAGTAAGGGGAACAAGGACTATTTCTAACAGGATCTCAAGGGAAGGCTTTTTGACACCCCCCTCCCCCAGGGGAAGAGCAGTCCTGTTAGGCCACAGAGGAGGACTTTGCAGCCAGCCCTGAAGATACCTGATAAAACAGGGTCAAATGAAAGGGGAGGAGGTCTCCCCTATCAGTGGACTTGGAAAGGGGCAGGGAGGAGACCAGGGAGGGAGTGTGGGGTTGGAGAGGGAATGAGGGAGCGGGATACAGCTGGGACACAGAGTTAACAAAATGTAACAAAAAAGAAAAATAAAATTAAAAAAATGTGGCAATATTTATTTAGATTTAAAAATGCTCTTTGATGCAATGTTTATGATTCAATACTTAGTGCACATAACAATTTAAGGACTCCTTTTGAATAGCTTCATGTCTTCAGGGACCCTGACTAAGCCTGACGGCCCTAGAACTTAAATTCTAAACTTGTGTTATTATTGTTTGTTCTGAGACAGGGTCTCTCTACTATATGCCCCTGGACAGGAGGGAAATCCCTAGAGAGAGCAAGCTGACCTTGAACTTGAAGTGATTCTTCTGTCTGTGCCCCTCAGGTCTTGGTATTACAGGTGTGCATCAGCAAACCTGGCTCCATGTGTCTGCCTTACTCCTAACCATCAGCTTCCCACAGAGGTCCTAGCTCCAGCCGCAGAAATCTCTTGGCTTCAGCAGAGACCCCAACAAGAAGCCCAGTGCCTTGTCTAGCTTCTGAGAATGTCTGGTTCTTGCCTCTTCCTAGGTCCATCTCAGACGTTGCCTCCCGATGAGATGAGCCCGGCAGCTCTCTCCTCCATACAGAACCCAGCCAGCACCAAAGTTAATGGGTGGTAATTACATGTTAATATATTTTTCTCTCCCTTTCAAAGCTTCTTATGCAAAAATCCCTAGACTGTTTTATGCCTCTGTGTCATCCCCAACAAAACAGCACCTGCAATTAGTGAGTACTTCATAAATGCTGGGGCTAATGAGTGAATAAGGAGCAGTTTCTGAAGAGAGCTGGTCTCCTCCGTGTAGATGCGCTAATGGCAAACAGCCTGCTATTGGCTGAAGGAAAGAAGGTGCATTTTAATGCAGTCCTGGAAAGGGCGCTGCCAGGAGCACCGCCGCACAGAAGAAACCATCCCAGAGAGAGAACCTGTGACCATTCCCCAAACATCACACTGCTTTCCTAGCTTGCTTGTGGTAAAAGAAGGGAGCCCCAAGGCTTATCTCTCCTCCAGCAAGGACCCCCACCCCCCACCCCAATCTAGTTCTGCTTCTAGAAGAGTGAAACTCCTCCGTAGTGGCCATACTTAACTCATGAAGGGTCTGCTCTGCAGTCTGGGGTCCTCACACTGGGAAGAACTGTTGGATGGCGAGGGGGCAGATGGCTTCAACAGTAAGTCTGTTTCTTCCTCTGTGCTAGGGTCCAGAGACTTTGGGGTCTCAGAGGGCAAGCGGAAGCATCTCCAATACCCTGATTTCAAATCTTTAAATACTAGGTTGATACAGAAGTGAGTTAGGATGACGTTTCTAAAAAAGAACACAAACTTAACCCCCACAAGACAGAGTGAAAAAAAAAAGCAAGTTGGTTGTATTTCTGACTCCTTCTGCAAGCCCAGCCCCTGACTCAGATTCCTACTTAATTCCTCCAGAGAACCTCATGTTGTGTCACCCACTGTCTTGCTCTACTGCATAGTTTCCCTGATGCACAAACACTTACCTGATGGAGATGTTTATGGATTTGATACATGCAGTGACTTAAATCAATATTATGTTTATGAGATTCATCAGTATTAACGCCCTTAATATTTACTGACATTCGGCATTACATCATATTCTATTATGTAAATATGCCGCCGTGTTCTTGAAAGCAGATTCTTGGGTTGTTTTGAGTTAATGGCTAAGGGACATGAAGCTGCTATGAACATTTAAATACCAGCTTTTGTGTGGACAGGCGTGTTCATATCTCTAAGGTAAACACCTGCAAGTGCAAGTCCTGGCCTTTCAGGTTAAAAAAAAAAAGCTAAACATTATAAGAAACCTCCGAACTGTCTTTCTTTCTTTTTATTAGTTACATTTTTTTTATTTTTATATTAATCATAGGTTATTTACTTTGTATCCCAGCCGTAGCCCCCTCCCTCATTCCCTCCCAATCCCACCCTCCCTCCCTCTTCTTCTCCCTGCCCCTTTCCAAGTCCACTAACAGGGGAGGACCTCCTCCCCCTCCATCTGACCCTAGTTTATCAAGTCTCTTCAGGACTGGCTGCAACGTCCTCTTCTGTGGCCTAGCCAGGCTGCTCTTCCCTCATGGGAGGGGAGTGGAAGAGTTCGTCGTTGAGTTCATCCGAACTGTCTTTCAAGTAGCTGTAGCACTCTATGCTCCACATACCGGGAATCAATGAGGGTTTCAGCTGTTCCATATCCTTGTCAGCACTTGCTATTGTCAGTCATGTTAATAGTAGCCATTTGGCTGAGAGTGGTTATCTTTTCCATTATTTTCGTATTCATTTTCCTGGAGACTAATGGTATTGAAACATTCTATCATGTATTTTTTTTTTTAACTTATGTATCATCTTGGGAGAATTATTGGTTCAAAATTAACCTGTTTTCTTTTCTGTCTCTGTTTCTGTCTCTCTCTCTCTGTGCGTGTGTGTGTGTGTGTGTGTGTGTGTGTGTGTGTGGTGCATGTACACACATGTATGTGGTTGTCTGTTCAGGCATGCACATGAAGCTAGAGGAGGTGTCACTCTCCATCCTGTTCCAGAAATCAACTTTCTCACAGAATGTGAAGCTAGAAGTCCCAGGAATCCCTGTTTCCTTCTTCCCACACCACTGGGGTTATAAGAATTCATGGCCATGTCTGGTTTCTGACGTAGGTGCTGGGGATTTGAACATAGGTCCTTATGCTTGCTCTGCAACACTCCTACCCACTGAGCCATCTCCACAGCCCAGATTTGCCCATTTCCTAATGAGTGCGTTTGCCTTCCTATTACTCAGCCAGAGGCATTAGACATTCTAGATATAAATCACTCACCAGACACATGAATGTGAATATTTTCTCCAAGTCTGAAGCTTGCCTTCTCCATTAAGAAAATTAGCATCTTCCAAAGATCAAAGATTCTCTCACAGACTCGGACTGATCTACCATGTTTTTCTTCTTTGGATTTTTCCCTCTGTGTACTGAAACGTCTTCACCTTTCTTCTAGGTCGTAAGAATTTTTAGAAGTCTCATGCTTTCATCTTTTTTATTTCAATATATGATCTTTTTCAAAGTAATTTTGTAGCTGGGATAAGGTAACGGGCAAGGTTCGCCTTCCCTTATGGGCATTCAGTTGAACCAGTACCAGTTGGTGGAAAGTTTCTGTTTCCCCCACAGAAGGCAAACACACTCATGAGGAAATGGGCATATACCCCCACCGCTACAAAATAACATGACAATGGATAATTAAGGCTAGAGATCGATTTATGGGTGGGAATATCCTAATGCTCAAGTAGGGAGGTTACCCTCGATGGTCTGGGTTGAACCAGCCCTTAGTAAGTGAACAAGAAAGCAGGATGGAAAATTCAGAGGGGTTGGGGTGATGGCTCAGTTTGTAAAGTGCCTGCTGCACAACCATGGCGTCCTGAGTTCTGATCCCCAGAATGCTCGTGAAACAAAGGTGTGCTCTCACACAGCCGCAACTCTCCTGCTGGGGTGGCAGAGACAGGAGGGTCCACACAGCTGACTGGACAGTCAGGCTCGCCAAATGGTGAGAGACCTTTTCACACACACACACACACACACACACACACACACGAACACACACACGCACACGCGCACGCACACATACAAGACAAAAAAGAAGTTAGTGTGATGTAGTGTAAAGACCAGTGAAGCACTGTTCTCGAATTTGAAGGCGGAAGGATATAAGCCACACACCAAGAGTGTGGTCAACCTCGGGGAGTGACATATGGACCCCTGGAGTCTTTCAAAGGAGCACGGCCACAGCCTCGCTGCCGCCTTAGCCTTAGCTTGGCCCACGACATGTCCTGGGCTGCTGTAGCTAGTTGATTTATACTGTTACGTGCCACTAACTTGGTGGTAACTTGTTACCACAACAGAGGAAGACTAACGCAGTTATACCTTGTAGATGGTATGATTTCTATTTTCCGGACTACTGAAATAGAGTGAGTGACCCGATTTCCGTTTTCAATGCTTAGGGTTGCATCCAGGTCCCTGGAAGTGGTAGGTGGGGCCTCTGTCGCTGAGCCAAATCATTAGTCCTTGAGTGATGTGGGTTTTTTTTCCCCCAGTTCTCCGGTACGGAAGGGTGATCTTCATGCCGTCCTGAGGTCTGTTAACTGGGCAACAGCATTACATCCCTGAGATAACTGGGCATCCCTTGCTTTAAAACACTTAATTGTCAATAAATGCTGAGGATCCCCTGAGTCACCAGTGGATCATGCTCTTTCTCAGATGGAGGATCTGGACCTTGAGCTGATGGCTGCTGATGAGTTCAGGTCATGGTGGCGGTTACAGTTTCCTGCAGGAAGACAACAGGGAAGTTTACCATATGGTTTGACTTGGCCCTTCAGGAAGGATCTCTGTGGTGTGTGATGCTGACCCCTGGCATTTTGTCGACAGGTGAACTGGAACCCATTCTCTCAGACTCTGCCGCTGGTCTATAAGCGAAGTGTGTGATGCATTAAACGTTTTGTCATCATCTTGATGTTCACAGCATCTTCTCCAGGTGCTTCTGGCTCTAGAAACCGTGTCTGCTCAGCTCCAAGAAGCAGCTGCTCCCATGGAGGTTCATAGTCCATACCCACTTCCACATTCCTAATTTGCACATACGCAAGCAGGAATGTATATGGGGATGAAAATGTGTGATTTTTGTTCTCTTTTAGATTAGGGCACCACCCCCACCCCCACCCCCCACCAAACACACTTAATAAAAGACTTTACCACTTCGACTCATTTTCCTGCAAATCTCATACTCTCATTACTTTTTTTTCTCAAGAGCTCAACAAAATTCCATGGAGACTGCTGAATCTACCAAACCCCTCCTTGGCTGAATGTGCCACAGGCAACCTCCAACCCAGCCTAGGCTGTACATTCCTGTGTTCTAACCCATTATTCAACCTCAGACATGAAACCAAAGGAAAGAAGTGCAGACACCCAGCTCTCATAACAAAACCCACAAATAGTATGCAAGGCCTTGAGTATGTGTGGCATATTTTCATTATCCCTTCTGTTGACAGACATTTGGGCTGCTCCTGGTTCCTTGCTGTTGGCTAGGTCCGCAATAAACAGGAACATAGCTGTCGCTGTGGCAGGACATTGAGTTCCTTAACGGTGTGCCCAGGAGTGATGTAGCTGGATCAGATACAAGTTCTAGTTTTAAACTACAGAGGAACTTCCATTTCCGTTCCCACAGTGGTTGTACTAGTTTATGCTCTCATCTGCAGAGTAAGCCTAATAAAACGCTCTTAAAGAATAAAAAGAGAAGCTTATTTATTCTGGCTTTTACTATGACTGTGTAGCAATTCAGTCACATCGTTGGGCTCTACTTCTTGATTTTTCAAGAAAAAAAAATGTCAAGGTTTTCTTGATATTTCTACCTCACCCACATTTATCTCCTCCATTGAATTCTTGGGCCCTTCCCACTCACACATGAGAACTGGGATTAACTTCCTTTCAAATGCCTGCTAGTGTTGGTGTTTTGGCTTCCACCCCTGATGCCATGTTGATAGCAGCATCAAGGATGGTAAATTCTTTCCAAAAGATTTTCAGTGTGTGCTGCTGGGATCCATCAGAGAAATCACTACCCACAGGGGTGGCAGCCGTACAAAATGTATTTCTCAAGTAATAAGACTTGAAAGTCAATATTACTCCTTGATCCATAGGGTACACAATGGATATTGTGCCTGCAGGCATGAAAGCGACATTAATCTCATTGTACATCCCCATCAGAGCTCTTGGGTGACCAGGTGCAATGTCGATGAGCAGTGGTATTTCGAAATGAATCCCTTTTTCTCTGATCAGTGGGTCTCAACTGTGGGCTTAAAATACTCAGCAGCCATGCTGCACATCGGGTGTGCTATCTCCCTGGGTTTTTGTTCCATCTATAAAGCCCAACCTGAGCTCATTTAGTGTGATTCTAAAGGGAAATGAGAACTAACTTCAACTTACAGTTACCAGCCATCACTAGTCCCTAGCAGGAGTTAGCCTGTTTCTGAGACTTGGAAGCCAGCGAATGACCTTTCTCTAGGTCACTGGAGTCTCGGATGAACGCGAGAGTCCCAGATGTCATCACTTTCAATATAATGCTGTTTCTTGTCCTCCAGGAGTCTGGTGCTCAGTGTATCTGCTTTCCTCAATGGTCTCAGCTAGATCCATGGCATCTCCATGCCAGCTCTTGTTTCTTCGTTTCATTGTAGAGATAGCTTCTTTCCTTACGCAACACAAACTGACCTCTGACAGACACAGCTTGCCTTCTGCAGTTTTCTCACTTCTCAGCATTTCTAGACTTGGAGAAGACTTCCGTCTTGCTCTGCATTAGACTTGGCTTAAGGACTCTGGTAGTGGGTTTAATCATCTGCCCAGACCACCAGAAACCTAAATGAGACATCTATAGAACCCCATCAAGGCCCAAAGCACATCATGAAAGAAGGGCTAGAAAGAATGTAAGAGCTAGAAGATGAGCATTGTGGAAAGCTGCCTTCAGGCATAACATGGCCACTGCACCCAGTGCAC
Source organism: Meriones unguiculatus (assembly GCF_030254825.1). Taxonomy (NCBI): domain Eukaryota; kingdom Metazoa; phylum Chordata; class Mammalia; order Rodentia; family Muridae; genus Meriones; species Meriones unguiculatus. The sequence goes on from NC_083351.1 coordinate 23,397,865, forward strand.
AAGACCTGCATAAGATGGAGACCCTCAGCTTCTCATGGATGAGAGAGATGCTCATGAGGCTGCCAGTTGATAGCATCTTGGGGGAGAGGAGACAATTTCTTGAGTGGTGAAGTCAAGCTGCCTATGCTTCAGTAAATTACCCCTAGCATGCTCATGCAAGAAACTCCAATTAAACTCCGTGTAACACAGACAAAAGACAAGAAAGCCAAAGGAGGTGTACTTGGGAAAAAGGAGAGATTCAGCAGGTGGAGAGAGACAAGAGAAGAGAGCAGATGGTGAATATAATCAAAATACAGTGTGTATGTGTGTGTAATTGTAAAAAAAAAATGAACTAATATACTCTTTCTCTGTATCATTAATAGACTGTTTCACTTTCTAACCCTTCTCTGCAGTGGCACTTTTTCCTTCTAGACTTTTCCTTTGTACTCACAGCTTGGCTACTTTTTGCACCCAAAGCCCAGCTTCAGCCCATCTCGTCTTCTGACCCACCTTCCTTGATCAGATTGATTATTCCCAGCTTTTCATTTGAAATGAGAGCTGTATAAAACCTTCCCCTTCACTACTCAATGCCACTGGATGTTTATACTTTGCTTAACTTTGATACTGCTGTGTTTCAGAGAGCAGGGCAGCTGGAGAAGAGGTAGATGGACAGCAGACTGACCCAGACTAGTCAGAGCACTCTTCCGTTGTTACGTTTGCCATCCCATATTGATATGGTTAGAGTGCCTCTAAAGCACCTCGATAAGGATAGCAAAGACCACTGATCACCCCCATTCACAATGGTAGTCTTTTATTCACCATTGTGAAATTTGAAATATGGTTGTGTGGTGCTTCGAGTGATAATGGCCCCCACAGGCTCACATATTTGAATATTTGGTCCCCAGTTGGTGGAACTGTTTTGGAAGGATCAGAAGGTGTGGTCTAATTTTAGGAAGCGTGTCACTAAGGGTAGGCTCTGAGGTTTTAAAAGCCCACGTCATTCCTGGTGTGCCCTCTCTGCTTCCTACTTGCAGATAAGGAAGTAAGCCTCAGCTGCTGCTCCAGTGCCTTCCTTTCTGCTGTCATGCTCCCGACAATGATGCTCACATGCTCTATCCTTATGAAACTGTAAGTCCCTTCTTCTATAAGTCATGCTGGTCATGGCGTCTTACCATAGCAATATACAAGTAACTAACATAGGTTGAAACTATCAAAATGTGACAGGTACATGAGTGTATTACACTGGAGAAAATATCATACTTGGGTTTGCCCAATCCAGGGCTGGAAGAAAACTGTACTTTGTTAAAAGACATAGTATTTGTGAGGTGCAATAAAATGCTACCCACCCGTTCAGTACCTTTATGGAAAATAATCCGGCTAGTGTAAGTGAGTCTAATTCCATCCAGTTTGCATTGGTCTGTATGCCTACCCTTGTACTGATGAGGCACTATCTCGTTGCTTTCAGCTTTAGCCATAGGTCAAACCCTTAAATCAGAGAGTAGAAACCCTGCATTTTGTTCTTCTTATAAAAATAGTCTTTGCTCTTCTATAACTTTCATTTTTTAGGTTTTCTCTTTTCTTTTCCTTTCTTTCTTTCTTTCTTTCTTTCTTTCTTTCTTTCTTTCTTTCTTTCTTTTTTATTGTTTTGAGACAATGTCTCACATGGACCAGGATGGTTTGAAATTCACCATGTAGCCAAGGATAACCTTGAACACCTACCTGTTCCCCCTGCCTTCACCTGCCCAGTGCTTGCTGGAATAGCAAGTGTGTGCCACCAGGCCTGGTTTATGTATTATACCTTGTTTCCCTCAAGTTCTATAAACGTCTTTTCAACTTTTATAGAGAAGCCCTTAGGTCCTAGCTTTTGATTGCATAAAACCTATAAACCAGTAGAAATCTGATAGACATCGGATCAACATTGCATCCATGCTCCTAAAGGTGCATCTCTCTCTCCTTCTACCATTGTTGTTGCAATGAGTCTGGAACTTATTTCGTTGAATTTAACCCAGGGTATTTCATGTTTTTCAATGCTATTGTAAGTGGTGTGATTTTCTTCTTCCAATTAAATACATGCACTTTTTATTACTGCAGTCCGTGTTGCAATCTGCCCTTTCCAAGCCCACTTATTGATAGTGGCTCTCTTTGTACATTGGTCAGGATTTTCTACATGGAGATGGTGTCAACTTCTGCCTTTGGTATCTTTGTCTTGTTGTTTTGTGCTGCCTGGGACACCAAGTACACTGTTGAATAGAAACGGTGTGAACAGGGTTCTTTGTCTTGTTCTGAATTTAGGGGCAAAGCATTTAGTCTTTCACCATTAAGTATAATGGTAGCTTTGGTGTTTCTTTTTCAGATGTCCATTATCAGGTTGAGAAAGTTCCCTTTTATTCCTGCTCTGCCGAGGGATTATGTCATGAATAGGCTTCAGATGCTTTTCCTGTTTCTATTGAAATGATCATAGGCTCTTTTCTTCCTTTATTCTGTTATTATGGTAGGTTATACTGATTGATTTTTGAAGGTTAAGTAATATTACCTTCCCAATTAGTTTGGATGTGTTATCTTTCTATAGCGTGCTGAATTTAATTCGCCAGTATGTGGTTAGGGATTGTGTGCCTATGTTCACAGAGGATGGTGAACTATAGATTGCTTTTCTCATAGTGTCTTTCTTTATCTAGGCTGTGTGTCATAGCAATTCTGTACTCACAAAGTATTAGCCATTTATTTTCTCCCAGTTGTGTTACCTGAGAGATTTTATATGAAACTTGGATTTTGCTTATTCTTCCTTAAGTTTTTTTTTTTTTTACATAACATTTCTATTGATTCTCTGAGAGTTTCACATCATGCGTCCTGATCACAATCTTTTCCTAGTTCGTCTATGTCACACCCCTTGTGACATGTCCCCCAAAAGAAGTAAAAAATAAAAATAAAAGAAAGAAAGAATACATTTTATAGAATGTGCAGCAAAGCTACATAGACCACACACCTTCCTCACGAGGAAGCGTCAAAGAAGAATTCAATTCTGGGCTGGGACAATGGCTCTTTCATGCCACGCAATCATTGAGATTTGAGTTCGGTTCCCAAATCCCAAGGAGAAAAATCCAGGAATGGTGGTGTGTCGTGGCAACCCCAGCACCGGTGAACTGGGGATGGTGGGTCTGTGAGGCAGGCTGGTCAGCCTCGCTGAATCCAAGAACTCCAGATAAGAGCAAGCTGTTTCACCAAACAGGATGTACAGCTCCTGAAGAGTGAAACCCAAGCCTGACCTTTGTTGTCTACATGTGAATGCACACACATACATGCATACCTCTGCACATACGTGTGTGCCACACCCATGAGCATGTATACAAAAAAGAATATATATATACACACACACACATAAATTGGATTTGACTCTTAGATATGGGGCTTCTCATATTCCTTGTTTCTTTTCAAATGGGCTATAGAAGATTTTGTTGGTCAAGGTGTTTGTCTGTATTTCCTACAATGCTGAACTCACTGCAGGCCGCTGCTCTTCATGTGCCATTCCATAATAAAAGTGATGGTGTCAGCCTTTCTTGATACTGGATACGTTTCTCTGTATTTTGATCAAATCCACTCATTACAGATTTCTTAATTAAATTGTTCTGTTCAAAACATGAGGTTTCCATTTTATTAACTTTATCATTTTGGTCAGTTTTATAGTTTACTAATTTATGGTTTTTAAAATTTGTTTCTTTACTTACTTTGGCCTTAAATAGCTTTCTTTCTGTATCTTCTTGGGGCAGAAGCTTGGTGTTAGACACTCTTTCTTAGATCTGGGGACAGAAGCTCTGCCTTTCAAGCCCTATTCAAGCCCTTTCAAGCGTTATTGCACAGGGTTTGATACATTTTGCTTTGTTTTTATTCAACCTGGAGTATTTTCCAAGTCTCCTTGTGATGTGAGCTAGGAAAAAAATGTTTGGTTCAGTTTCTAAACATCTAGTGATTTTTCTAGGTACTTTTTTTTTTTTTTTCCGTACTGATTTCCAATTTAATTTCCCTGTGTTTGGAGAGTCACTTTTTAGGACTTCAATTCTTTTAGATTAACGAAGATTAATGATCCAGCATTGGATCTGTCTTAGTGAATGGCACGTGTCTCCTGGTGTTGGAGCAGTATGTTAAATTGCCAGTTTCTTCCCAGTGTTTTGATAGGTCAGGTTTTTCTACCCAGACCACCTTTTACCTCTCACTGGCTTTGGATCGAGTGCCATGACAACTTCCAGCCCTGACTGAGTTTGTCTCTTTTTGCTCTGCTCCTCCAAAGCCTTTATATAGCCTACAGTTCTGTATGAGTCCACACATTTAAGAGGGCCATGTTTCTTTGATGAACAAAATTCTATCTCGGTGCAATGATCCTATTTATTTCTGTTGCTTAGTCTAATGTCAGTACAATTAGAGCAGGTTTTCTGTGGTTACTCTTTGTGTGTTAGCCTACCTGTGTTATTATATTTAAATTATGTTTCTTATATTATATACAGTATACAGGTGATCTTTGATTTATAAATATATCCCAGCAGCCTCTCTTAATTGGAGTGCTGACAATAATTACACCTAATGTAATTATCAGTGTGGTGAGGTTTCAGTTTGCAACCTGGTAATTTGTTTTCTGCTTATCCCATGATACTTCTTCCACCTTTTCTCTTATCCATGTCCCCATCCTTTTTCATGTCCTCCTTCTCCATCTCTCCCTCTTCTTCCATTTTCTCCTCCATCTCTTCCTGCTTCTCCGTCTCCTCCACCATCTACTTCTCCTCTTCTATCATCTCCTTATTCACTTTCTCCATTTCTCCTTTTTCTCCATCTCTTTCATCTCCTCCTCTCCCCCTTCTACACTTTATAATCTGTTCACCCTCGCATTGCCATGCCAACCATACTCCTATCGTTTTATTTATTCATGTTTTTAGTTTATGCTTTGGTACTTACAATATGCTCCTCTAACTTACAAAGGCAGTTTAAGGTCATTTGTAGTGTTTAACCCTTCTAGCATGTTGTGAGTTAAATCAGAATCGGGATGATGTCAAACTGCGGGTAGAACTATCAACATTAAAGGATGAAGGCTTAGAGAGGAACGAGAAGCATTGTGCAGAAAGCATCTCTTGTCTCAGAAGATACAGGTGTCCACTGAAAGATGTGTGTGTCTTAGTTGGGGATTATTGCTGTGAAGAGACATTATGACCACGGCAACTTTCATCAGGGAAAACATTTAACTGGGGCTGGCTTACAGTTTCATAGGTTTAGTGTATGGCAGAAGCATGGCAGCATGCAGGCAGACATGGTGCTGGAGAGGAAGCTGAGACTTCTACATCTTGATTGGCAGGTAGCAGAAGGGGACTGTGTTTTGCACTGGGCAAAGAGACCTCAAAGTCACCTCCACGGTGACACACTTCCTCCAACAGGGCTGCACCTATTCCAACAAGGCCACTCCTCCTAATTGTGTTCCTTGTATGTGCCAAGCATTCAAACACATGAGTCTATGGGGGCCGTTTCTCTTCAAAACAACACAGTGCATCTGGTGAAGTTTCTGACAGAAGGAAAGCTAGGAGGAAGTGCTGCCTTGTTCTCTGTGAGCTGGAAAGGAGGCATCTGTATAAGTATTTAGTAGAGAAGATTTCTACACAAAGTGCTAAAGGCTTGTCCTGCTGAGTCCCTGCTGAGAAAGGAGAGATGAATTAAAGCAGGACTGTGGAGTAAAGAGGAGGCAGCCCTTGATGTGGTGGAAGAGTTAGCCTCTGTAGACTGTTGTATGCTCTGTGAACTCGGCCATGCCTGCCGCCAGGTAACCACTTGCTAAAGAGGGTCGGCACGCCTCCTGTGACTTTTCTGGGGGAGATGTGGGCAGGTAGATGTTTGTTTGTCCACCTAACACACCAACGGCTGACCAAAGTTAAGATTCCTCCCAAGTCTGGCTCGACGAAACAATGTGTTTATTAGGCACGTTTATAGAAACACGGGTGAGGAGTCATTCATGGCAGAATAGGTCCTCCCCCACCACAAATAGCTGCATCACCGAAAACTCTCAGCTCCAGTTAAGCTTCTGTATGCTGTGGTGCTTCTTGGGACCAAATGCAACTGGGGCAGAGTTACAGACAACTGAGAGGCAGCGGAGGAAAGAGAGATTGGCTGGAATCTCTGGTCAGTGCCAACCTCTTTCTCCTGTGAAGGGATGATCTCAGGGTCACTTTTTGGGGAATCGCAACTGCTAGGATTAAGATGGCAATGGCTGTTCTGCTTGCAGAATAGCATTCCACAACAGCATGCAATGTGGAGACTCAGCCAACCATCTTCGTAGTACAGGAACCAAGAATGAGAAATGATTATTTAGGAAAGGTGTGTGAAAACCTCTAGCAATGGCATGATTCCAACATGAATTTCACAGGAGGCCAATAAGACTTTGAAAAGTTTTATGCCAGCAGAAACCCTTCTGGCTTGAGTGGAAAGGAGCAGAAACTGGCTGAGATGAAGGAAGGAAGGAAGGAAGGAAGGAAGGAAGGAAGGAAGGAAGGAAAGAAAGAAGGAGCCACCGGTATGAGAGGCCAGTGGGTCTGTCATTTTCACAAAGCTCCTGCTCACGATCAAGAGGACAGGACTTTCAATTCCCATGTCCTAAAGGGATGACCTGAGAGCCAAGAGGAACTGTGCTGAAGCCATACCATTTGATGGAATTTTTCCCTGTAGTGTTTGGACTTGTTCGGGAGCTGTGACCCCTTCTGGCTGCTCCCGAGTGCTGTGGGATGGGCTTTGTCAGTGCTGCGTTTTAGGAACAGATAGCAAGTTCACAGATGGAAAGGAAATGATCCCCAGGAAAAAACACTCACCAGTCATTCCCGTGTCTGACGCAGATGATATTTAGGTGATATTTTAGATTCAGAGTTGATGCTGGAATGGCTCAAGGCTTTGGGGGATGCTGGGATTTGGTTCAATAGATTTTGCTTATGACATAGGACATGGATTTTCGGGCCCAGAGGATGGAAGGAGGTCGTACGCTGCCTTAAACAACCTTCTGCCACCTGTTACATCGACTAATTGAAGCCCTAAAATCTCGTAGCTCAGCATGTAAACTTGGGGAAATTACAACTTGCAGATGTAATTAATAAGTGAGGATGAGGTCATACAGAGTACAGTGGGCTCCTGATTTAATATGACCGATCTCTTTACAAGGACCAGAAATTAGATGTAGGTATGAACTATAAGTCTGCGGTACTTTTCCTGGGGAGACTATTTCTGTTCAGCCCAAACAGAGACAGCAATGACAGATCAAGAAAAGATTCCATCTATACCCAGCTAGGTGGACCAATATGTTTATTGGGATAACCTATAGAACACAGGTGACCAGAGATCTTTGTCACTGAAAAGCCAAACGCCACCTTGGGTGACAACTCAGGAAAGCTTTGCACAAGTCCTCTGCAGAACTTGCAGGCAGCTAAACTGTGAAGGAGCCTCCTCTCTCCTTCAATGCTGACAGTCTTACAGAGCGATGTATCTCATTGTTTGTTTTTAAACTTGTAATTGCACAGAATAATGAGCTCCATTATGACATTTTTGTGTATCTGCATCACACCATCCCTAGCACTCTAGGTCATTCCCTTTCTGCCTCCCCCTGGTACCCCTTTCATCCATAATAATCTGCCTTTGGGTCTTTGTTTTAGTTTTTAGACTCATCCCCCAAGAGAAAAGATGCAATGCTTGTTTTCTGGGTCTGGCTTATTTTGCTTAACAAGATGATCTCCATTTTTGTCTATTTTCCTGAAAACAACACAATTCCATTCTTCTTTGACTTCTTTCTTTTTTAGTCCTGGGCATCAGACACATGGCCTTGCTTCTGCTGGGCAAATGCTCCTCCACTGCAGGCCAATTTCACTCTTCTTACTGGTTGAATAATATTCCACATATACATTTCCATATGCGTGTGCACCCACATTTTCTGTAGCTAAAATTTACCTAATGATGGGCATCTAAGCAGGTTCTGTAACGCCACAAACCTGTATCAGCAGGTGTTGCTGGGATATGACAACTTAGATTGCTCCGTGTGTCATCCCTAGCCTGGATCGTGTGACAGTTCTGTTTTGAGCTTTCTCAAGAACCTTCATACCGATTTTCATAGGGAATGATTTACATTCCCACCGCAGATATAGAAGGGTTTCTTTCTCCCTTCATCTTCTAGCATCCCCCCCCCCTTGGTTATATCTATTCCAACTCCGATGAGAAGGAATCTCAGTGTAGTTTTGATTTATATTTCCCTGATAGCTAAAGATGACAAACCTTTTTTCCATATGTTTAGTAACCATTTGTATTTCTTCTTTTGACAAATCTTTACCTCATTTGCCCATTTATTACTCAAGCTACTGCTGTTTGTTTAATTTTTGAGTCACTTAAATACTCTGAATATTAATCTCCTAATAGATAAATAGCTGGGAAAGGCTTTCTCCTGCTCCCCAGGCTGTCCCTCTACTCCGGTGGCCCGTCTCTGCTGTTCAGAAGTGTTTGAATTTGATGCAGTCCCATTCGTCAGTTCTGGTTATCACTTCCTGAACCACTGAGACCTTACTCAGAAAGTCCTTGTCTCTGCTCATATATTGAAGTGTGTCCCTGCTTCTCTCCAGCAGTTTCAAAGCTTCAGGTCTTATGTTTAAGGCCCTTGATCCATTCTGAGTTTGTTTTCCGCGCAGACAAGAGGTAGAGAACTAATTTCTGGGTCATACATGTGTATAGCTGGTGTCCTCAGCTCCACTTGTTTAAGAGCGCGTGTTTTTCCCCCCAAAGTATACTCTGGGCACTCATGTTGGAAGTCTCCTGGCTGTGGCTGGAAGTGTTCATTTCTGGGTCCTCCTTTATTTCAGTTGGTCTGTGTGTCACATACTGTGTTCTGTGGGATATGGAACAACAAAACAAAATTAGTTCTTTTTTTTTTTTTCAATGCACTTTATTCAGGAACCTTGAACAATCATCTGACCCTGGGGAAAGCCAGCCCACAGCTTAAATAGCCTCTGGGTAGCCAACCCAGGCATGCCACATGGGCAATGCAGATAGGTCCACATACATGGAAGCAAGCCAGATCCTCAGCCTTAGCCAAATGTGGAATTGTTCATGACAGAGAGCACTCACCATCGGGAAGGTGGAAGGCGGAAACCAGCTCCATCTTTAAGGCATAGCATTCCGCAGCTCTCTACAGTTCCCCCTTTTTGTTTTAGACGCATCAGGCAAGAGTAGAGGTCTGATCTCTGATATTAGAAATAAATTGGGACTTTGTACCGATGTTCATTTAGGTGTCATCCACCCAAAGAGCATCAGACCCGTCTGATACCTTTTTCTCAGAGGCGGGACCTGGTGGTGCTGGTCTAACTGGATGTCTACATGTAGAAAAATGAAAATAGATCCATACTTGTCACCCTGCACAAAACTGAAGTCCAAGTGGATCAAAGACCTCAACATAAAACCAGACACATTAAATAGGCTTGAAAAAAAAGTGGGAAATACCCTAGAACTCATTGGTACAGGGGAAAACTTCCTGAACAGAACACCAACAGCACAGGCTCTAAGAGCAACAGTCAATAAATGGGACCTCATGAAACTGAAAAGCTTCTGCAAAGCAAAGGACACCGTCATCAAAACAAAGCAACCACCTACAGATTGGGAAAGAATCTTCACCAACCCTTTATCTGACAGAGGACTCATATCCAGTATATATAAAGAACTAAAGAAGCTGAAAAGCAGCAAACCAAGTAATCCACTTAAAAAATGGGGAACAGAGCTAAACAGAGAATTCTCTGTAGAGGAATATCGAATGGCAGAGAAACACTTAAAGAAATGCTCAACCTCACTAGCCATTAGGGAAATGCAAATCAAAACAACCCTGAGATTTCACTTTACACCCATGAGAATGGCCAAGATCAAAAACTCAAGTGACAACACATGCTGGAGAGGTTGTGGAGAAAGGGGAACCCTTCTCCACTGCTGGTGGGAATGTAAACTTGTACAACCACTCTGGAAATCAATCTGGCGCTTTCTCAGACAACTAGGAATAGCGCTTCCTCAAGATCCAGCCATACCAAAATTAGTTCTAAAAGGGAAGTTAAAAGCTATGATGGATCTACATTAAAAAAAAAGTCAGAGAGAGCTTTTAAATAAATAACTTAATGATGTTCCCCACTAGCTTTAATTATAAAAAACTTTTTTTTGTTTTGTTTTTAAAAACAGGGCAGTTTTTTCTCATATGGGTCATTTTTATTTCCACATCTGTCTGGTAACTGGCTTTCCACACCTGCTGCCTGGTTTTTTTGTTTTTTGTTTTTTGTTTTGTTTTTTTTCTCCTATTGATTTGTAGTAGCACTGTGTATTTGCCGAATATGTGCCCTTTGAGACATTCCTTATTTATGAATGTTATTCCTTCCACTCTGGGCTCTCAAAATGAATAAAAGTCTTAATTTCAACCGAATCAAATTTATATTTTCCTTTGTGATATACTCTTGAAGTCTTATTTCTGAAATTCTTTCCTACTTTGAGGTCTTAAAGATATTCTTTTCTAAAAGTTATATAATTTCTTTTGCACCAAGTATTTCATATATTTAGAATTGATTTTTTGCTTATGATTTGAGACAATATTACAATTTACTTTTCTTCTCTAACAGTTGCTGGCTCTCTAAGGAACACTTTAAAAAGCCTTATTCTTTTCCTATTTATTTAGACATTAAATTTCCAAATATTCATGGGTCTGTTTCTGGACACTCCAATCTGTCCCAGTGGATTTTTTCATAGATTTGTTCCTTCAATAAAACAACACTGTCATAATTGCTATAATTGTGCAGTACATTTAAATTTTGATGCAGCCAATCCCTTACACTAATTCTTCTTTGGAGGATGTTTTTTGTTTTTTTTTTCCCTGTAAATTTTATAGCTTATTTGTCAAATTCCATCAGAAATTCTGTTGAATTGTGATAGGAATTGCATCGCTCAATGTATTACTACTTTTTTCCCCTCTGTCTGTGAAAAGTATATTTCTTCATTTGTTTATATCTTTTTTGAGTTGAGTAATTTTTTTTCCATATCCTGCACAGTTTTATTTTACACTGTCCTTGTATCTGATTGTGGTGTTTGGATATGAAATAGTTGATATCTGTCTGTCACCCCAAAGCTTTAGTACCCTCTTTAACATAATTTTTAAGTCTCTTTGTACAGTACTCACTCTGACGGAATGCCTGATGAAGCAACTTAGACAAGGAAAGTTTTATTTTCAGCTCATGGATTCAGGGAGTTTCAGTCACTGGCAGGGAAGATAGGTGGAAAAACTCAGTTGAAGGCTGTGGGAGTCAGGGGTTGGGGGAGGACTACAAATCCATGAGCTCAAGACCAGAAGCAGCTGCTTCAACCCCTCCAAGAATAATGATGGTTTTGTTTGCTCTTAGGTAACGCTGCAGATTTTCATTTGTCTGTGTTATTCAACTGCTTAGGATTAGAATATAGTTTTTACTAGTTAAAAAAAAAAAAACACATGATGTGTTCTTATTTTAAATTTAATTTAAACAAATTTAAGTGAATCAGCATGTTCCCTGGTGTGAAGTTATTGAAAGCCATTAGATCATGTTAAAGAGGTTTCCTCTTATTCTTCACTTATAAATATTTATTTCAAGGAAAGTGATCAATGAAAACTAAACTATATTTTATATATTCCCTCATCTCCTGAGATAATCACACGCTGTTTCTTCTTTAATCTCTAATGATGGGAACTATATTTATTGATATTGTTTTATCAGTCATTTGCTCTTACTTTGTTTACATTTGTTGTGTCAGTATTTATGAACAAGAAACCATGATTTTTCTCTTAATTTGTTGCTTTTTCTAAGTTCATGTGTTAAAGTGTACTAACCCCACAAAATGAGCTAAAATGATTTGTGTAATCTTGGATTGGTCTTTTTGTTAAATACTTAAGGTAATGCTTATGCTTTTGTTCCTGGGTCCCTTGTTTCTGATACAGGGCAGTTTTAAGATACTGGTGCTCTTTGTGATAGAACTGTTTATATTTTCTATTTTGTTTTGAAAAATTTAAAAGTTTCTATATATTGTATGTTTTTTTAGTTTGGTATAATTTGGCGATAAATGTTTCTTGTTAGTTTCTTATTCTGTGCATCATGTGTTCCATTTCCATATAAAATATTTAAATTTCTCTTAAGATAGCTTACTATGCATTTGGCAATGAGTTCAGTCTTTCTGAGGCATTTATCTACGCCTTTGTCAAATCTTCTGTATTTGCTCAGACTTTTAATAGCTTGTTTTTATTCTTGTTTTCTTCTGTTTACTTTCATTGTGTTTTGAAATGAGAATGGCTGAATGAGTGGCTCCTGTAGGCTCAGATGTTTGAATACTTGGTCCCCGGGTGGTGGAACTGTTTGGGAAGGATTGAGAGGTGTGGCCTTGCTGGAGGAGATCTGTCACTGAGGAGGTTTCAAAAGATTCTAGCCATTCCCTGTGTGCTTTCTTTCTCTGCCTCCTAGGTGTGGATCAAGATGTGATATCTCTGCTCTTCCCATTGCCATGTCTTTGCTCCACCCTCATGGTCTTTAACCCTCTGAAGCATAAGCCTAATTAAATGCTTTCTTCTGTGAATTGACTTGGTCATGGTGTTTTGTCACAGCGACAGAAAGAAGCTAATACATGTTTATTCTAGTGTTTGTTATTTATGTCAGAATGAATTTATCTCATTAATGTGTGTCCTTCTTTGTTAATATAAACATTTCAGTCTGCACATTTTCCAATCAGTATTGTTTAGTGTTGCTCACATTGCTGACTCATAATATTTTCAGTATGGCTTAGCTTTAGGCACCTCCAAATTTACATTCTCCTTTTTGGCCATAGGAGCTATTTAGAGGCCTAATTTTCAATTCTCGAGTGAGTGTTTTTCTAGTTATTGATTTGTTACTGTTTTAACTTAATTGCATTATGGTCATTAAGTATAGTCAATGCAGTACAAATTATTTGAAATTTGTTTAGACTTCATTTGACATTTCTTATTAACATGAGAAAAAATATTACTAGTTAGTTGTTGCCATGGAGTTCACTTAGATCAAGCTTTTAAAATTTACATTCAATGTATGAGCCCCTAATTCAGCTCTGGAAACACTCACACACACACACACACACACACACACACACATTTTCATATCATCTACATTCCTACTGACCTTTTTTTTGCTTAGCATATTTATGGCTATACCATAAGCATATTTTAAAACCCACATTGTAAAATCAGGTTTAACACATTTTTCTTACAGTTCTATCTATTGTATTTTATTTATTTTGAGGCAATATTGTGTATGCATGCACATTTAGTAGTGTTAAATCTTCTTAACAATGAAACTTTTATCAATATGTGGTGACCCTTTTTATGACTAGCAATGCTTTCTGTGTTAAAGTCTATTTAACCAGATAAGACCAATAGAGTTGTATCAGCCTCTTTTAGTTTAGTGTCTAACTGGACTATCTTTTCTTTCTGCATGTTTTAATCTTGTTTGATTCTGATTACTTTCTGTTTTATACACAGTATAGACATAAGCTGTTTTGGGTCAGCAAATTGGCTCAGGCAGTAATGGCACTTGTTGCCAAGCCTTGGAACAAGATTCTTGGAACACACATGGTGGTTCTGACTTTTGCATGTTTTTCTCTGATCTGGCTCCACACATATGACTGTGTGTTTATGTGTGTGCAAATATGCATGCACACACATTTACAATAACACACATATACAATTACACAGAATCACACACACCCAACCACACACCCAATCACACACATATCCAGTCACAAACCTAATCACAAACACACACACATACACACACACACACACACACACACACAGAGCAAAAATTAAATTCTAGAAGGAAGCCGTTCCCATTCTGGCCACCTTTTTATTTTGAGCAGAAAATTTGTTCATTTTTATACTTACTGAGATTACTGTTAAGGTTGCTAAGGAGTTAGTTTGCCATTTTATTTTGTGTTTTCTCTTGGGGTTCCTTTTTTGCTTTGCCTTCCGCTGGTTTGTTTGTGGCAGGGCCACCCTACACGGCACTAGCTAGTTGGAAGCTGTGTGGTGCAGGCTGACCTCAGACTCACAGAGATTGACCTGTCTCTGCCTCTCTGGTGCTGGGACTGAAAGTGTGCGCCGCTGTACCTGCCTCCCTTCTACTTTCTTGCCTTCTTTTGTACTGATTGGTTTTTCCCCTAAATGTATTCACCATCTTCATAGTATGGAAAGTATGTGTAAGCTTAGAGATTTTGTCCCTTTAGCATAAAAAAATAAACAAAATGTATAAGGTATCTAGACAAGCAAGTAACAAAATTTAAGACTGTACTTATTCATTTTCATGGATAAAGGTCATTACTGTTCAAAGCTTTTCTATAATATTCTAGACTAGACATAATCATTGTTATCATCATTATTTGTGCATTATTCATTTAGATTTATCTACCTGTTAGTATGTCTGTTTTTCAGTCCTGAAAACCCTAACTTTCCATCAGTGTGGATGTAAAATGTTTCCCATGAGGTCATGGTGACACTATTTTAGAAGTTGTGACCCCTAAGGAGATAAGGCCTAGCTGGAGGAAAAAGGTGTTGAGGGTGGGCTTTGAGACTTGCCTGGCCTCCACATTGTCCTTGTTTTGCTTTCTGAGATGAGAGCAAGCTCATCTGCCCATCCTGCCCCTATCCTGAGGGGCTACAATCTCCAGCCATGGCCTTAGATAAATCCATCCTCCTTCGATTGCCTTTTGTCAGATATTGTCTACAGCTACAAGAATAACAAGTGACACATCATCTTTTGGATACTGCCTCTCCTCCAGGCTAAGTGTTGGAGGATAGCAGAAGACAAGACAAACTTGCAGAAACAAGTGTAGTATCAAAGCAGGGCCTTGCACCTGTCTTCCTCTCAGCAGGGGGCAAGGACTTCTGATTCCAAGGCTCACCCTCTGGACTGTGCAAAGCCTCTAAGTTAAAAGGACCTTGGTAGGATCAGGCTCACTGTATTATTAGGGAAAAATCTAAGCAAAGTAATCAGAGGAGAGTTGTGAGAGACTGGAAACTGCTCCAGGGAAACTCTGCCTGGACCACCAGCTTGCCCATATCCATCCCTGTGGCTATCAGCTAGCTGTACATGTTCCTTAGGCCTTGCTTGATCCTTAGGTTGCCCAGCCAAC
This sequence comes from Meriones unguiculatus, assembly GCF_030254825.1. Taxonomy (NCBI): domain Eukaryota; kingdom Metazoa; phylum Chordata; class Mammalia; order Rodentia; family Muridae; genus Meriones; species Meriones unguiculatus. Next base: position 23,413,042 of record NC_083351.1, read on the forward strand.
AACGGCCCAAGTGGCTTTCTGTCGTTGCAAGCAGGAACGCTGAGTACAGTAACCAAGCCTTCGTGTGTGCCACTGTGAGATGTTCCGCCGGACTCCCGGGTCTCATAAAGCAAGATGTGACAGTCAGAAAGAGAAAACGCCTTCCCAGCCCCCAGCAAGACTAGCCTGTCCTTAGAAAGCCAGGTGACAGGGCAGGGTATCGTGGGCAAAGGCACCTGTTTTCCTAATTGCAGAGGGAGCTCCTGGCCTGCCTCACATGACCCCTCTGAAAGGGCAGTTGTCTCTCCCAGTCGTGTCTGCGAGCCAGCGCTCTTGCTGTATAATTATTGCATGTATCGAGCTTTTGCGTTTTGTGAGACTCTAAGTGGATGGGATTTTTAAAGGGAGTTGACATTTATTGAATATTTTACAATGTGCACTCTTTTCGTATACACATAACCTCATTATTTCATCTACACAGCAGCCACAAGAAAAGAGAGTGAAGAAACTCGTTTCACAAATGAGGAAGCTGAGGTTCAGAGAACAGACATGGCTTAGAGGCCAAAATTTGAGTCCAGGTCAGTCAAGCCAAAACATCATATTTGCTCAATCCTTCTACCATGCAAGATGTGAAAAATGAATGCTAAAGTAGACAAGTCATTAGAGAATGTTTCAGAAGTGAATGGTACCAAACACTTACCCAAGACCAACCTCTGTGCTTTAGGGGTACCCTTTGTCATGGCTTCAAAATCGTTAGGTAAGAAGTTTGAAAAAAGGGGGCAACGTTCCCCTTCATTGTTCTTGGCAGAAGTTGTATAAAGGAGAATAGACAGTTTCTAGAAAACAACAGGCCACATAAAGAATTGAAAACAATAGACATACAGCCACCAGATGCTACCGTAAATGCATGGAACATGCTAAACTCATGTGTACAGTTACATACTGGGTGTCATCTGGGAGGCAAGGCCCACATCCAGTTACCAGGCACAGCCATCAGTCCACCTCTGTTTTCTAGTGCCCTGTGGGAGATCAAGCTAGCCAGACATCATCTTCTGATTTCCCTAGGGTTTAGAAGTATGAAGTTTTGAGTGACATCTACAGACTATTCTCCACTATTGCCTGTCACTACTCAGAATGTAGTTTTCAGATAGACAGCAGTTCTACTCGGGTTTTCTTGTTCTTCCTCATGGACCCAGTGTGATATCCAGGTACCACCCCGGGCCACAGGCAGGCAGGGTATGGAGGGAGGAGGGGAATCCAGACTCCAAAGGAGTTCCAAAGTTCCAAAAGAGGCACAGCATCTCTGACTGGAGATTCTGTTTGCATCTTGGCTTGAGATGCAGAGACCCAATCAAGCAGTTCTTTCTTCTGTGCTCATGTTAACAGAATTCACGAATGCAAACTTAGAGGAAGGGCTGAATTTGTGTTTGTCCTGTTTCCTACAATGGTGGCTCTGGGCATTTTATTTTGAGGGCATGGTTCCTGGAAGACAAAGAATACTAATGGTTGTTTGAAAATGTTTGAAATCGGTCCCAGAAGCTGTGAAGTCCTGTCCTGGCTCTCCTCGTGCTGGTATGAACGCTGTGGAGTCTTCACCAAAGACGCAAAGCAAACATAGGTTTCTTGGGAAGGTAGCCCCATTGTCGTCCCCTCCTTCTTCCTCCTCACACCTGCCTCTTTCTCTCTCTCTCATCGCCTAAAGGTCAGGCCTAGAGAGAGGACTTTCAGAAGTCAGGTACCAAGGAAAGATGGACAACTCTACTGTCAGGAGGCCTTGCTTTTCTAGATTGTTCCATACTTCTGTGCACTCCCCCCAGCTCCCACCCTAGGAGTCAGGCACATCATCCTACTTACTTGAAGACTTGGTCATGTTTCTTCCTTTGCCCAATGGAAGATGAGTGGACTAGACTGAGTAGAAGTTTGAGATGTGTCACTTGTGTCCAACCTCTGGTTTGTCCCTTTGTCTCTCAGAATGGGCACGTCCCAGGCCGGGCATAGTCCTTCCGCCTTATTCCTAGAATGAGGAGTCACCTGGAATACAGAGGTCGCTCACAGGAGCACAAACTTAGATCTTGGGATCTGGGCGTTGTAACTCTAAGCACACTGACACACTCGGCTTTGCCACTGCTGGGCTGTGTGGTTCAACCCTGGCAGTCAGTGATGGTCATTGTGGAATAGGTCCTGTCTATAAATTGGGAACCAAAGAAGAATAAGTTTCTGCCATAGGAAATCTCAATGTAGAGGGGCCAGAAAGGAGGTTAAAGGCAGTACTGGAGCCAATATCAGTGTCAGGTGGATGACTCAGCCAGAGAAATCAAGACTTCCTTGAAGTCTCCACTCTTCGGTGTTCTTCTAGGAAGTCATTCTGCTAGACTCCCAGGGACAAAAGAGCCTGGAAAAGGATGGTTTTTGTTTTGTTTGTTTTTGTGGTTTTGTTTTTGTTTGTTTCAGAGGGAATAGCTCAGATGACATCCAATTCCAGGTCTGCTGTGACGGAGGCTAGGAGCAGGTGGCGGCTGAGCAGGGGCTTCCTACTTCCCGCATTCCATCTATGCACCAGCCTCACAAAGAAAGCACCCAGTCAACGATCAGCCAATAGTCACCGCTGGCTTGTGCCTTGAGCTGTTAGGACCCCAAATGACCGCTGTGAATTGCTGTGCTTTGGAAACCTACATAGCAGAGAAGGGCAGGCCTTGGGCTGAACCAGTTTGTGGAGGCCCCATTTCCACCAGTCCAAGGCATCAGAGCCAGCACAGGAGGAGACTGGGGTCCCCACAGCAGCATCCGTATCGCACTCCACAGAGAATGGCAAACTGAGAATGAATCATTTACTTGTGTTCTCACGTTCATCAGACCAAATGAAGAGCTCCCTCATCTGAACAGAATGGATTGCCAGAGTTAATCCCAGAGTCTGTCTGGAGTAAGTGAAGCATGGGAGAAAAGTAATGTGGAAGAGCCGCTGCTGGGAAATATACTGGTTCCAGGGACAGAGGAGAAAAGGGTGAAATAAGAAGCAGGCTGAACAAGGTTCCAAGTGCTGAATCCCACAGTTAAATCCCAATCAGTGTCAAGACACTTCATTACAGGCCTCTCTGTGCCAAGCTGTGTTTTGTTTTGTTTTGTTTCTGGGCCTCCAGTTTGTTTGTTTAGTTGTGACTAAGGCGAAGGATTCTGGCCACAATAACCTTAATAAGCTGCCTGACTTCTGCTCCTGCCATAGCTGATGACTAAGAGCTGGGCTCTTCCTCTGATTGATTCCCAGAGCGTGTCCATTGCCTGGTGCCCACCCAATTCTGCTCTAGGACCCGGAGAAGGCAGTGATGAGGCAGCTCCTGTTTCATAGGTGTCCGTTTCTCTAAAGTCCTCAGATATCGTCCTTTGATGTTGCATTGATCAAGATTCCCCAGTGAGGCAACCGCCAAAGACCTGCCCTGCTCCCAACCCCTGAGTTCCTTCACCCTTGCCTCACATGTGTACTGGTGTTCCCTCATTAGAGTATGACGATAGCATGCAAAGCAAGGACACTAAAACCCAGATCCAAGGGGGTTCCTTATAGTAAAGAGACATTAGGGCTCACTATTGCGCCGGGTCCTTGAGTCTCATCCATTTTCAGTTGAGCGTCTTCTGACTTAGTCTGAGAAGCAAAGACTGTGGACTGCCCAGCACGTTTCCGACCGAGTCCTTCCTTAAATCTTGCCACACGACAGAACACTGTTTAATTTTGGGAACACTATGCTAAGTGAAATAAGCCAGTCATGGACGGGCACGTATTACATAGATGCCTCTAGTACAGAAGCAGAAGGTAAAATGATAGATGCCAGGGCCTGGAGGAAGGCGGAGGATCGGAGGTGTCAGCGTCATTCAACAGATACGAAGTTCAGTTACGTAAGATGAAGTCCTCGAATCCTACCCTACAGCATCGTGCTCATGGGTAGTAGTTCCGCGCTGCAGGGCTAGTGCGCGAAGGTGTCTGAAGGGGTTAATCTCGCGTTTTCTCACGTCACGGGAATAACGATTATAAAATGGCTCAGCAGTTAAAAGCACACTGGATGCTCTTCCAAAGGACCGTAGTTTAGTTCCTAGTGCCCACATGGCGGCCTACAATCATCTGCAACTCCAGTTCCGGAGAATCTGACACCCACTTCTGGCCTCCTTGGGCTCCAGGATCACAAATGGTGCACAGACATACACGCAGGGCACACACGCAATTAGCACAAAACAATAGCAATAATAAATAGCTTCTGGTTTTCTCCCCTGAGAGGGACCTGTGGTCCGACTGCTGTGGCTGGGAGGAGGAGGAAAATCCTCTGGGATCCTGTCCACATATGGTCAGGTGAGGTTTCTCAGTCAGTGAACAAGCACTTCCTGGACGCAGACTCTGCACCAGCTGCCCTCAGAGGCACTGGGGAAGCAATGGCAGATCTAACAGATACGGTTTCTGCCTCTCCAGAGATTAGATGGCCCTGACAGCATCAAATAAGCCAACACACATCCAAAAACTCACTGAAGACCAAGACAAGGTTCTGGAGCAAAGAGGTGAGGTGATTTTGACAGGCGCTTTGGTTTTAAATATGGTGCCTCGAGGAGATGGTTGTGTTTGAACTGAGACCTGGGGGACAACAGGAACTGAGAATGGGGAGAGGGGAACATTGCGCACACAGGAAGCACCAGACATAAAGGACAGGACAGTAGAGAGACTTATTGTGGTCACTGACCAGAGAAGAGGCCAGCATAAAAAGGATGTGTGAGCAAGGACACTGTTCCAGGATGGGGTCGAAGGGCAGGCAATGTTAGTGTACCTCAGAACTTGTGAGGCACGTGAACACCTCGGCTGTGCTCTCTAAGCATAAAACATGCACTGCCTATCAGTTCTGTTTTTAAAATGGTCTCTCTAGCTAAAGGATTGCGAATTAACTGTAGGGGAAAGAGAAAGCCCAAATGTTGTACATGGCGTTTAAGATTTACTATTGATATATCTTTTAATAAAGCTGCAGTTTATCCTCAACAGCTGTATAACCAAGTCACCACACAAAGACTAGGATTTATTTAGTTAACCTAGAACACAATGCTGGGCAATAGTTACTCCATCCTAAACCTCCAAGCCCACATAGTTTCCTACCATTCAGATTTCCCAAATTATACTTGCTTTTAGTTATATCTTAGGTTCGGTTCATTTCTCCACGTCATTTCAAGACCTCTCCTCCAGCCTCTCCTCTCCCAGTTTTTCTCCTCTCTACTCCTCCTCTGCCTCCAACTCCTTCCAGTCCTCTGCTTCCTCAACTCTCCCTTCCTCTCCATTGTTCAACTTTGTGGCTGTTTGTTTTATTTTGGCATGTTTACACAAAGTTGAGACAGGTAATCCTTAGAATAAGTAACACAATGCAGTGTCCGGATTGAAACCAGAGAGTGGAGGAGAGAAATCAGCATTTGAATGAACAGGGTAAGGTGTATACATTCCAAAAGAACATTATATCAACACCCAAAGAAGACCCTGGAAGCTGATAGGAATGAAGCAGTTGTGGAGGTGAAGGCAATTGATACCTGAGGTCACTTAGGGAGGCAGAATGTAGCAGACCTGACCACGGTCTGCACACACAAGGTAAGGGGTAAAGAAACTTCCCTGCATGTAGACCCAAGAAACTCAGCACCTGAAAATGACATTTTGAAGCCACAGAGAAGTTGAGAGAAGAATAGATCTTAAGCCCATGGGGACTGGATATCTGAGTGGGAGTAATTTTTTTTTTTTCTGTAGCTGGAAATTAGTGAACAGGCTTGAAGGCAACAGTATGGTATGCCAGGGAAAAATGATGGGCGTGAAAGTGGCTGGGCATTGTAAGAAATACACTTTTCTGGAAACAAGAAAAAAAATTAAAGAATACATAGAGTCAAAATATGTTCTTGTTTTTGCAGATGGTGTTTTCTTCTCTTGAAATAGCCACTATCTTCCCACACCTGAGGAAGCTGCTTTTCCCCAGAAGGAAGAGAAACCATGAGGATGAGGCTCAAAAGCCTATTCTTCACTATCTTCATACTGTCCCATTACTGGGATGACCCTGACATCCAGGAACGGAGAGGCTTTCAGGCAATAGAGTGGGAGAAATGGACACAAGCTGAGGATTCATGGCATTGCTTCCCGGGTTAATCCCACCACTACCCTGACTTGGGGCTTGTTTGTCAGAAGGACATTCAATAAGATCGTTGCCAAACAGCATGTGGACACATTACTGTCAACATGAGCAACCTGATGGTCAGAACAAGCTAGCCAAAACATCTCCCCAAGGTCACCAACAAATCGACTTCCAGTCTATTCTCCTCATCCTGTTCTATTAAGACACGAGCTCAGGAGTTTCAGCTCTACTCTTGTGCCACCATAAAACCTTCTGCCACTGTAGAGCCCCCTGAGGCTATGCCCCCCCACACACACACACAATAGACTGCACCTCCTAAAACTGAGAACCAAGATAACCCTTTCCTTCCTCAGGTTGCTTGCCTCAGGTATTTTCTTTCCATTAGAGCAAGGAGGAACCAATGCAGCATCTTAGGACAAAAACAAACAAACAAACAAAAACACTTCCTGCTATTCCAGGAAACAGTAGGTTGTAGGAAGGACCCTGAGAAAACAACACCAGGTAAGTTATCCCAGGCATAGCCCCACAGCCAGCTGACCTTCTCACTGGATGACAGTTTGGCATGTGGAAGACTCTACTTGATCACCAGGCTGTACTGCCAGCCATGCCCGAGTCATGGAGACTTTTCCTGCGCGTGAAGATAGGGACACATTCTTGCCTCACCTTCTCCCTCTGTGTCACTGTATTTCCACTCTTACCCTGTCTGTCTCACGTTCAGACTCTTACTAGAGAATTTTGTATTTTACGTTTCTAATTATGTTCGCGCGTGCGTGTGTATGTATGTGTGGGTATATGCCCATGAGTGCAGCTGTGTAAGGAGGCTGGAGACACTTCCCTGGAGCTGCAGTTACAGGCCTTTGTCAGCAGCATGCTGTGGGTTCCGGAAACTGAACTCACGTCACCTGCAAGGGCAGTGAGTGCTCTTAACCCACGGGTCATCTCTTCAACCCTGGTTGTTCTTCTGAGGCAACACTGTCCTGTGGCCCGACCAAATCTGAGGCCACCAGGAAACCTGTAGCTTGTCTACTCCTTGGATCAAGCGCCCTTTTGAGATGCACCCACGGGGATTTTACCGGGTATTTCCCGACAGCCTCTGTGGGTGGACTCCATCTGTCCAGTCCCGAGACTGGGCATGCTCCGTGCTTGACGAGTATGCCACGGGCATCGTTTCCCGCACAGAAGCCAGAACAGCGTCCAGTGCATCACACCCTGAGATGTGGGGCCAGCCTGGTTACACGTACCCCTCTCACATACCTGTCATCAGCTAACTGTGCCCTCTCTGGTGACCGTGTTTCTTGCTGAGGTAGGGGTGGCTGCACGGGAAAGTGCTTCGCGCCTGCTTTGCCAGCAGAGACTGTCTGTCTATTCCGCTGGCCTTTCTTCCCAGAGGAGTGTTACTCCCCTCAGCGTTGCAACCTACTCGATTTCTCCGCAAAGATCCCAAGTTGCTCAGAGAGACCTGCCCTCCTCACTCCCCAGCCCCCAGCGAGGTATGAGAAATGCAGTCATTTGGCTCATTTAGATTTTTCCGGATGTTGGATGTTGGGCGAGGGATGCTCGGTGCTGACAGATGACGCGTTTTCACATTCCACCCACGCGTTTGACACTGCGCAGATGTAGGCATCTGGAAGCGGAGAGACTGATTTGTTTTATTAATGAAATAGTCATGAAGTAACACCGGGGAAACTTGACGGGCCTCGTACGGTCCCCGTGCTACGGCACAGCAGCCACCTCTACATCTGTGCTTTTCCTTCACACTCACCCTCAGCACTGTCAGCCTGTCTCCTGCTGCGGCAATAAATGCCCGAGACAGAGTCACTCATAGAGAAGATGTATTTAGTTTGGCTCCTATACTTGGAGGCTGGGTAGCCCAAGGGCATGGCCCCACCATGGCTCCCGTGGGCCTCTGGTGAGAAACTTAAACTAACATCATGGTGTGGAAACGCAGCATTTAAGTGGCTGTGTGGAAAAAAGTGAGGACCACGGGGTGCCGGGGTGGGGTGGGCGGAGGACAGTCTCAGGTGTTTCTCCTCAGGTGCTGTCTGACTCTGTTTTCTGTTTGTTTGCTTGTTTGTTTGTTTGTTTTTAAGACAGCATCTCTTACAAGCCTGGAACTGGCCATGTGGGCAGGAACCCCAGGGATCCCCCCGCCCCAGCATGACAATTCCAGGACCCACACAGCGCCACTTAAAAAGTCACATTTATTTATTTGTGTGTGTATAAGGGTGAGTGCATGGTATGTAGGGCTCTGAGGATGGCGGTGGGGAGTCAGGTCTCTCCTTTCCACCACAGAAGGGACCTAACTCAGTTTGTCGGGCTTGTGGCAGGTGTCTTTCCCCACTATATCATCTTTCTGGCCCACAGTGGTCTTTGTTTTCTTTAATACGGGTTCCAGGGATTGAATTTAGGTCCCCACAAGAGCACTTCACCAGATGAGCTTCCTCTCAGCCTAAGAAACTCCTTTAACAATTCTGTCTCCCAGAAGCCAGCTCCATGTGAGCATCATGAATGCTTCCTCAAGACCTAGTCACCTCCTTCCTAACCGCTGCCCACATTGCTACGCTGGAAGCTAAGTTTCAACACGAGGTTTATTACGTGAGGGAGAACCACAGTCAGCCACAGCAGAGCCGCACAGAGCTGATTGTAAACGTGATGTCCCCTCGGCCTGGTCATTTGTTTCCTTCACTTGATATTTCATCAGAAATGTCCTCCCCATTGCCACATTGCCTTTAAGGTTACTGATCTCAGTGACTTCCTTCTAACAGGCTTTTGGAGCGGCCGCGCTCTTTCTTGACTCTCTGCATTAACAGCCTACAGCGAGCTAGCCTCATTCAGAACCTCGGGAGTTCAGGGAGTTGGGCAAGTTAGTATTTGAATTCCCCTCAAGCTTCAGTTTATACCTTTATGGATGGGTAGGAAGTACTCAGATGGTTGCATGTCCTAAGGCTAATGAAAGAATACTATGAAAAGCATCGGTCAGGAAAATCGGTTATGCTGTGGTCACGCTCTCCGTGCCTCAGTGGTTTCAAAAAGCCACAGGCTTGTTCCTTCCTGACGTCCCGTGTGTATCACAGGGGGACTATTGGAAGAGGGGTTGTGGTGGTATGACTCCAATTTTTGCAGTGTCTGAGGGTCTGGAAGTGTTAAAGCAACTTGTCTTTATAAATCGCTCAACAGCTTTGCATTGCCACACCCACTGACAAAGGGAGCCTGGTGCAGTTGTGCCTGCTATCCCACAGAGGTGAGATTAGATGTTCTTGATAATATCCACAAGATAAAACCCTGGGACTCTGCGTCACTGTCATTCTTTCTACCACACGCACAGCTGTGGCGCAGGTTCCACGAGGGACTGGTGATGAGGACCTCCAAATGAAACCCCCAGAGGCTCGGGTGGTTGCATATAACCTAGGTGCAATCCTCTGCCCTCCGAGTTGGCCTTCAGATCACTCATAGCACCCCGGAGACAGCTGCGATGGGTTCACGGGAAGTAAGGGAGTCCAAAGCGTTGGTGATGAACCAGCCTCTTGTACTGTGGTTGCAAACCCCCAAGTCGAAGTGGCTTAAATATCGCAGGATTATTCCTCCTCATGTCACGTGCATTTTACAGATGACACATTTCTAGAATGTTCGTGATTGCGGTTGATTGGACTCATGGATGTGGAACCCACAGATAAGCTAAGGGGTCAATGAAATGGCACGGTTATGCCACATGAAGTTCTAAGTGCAGAGCCTGCCTCTGGCCACTGAGCAGGGAAGGATGGGCCCTGTCTGCATTGCTCTTACTGACGTTCTTATTTAGGTCTCACAACTCCTCCTGCTGCTGTAGGCAGCTTTTTGATAACCGTGGAGCTAGTAAACCCTGCTACCAGGAAAGCTGCCCTGGAGCAGGAGTGAGGTCAAGGCCTGTTCAAACTCTTGTTGGAGGCCAACAAGAGTAGGACCATGCCCTGTGCCTGCATGCCCTGGTGTAGGTAGACTTTCCAACCCGACCTTTGCCACCTTTAAGGTGGTCACGTGGCTTGGTAACAGGTTAAACTTTCTCTCTCCTTAGAAAGACATGTCCAGCAAGCACCTGGAATTCCTCTTCATGCAAATAAAGAATCCCCAGCACCTTGGCCCTGTCCAATGACGTACACTTACCCTGAAAGCCTCTACCCACTCCCCAAAGTTTTAAATACCCTTTCTTCTCTGCAATTAAATGAGATGCTCTGTGAAGTCTGCCTCTAGAGAAATCTGTTTCCTGTTCACTCACCTGTGGTCTGAGCTCTCCACCATCCCCCAGCCTTTCCTGCCTCACTTTCCCTCTCAGGTCACTAGTCTGATAATGGTGAACACGCCATCAAGAGATGGGAAGTAGAGTAAGAGTGACAAATAAATATCTTATTTAAAAATAATTTTTTTAAATGGTGCTGCATGCAGCCTTGCTGGAGGAAGTGTCACTGAGGGTGGGCTTTGAGACTCTTTTGTTGTTTCTGGTTTTTCTGTTGTTGTCTGTTTCAAGACAAGGTGTCTCTGTGTATCCTTGGCTGTCCTGGAGTTGCTCTGTAGATTCAGGCTGGCCTTGAACTCACAAGATACACTTATTTCTCCCTCCCTGAGTGCTGGGATTACAGTCGTGCACCTCCTTGCCTTGCTGATAAGATAAATATTTTAATGATGAAGTTTTTGTTGTTGTTGTTTTTGCCTCTGTTGATTCCTCATGATTATTTTTCTAGAGTAGAATTAAGAGCATGGGCTTTGAAATCTGACCGAGGGAGATTCAAATACTGGACGATGGACCAGAGAGATGGTTTAATGGGTAAGAGAACTTTTAGCACAAGAATAAAGACCTGATTTCAAATCCCCAGAACTGATGTAAAAAGCTGGGCATGGCCATCTGTATGCCTGTGACCCCAGCTCTAGCTAGGGGCTTGCTAGCCTGGGGCTTGCTGATTGCCAGCCTAGCCCAGGTTCGGTGAGAGACATGTCTAAATGGGTAAGATGGAGAAGGATAAGATAAGATAGCACGGAATACCTGATACCTGATACCCAGAGCCTCCTTAGGCACACACGTGTATACACTAATTCAAGTCTTGACATATACCTATACTCCTTACTGGACGAAGAACCACGGTTGGAAGTTTCACATTCGCTGGCAAATATTTCTCAGTTACATTGTTTAGCGTGCTATGCCCCCACGGGCTGTCAGTCCCTGTGATGGGAGTATAGACAAACTATTCTTTGTGTGTGACTGATGTGTGGCTTTGGCCTTACTGGATTCTGAGCCACCTAGTGATGTCATTTCCAAGAGCTGACGTGAAGTTGAAGTAACTGTTTTAGCTGAAACAGAAATGGTGGGAAGTGACATTCACATTTTATATAGTCTGTGACGTCACGGTCTAGCTCTGGACCGAGGATCTAGCCCGAGACTGGTCAGGACTTGTGCAGTCTGCCTTAAAGGTAGCTTTGAGCAGCTCCTTAATAACCTTATCTGCCTGTCCACTCCTAAGCAAACAGACACAGTGACGTATCAGACTCCAGCAGGCAGCATAAAGTTGAGCTTCCTCCCCTCAAGTGGAGGCAAAACTATTTTATGGCTTTGGTTAAGTGCAGCCGATTGGAAAGTTGTAGGTTTGCGGTGTTGTCTATTAAATATTTAGATCGACGATTTGCAACCCTCCGAGGGTATCGAGAATCACCTGGGGTGGGGAGAGTTGGAAACGCTGCAGTCTGAATCCCACCCCTGGAGACTGATTTAATTGGTCTGGACTGCGGGCTGACCACTGGGAGTGCTGAAAGCTCCCCAGATGATTCTAACAGCAAGGCATCAGCCCTGTTGACTGGACTGGTGGTCCTCCCCCGGAGGGTGCTGCCGAAATTCCCCGGAGGGTTTATTAAACCGACTGTGGGGACCCTCCTTGGGAGCTGCCGACTCTGTGTTTAACAGATGTAGGGGGACCCTGGGAGCTGACAGGTCTCAAATGTTTATTGCTGCCGTTGCTGCTGCGTCGGCCGCTGCTGCTGCATGGCACCCAAGGTGAGAGCCACCAAGGGCTGGTGACCTTGTGCTCTGTGCACCTGTCCCCTGGTGAAGGGCTCTGAAAGAGAACAGCCAAAGCAGCCTTTTTGAGAAGCAGCCGAACAGACAGAACGTTCTCTCACGACCTTCCCGAGTCACTGTTGTGTCATCCTGTTTGTTTGCTTTAGTCTTCTGAGACAGGATCTCACCTTGTAGCACAGGCTGGCCTGGAACCTGTAATCCTCTCACCTCAGCATCCTGCGCGCTGGGACTGTCTACCTGTGCCACCGCGTCTGGCAAGCTCTCATGTTTTCTTTATTTTGGGAGCCAGCAGCTGCTAAAGCACTTGGTTGCGATCTGAAGCATGGCTCCTTCATCTTGTGGCCTGGAGACATCAGTCTCTCTCTTTCCATCCTCTCCATTAGCGCCGTTATTTGGCTCAATTTTTCCTGGCTGCATGAGTTACAAAGTGCTGACTCTGTAGCTACAGTCAATATCGGAAGCTTCCAGGACAGAGAGGAGGGATTCTTGGGCCTCTGACTCAGGTGACTGGAGCCCAGGGGGAGATGACTGTGCAGATACAGTTCTGGGGTGCACGTGGAACAGGAGCAGCTGGGTGTCACTCTGGGTCTAAACATCCTGTGTGAAGCCAGATGGGCTGCAGAGATCGTTGTGCGGTGGTGGGGAACTGGGTGGAAATATGTGTTCATGTATTATCTGAATGGCTGGCTCAGACAGCCTGTGGCAGAGCAAGAAGGTAATTTAATCACCTGGAATTTACTGAGGGAAAGCACTCCATTCTACACACCTTCTGCTTTAGCGGGCAAAAGTCCTCAGAATTATCAACCACAAACGCGACGATAATAATATTAAAAACAACAATAATGAGAACAACTTACCCAGAGCACTGAGCCAGGCTCAGAACTCCACACTTTCCGTGGATGGAGCCACCCGTGCAGAAGAGATTTTCTTACCTCCATTGGATAGAGGAGCAAGCTGAGGTGTGAGGTCAGGTGACTTGCTCTGTGTCATCTGGCTCACAAGTCCACGTTAGTTAGTTCTTAGTGCTTGGGAGTCTGCCTGGGGGGAAGCCGGGTGCTAATGGTTCGGGGTAAGGAGCCTGGCTGTTCTCGAAGTCTATAGTTAGGCTCTGTGGGCTGAGAGCTCCTTCCTGACCCAGGCAAAACTAGGTCAAGTATGCTCACTGAATAGCACTCTCTCTGAGGCTCCTTGCATGGTGACACCTGGTTTCTTTTGGGTGAGAGAGTGAATCCCCATCTTCTGTCTCTGCATCCAAGCCTCCCACCCCAGTATTCCTATAATGGTAATGCCCCTTCTCCCATCCTGCATCTTTCTGAAAGCAGCCCCTCCTCTCCTCCCAGCCTCTCCAACACCCCAGACACAGCCCTTAAGGAACCCAATGGCTGCCTGGCTGAAAGTAGACATCAACAATATTTGTTTGCTCTGAACCTCCAGCCACCTCAATCACAAACGCCCTCGCCCTTGCCTCCTTCCTTCTTCCCCACCAATCACCATCCCTGTGCTCATGTGATATGGGAGAATATAAAGACCAGGAAGTTGGTCAAGCCAAGGTCTAGTCCAGCCCTGGCAAGTGTCAACTGTGAAACTGTTAATTATGGTTACAAGCAATGGCCTTGGCATCTGACAGACCCAGCTGGTAGCCTCACTGTGCCTGAGTCTCCAGTCAACAACCTGTGAGCTGGGGGCATTCATTTTGATCTGCTCCCGTCTCTGGGAGGATCCAGCAAGTGTCCGCCAGGACTAGGCACACTATCTGGCACGGAGAAGGAGATTCAATCAGTAGCAATTAGGGCAACTGCTGTTCTGATGACTCCCTTCCCTGGCCTCAGTTTCCCAGGAGATGAGGCTGCTTGGTTTCACAGACCTTTCCAGCTCTGACACCCTCTGACTCATGGCTACCACTGACTCATCTCCATTTCTGCTCCCTTTATCATGACTCTCCGTGAAACAACGTACCCTCCCTCCTTTTGTCCTCAGACCATCACCCCATCATCTCTGCCTGCCCTGTGTGTGTGTGGGGGGGGGGTTGTCGGATATTTCAAGCCAGTCAGCCCCCTTTGTGCCACCATCACTTTGAGTCAGATTGCCTCGGATTTCTGAGGCACCAGAAGAGTAGGTAGTGGATATGAATAACCATTACATCGGGGAGGGCTTTTTTCTTCTCTCTCTGACTGATGACAGCTAAATTACTGCTAAATATAGGCCCCGAATTTGCATGAATCTGCAGCTTGCCACAGCCAGGCTGGGGGTTTTATTGACAGCTGAGGCATTGGAGGCAGGCAGGCACCTGCTCGTACACCTCTTCCCCAGGAAGCTCCGAGTAGAGTCAGGAGAAGTATGCCCCTCCCTCACCTCCTCTCCAAGCCACACACTCCTCTCTCCAAGTCTCCACTGCTCTTGGTTCTGATGAAAGAGGTTTGGGTTGTGTGTTCGAGTCCTCCACCTGCTGTCTAGCTGTGTGATCCTGAGTGAGCTACTTTACTGCTCTGTCACCCCTCCGGCCTCAGTTTCGTCACTGAGAGAACAGAACACGGATTGGCCGATCTCATCCCATTTAAGCAGAAGTTCTGGCTTGCACTGCTCCAAATTTCTGACTTGTCGCACTAACATGTTGAAGGGTTTGTCCTTAGGTTATTGGTTTCGAACCCATAACAGCAGAACCACATCATGATCAAACTCAAGGCAGGAGAAACGAGGCGGCTTTCTTTATTGTCCCTCCTTTTCCAAGAAGGCTGAGCTTGCCTAGCTGTAACAATGAACTGTCCCCTTTAAGGCTCCCGCCAGTACTGACAACATGGATAACAGTGTTTGTTGAGCATTTACAACACTATAGGCATGACATCACATGGGCTAACCGAATACCCTCAAGGGGCCAGGAAATACGTACTGTTTCAAAGCTTCAGACCCCTTAACATACTTGCCTAAGGCTACAAAGGGTAATTCTCGGAGCTAAAGTTTGAACCCAGATGGCTGGGCTCGGCTGTAGCTAGGATTTGATAGTGATGTTCACATGTTCAGGCTTACCTTGTGGCAGGGTGAAAGGTCAGAAGCTGAACTGTGAACAGGGTTCACGAAGCACGAGAGACACACCTGCACCAGAAGTGAAACTGGAGTACTATAAGGAAGAAGGATATAAGCCATCCTTCCCTCAGTGGGTAGTGAGGATTAAGACAGGGTGCATCCAACTCAGGCTGCATGACAAACATGCCAGGGACTTGGTGTCTTCAGTAGCTTCCATTACCATTCCAGAGACTGGGAAGTCCACAGCTAAGGTGCCAGGAAGGTAAGGCTGCAACTGGAGTCTTGATGTCCTGGCATGGAGAAGTCACCATAGTACAGTGTACCCACATGACTTCATTCTATTGTGTAGAGAGAGAGGGACGGAGGGAGAAAGAGAGGAGCGTCTCTATGACAGGAATCCTATCACTAGGGCCCAACCCGTATGCACTCATTAACCCTGATTAGCCCCCAATGGCTTTTAAATACCCTTACCTTAGGAATTAGGGCATCAACACATGAACTGGGGTTGGGTAGAGTCCTCAGTTCACAGCCGCTGCTAAGTGCCCTTTCCAAAGCAGATGTCTGTTAAATGAGCTTGCTTCTCTTTTCCTCCTCCTCCTCTAATCATTGATGCAGTTATTTATTTTTGACCTAGAATCTGAGGCTAAGCTCAAGACACCACAGCCTACTCAGGGAGAGAAGACAAGAAACAGTTAAGTCACGACTCACAGTAGCATTTGTTCAGGGGCCAAGTGCCTGGGCTCATCCAGGGTTGTGCCAGATGGAACAGCAGGTCCAGCTTCTCCTGTCAATCACCGTGGCCAATCTGCTGAACTTCTTGGTCTTTCCTAGGCTGAGCTGCAGCATAGCAGATCACAGTTAACATGGGGACAGGTTTTTGGACATCCTGGGCTAGACCATTTAAGGATAGAAACATCTCAGCTGGCAGAACCAGTTTTGGAGAAAGATGAGTTTGTGTGGTCGGGGAAAGCTGGACTAAATGTGGGTGAGGATCTGGCTCAAAGACTGTGACATCATCAGTAGATATTTAGGGAGAGATTCTAGCAAGGGGAGACAGCCCTCATGGAAGGGGAGACGGCGTGCACAGATCAGGCAGGGCCAGTCTGTCTCCCGGGTGTCAGCTGGCAGAACGATGGGTGAGCTGGTATTCCACTGAGGGGCCGGAGAGAAACAAAAGTACTGACACTAGTGTTAAGAATCAGCAGCTTGGAAGGGTCAGTTGCCACGTGGAAGAAGCCAGAACAAGGGTGGAAATGGGCTCCAGCTGTCTGGAGCTCACGCTGCCCAGCGAGAGAAGGAGCAGAGCGAGCTAGCCATCGAGAGCGCCAACAAGAGCTGAGTCTATATCCCTGCCAAGGAGCGTGGTTGTTGTGGTTATGGAAATGCCATGTGAAAGGCCATAAAACAAGATGTCCCTGTGGTGTGACTGGAGGTGCCAATTCCCTGAAAATGACAAGGGGGAGGATTGACACAACCACCTGGCCTCTCACAGCCCTGTTTGAATTCTAGACCTACAGGACTGTGATCTGGGACAAAGACCGTAACCTCCCATATATCATTCCTCTTCACCTGGTTATAGAGAGTGTCAGGGATTGCAGACCTTTAGATGCAGAGTAGCCATGGTGGCCACCCAGGGCGAGCTTGTTGAACATCTGCTTCTTCCAGATGGAAACGTCCCCTTGTGGGAGGAGGGGGAGGCCCTTGAAATTTCCGAGAAAGTCATGGGGCTCCCGAGGCTTCTCCTCAAGCAGTGAACAATTGCTGGGCAAAAGGAGACTTTTCCTCAAGTTGTGTGGGTGACCCTGAGGATGCAGGCTTTTCAGGCTGTAGGGCATGCTGGGGTAGGCTTTACAGCGCTGAAGCTACCCAGAGTCCTCCCTGCGCCTGGAAGTATCTCTAATGAATGGTTTGGCTCAGTAGCCTGGCCTCAGATGCAATTGGTTTTGGGGGTGGTGTTAGCTCTTTTTCTGGCTGATGGTTTCTATGAATCTCTCTAGAAGTCACACAACAGAGGAAGACCCCAGGCTCTGTGGTTCTGCATCTCTAGAACAAGAGCTGAGGAAACCCCTTTTGTCCCATGGGACCTCCTGCTATCAGCAGCCACTCCTAGATTGGGGAAGACCTTGACCTAGGGAGCAGCTCTCTGAAGACTTCCTTTATGGAGGATGACTTGGTGGCCAGCTGCAGAGGCAGATCCTCTCATCCCAACGTCCCCTAGTTTCTAATGTCCCCAGGATCTCTACGGGGAGGACCCAGACCCTCTCCTTTCCAGATTTAACTCAGGGAGGAATGTTGGAGCCCATGACCCTACCCCGGACCTCTCAGACTATCCAACTGACACCTGGGCTTGGCTTGTTGAGGTTCCTGCAAGTGCTCAAATTCTAGCCTTTGGGGTTCTTCTGCACTGTGGAGAGATGTTGACTGCCCTGAGCAGAGAAAAATCTGAAGAGCCTTGAGTTAGACGGAATCACTGACCAACTCTCTGAGTATCTTCCTCTATGTCTTGCTTTCATAGCCACCTGCTCCTCCATCTAATCCCCCAAGGGCCTTCTGCCTTCTGCCTGTGTCCTCAAATCCCTAAATCCTAAGCGAGCCCACCTGCTTCTGGTTCTCTCCCAATAGCCGTTTTTCATCTCACATGCGTTTTCCTCTGCTCATCCTGCCAGTAGGAACTCTTCCCGGACCCTGAACTGATGGAGCCGGTCTGCCCACGCAGACCTTGGATTCTCTAATCATGACCGGCTTCCCTGGACTCTAGTGCTGCCTGCTATAGCTGCATCTCTGCAGCCTCCATCTCTGTGTTATTGCATATCCCTGTCATCTCCTCAGCGGAACCAGCCACCAGCCAGCCTCTGCTCAGCCGTGTGGGTATGGGGCTAGGGGGTTGGATGCTTGCCATGTAGACATCAAACTCAAATGTGAAACACTGCAATGTGTAAGAGCATTCTTAAAGCCTTCCTTAAGCGGTGTGCGAGCCATCAAAACATCACGGCCCAGTGGACAACAGTCTTCTGTTGGAGGCTAGAGAGATGGCTCAGAGATTAAGAGCACTTGTTTCTCTTTCAGAGGAATGAAGTTCCATTTCCAGCACTCATGTTAGGTGACTCACAACTACCTGTAACTGTAGTTCCAGGGGAATCTGATGCCCTCTTCTGGTCTCTGAGGATGCCTACATGCACACACACACACACACACACACACACACACACACACACACACTCACCTTTAAAACAATAGTCTTTTGCTGCTCTTCCAGAACTAAGGATTGAACTCTCGGCTTTACACGTGCTAAGCAAGTGACTGATGGACAGCTGACTGGGCTGCCTTTCCAACTCTGAGAAACCTTCTCAATATCCAGCTGTGTCAAAGGCAGGATGGTGCTCTTCGTCAATTGTTCCTGTTCCAGTTTCTGACACAAGGTTGGTACTCAACCAGTGTGAAGCTGGGTGTGGTGGTGCGTATCTGTGACCCCAACACTTGGAAGGCTAAGGCAGGAGGATGACAAATATGAAGCTGGCCTGGAATACATAGCAAGTCTATCTCAAAAGCAAATGCTAAAACAAAACAAAGTAAAATATCATTGGGTGAATAAATGGTCTGTGAACAACAGCACAAACTATGAGGAGGGGAAGCCATGTTCAGAGGTGAAAAGTGCCTTCCTCGTAAGACAACCCACATGCTGGATTTCCTGCACAGAGCAAATCCAGAGCCTTTCCATTTCTCCCCCCGGGTTTGGGTTTGGGTCCGGGAGGCTGCACAGAATTCAGTCTACCTTTTGGGAAATGCTCTAGTTTCATTTCTGTTGTTATGACAAAAACGCCCTGACCAAAGGAAACATAAGGGAGGTAATGGTTTATTTGGATTGTAATTCCTGGTTGTAATCTATCATTAACGGGAAGCCAAGGCAGAAACCTCAAGGCAGGCCTGATGGCTAATCCACACAACATTATGTCTGACCAAGGAACTCACTACACAGTCTCAGGATTGGAACAGAAACTGTGGAGGATACTGCATGCTGGCTGGCAGCAGGTTCATGCTCAGCTAGCTTTTTATAGTTCAGGACCCCTGTAAGGAATGATGCTGCCCACAGTGAGCTAGGCGCTCTCACATCAATTCACAAGCAAGACAATCCCCTGCAGAGACGGCCATAGGCCAACCTGATCTAGGTAGGCTGTGTCAAATTGACAGTTAAAGCTAACAAGGATGGACCCCTTGAGGCACCATATCAATGATATAGGTATTCTCTCTTCACATGTTCCAATGCCAGTGGTGTTTGTTGTGCCCAGCCAGGACTCCCCTCCCCCACCCAAGACAAGGTGCTGGGGAGAGGTATCATTTCTTCCTTAAACAAATCAACCTGTTGTAGGTCTCTGTCCCTACAGTGACCCGTAATTCTTTTAAAAGAACAAAGGAGATAAAAACAAGGAGAGCTTTGGTGATGGGAGAAAGTGACCGCCTTACTGTATTTACCAGTAAACTGATGCCAAGAGAGAGCTACTGCAGCCCCCTCAGAGCCAGCTCCCATGGACACAGATGATCTGGGCACAAGGAATAGTCCCTGGCATTAGTGAAGAGGGGCACTGTCATGGCATCCAATGATGCTTCCAGCAAATCCATCCAGAGTCTGTTGCTGCTGGATGGCCCAGCACAGGGGTTAGAGCCGTCTGTTAGAACGACTCCTCTGAATTCAGCTCTACTGCTTCCTCAATGTCAAGCTCCTTCTCCTGTGTTTGACTCAGTTCCCTTATCAGCAAATGAGGGCTATGACAGCCACCAAAGCCCCGTGTGAGAATTCCATAAAGGAAGTGAAGCATGGTGCCTGGTGTTCACTATGTCATGGTTAGTGGCGCTGTTAGCTGATATTTATTGAGCACTAAGTGTGTGCCAGGCTCTGATTTAAGTGCTTTTAGATATATTAATTCATTTAATCTTCACAGCCACCCTGTAAAATAGACACCCTTTTCCTTCTTTTGCTGCTGTTGCAAACGCTAAAGCCTGGAGAAGTTCAAGGAGACTCGCTAGTGACTCAGATGGGCAGCTGGAGGCTGCTACACTTACCACCTGCCACCTCAGGGGTGTTGCATGCCGTAGGCTGTAGTAGTGGCTGCACAAGTTCTCGGGTTGTGTTGGAGTTTGTGACGGATCTCAGCAAGGCACGAGACCATCTGGAGCCATCCTTTTCCAGAGAGCCTAGGCCAGCCTTTGGGATGCAGATTTAGCATGTGTAGGAGGATAGAGGGAAAGAAAATGACCCCCAGCAGAGATGGACTGCTAAATGGACCATGTCGTAGCCACTGACCACACTTCCAGGCTGGTGGCCAGGGACACAGATGTTGGCATCCTCTCCTAGAAGCATCTGGCAGAAGAAACCTGCTATTGCGGCTTGCAGTAGCCTAAACTACTGTTTTTGGGAGAAAAGGAATGAGCAGTACAGCGGCTACAGTGAGGCCTTGGGTGCCATGGCACAGCCTGGGCTCTCTGGTCTAGCCTCTGACCCATGATATACACAGAGCTCCCCGAGCCTGCCAGGACTAACTGGGTTTGTCTTGCTCTCCAATCCATCAGCATTCAAAGCCAATCACAGATCTCCTGACCTCTCCTGAAATGAAGTCCATACATCTTTCCAGCCCTCAGCTTTCTGGGAGTGTGGCCAACTGAGTTCTCTGTGCTAACGGCTGAACTCACTCCTAGAAGCCCAGAAAACAACCAGAGCACTGTGCGCTTGTCCCAGTGACAAGGGAGCGGGTCCTGCTTTTGCTATTACCCCCACTACTATCAAATGATGGATCCAGCCCATGGTAGGCAGCAAGATAACCGCAGTGCCCGACACACAGTAGGTGTGAAGGCTTCTGTCTTACCAAGCGCACAGCAGAAGTCAACACTACCTCAGGTGCCACGTACAGAAGGAACTTGATACATACGTTTGCTTATTTGTAGGGTAGAAGTCTTGGGGAAGATACTGAAAAGGTCAGAAGGTTAGAAAGTAACATAACCTGTATCCTGGTTACAGGCAGTTCGTGACAAAGTGATGTCGGCAGCAACAGCAGAAGGCAGGCCAGAGATATGATCGCTACTCAACGGATGCGTTCAACCCTCCGGTCCTGACTTGTGGTACCCAGTGCTCACAGGCCCACCCAGCACAGATTCCCCAGCAGGCAGCAGTGCCCAGTATTGGGGTCTTCCCTGACTAGACAAGCAGCACTCTGTTCTTGAGACAGACAGCTCTTGCTCCGCAGACAGAGCTCAGGAGCAGTGCTGAGGGCTCTGGGGCCGGCTTAGTACTCCAGAGGGCATGCACAGAATCCCTGAGAGCAGAACCATAAGCCAGTAACTGTGCCTGGCTCTCTGTCCAAGTGCAGATCTAGGGACCCCAGGAGCAGCCAGCCCTCTGCTTACACCCCCAGGGGCATGGCCCAGCCCCGGGAGGTAGCATAAAATCTCTACTCAGATGCTAGGTCTCTGGAGCAAAGGTCAGGGGAAAGCTCAGCATGGGATCGTGTTTCTGTCCTTCTGACGAAGACCCCATGCAGTTGTAGTTATCCAGCTAGGAGAGAGCACCACCAGCCCTGTCTTTGCTGGAGACCTTGTTGACCAAGCTCATTTTCATATAACAACCCTAAGCAAGAGCCTAGTTCTATGCTTGGGACTGCTAGGTTGGGCATTCAGGAAGAGCCTTATATTTCAGAGAGTGAAACCCTTCTCTTCCTTAGGGTTTGGCTAGAGGTGGTCTGCACGTGATGGAGGGGGATCCTCGTTACTGGAAAACTTCTGTTTAGACACCTCTGCTTCTGGAAATAGTCCACACACACGTACTCTTGTTTTGTATCAATGATGGAATGCTCAGTAACCTGCTTTTTAAAAATTAATATATCTTGGATGCATCTACATCAGCTGTCATCTTTTTTCATGGCTGCCTAATTTTCCATTGCATGGTAGCCTGTAATTTATCTAACTAGTTCCCCACTGATTGACATTTAAATTATTTCTTGTCTTTTACGATTACCACCAATCATGTAATCTTACATGTCTTTGACACATGTATGAGCGTATCTAAAAGCTAAGTTCCCAGAAGATAGATTGCTATGTTAAAGTGTCTATACTGATTTAATATTTCATTGGGGGAGGAGGGGCGTGATTATTTATGGAAGGTGTGGTAGAAACAGATGAAGAGAGTGAGGTGGGTGTCTGGGCATGGGAAGTCGGGATTCACTCCTACAAACACAAGGAAGGCAGAGGCGACGTAGCTTCAACTCTCACTTTCTTAAAGGACACGCCTGTCATAAGATCCCCTCCCCCGACCACCATCACACCATATCCCTGGACCACTGTCTTGTGGGAGAATTTGGGTCCATGGTGACTACCTCCTTTGGACGGAGGTAGCAGGGTTCAGAAACAACATAAGGGTCATTTGTGTCAACAGGCACTCTGCACAGTTTCCATAGTGACAGATTCCTACCCGTGCAAAGCAACTTTCCAGCCCTCACCTATCCCCTTTCTATAACAACCAATTCCTTCTTGCACAGTGAAAACTTTGTGGCCCACATCCAGCCAGCATTTTGCCACAGGCTGCTTTCTTGATGCTCGTTCTGGAGGAAGCCAGGACACCCAGCGGGTCTGGGAGCTCCCCTGGCTTCTTCACCTTTCCTCTTAATGAGGGTTGGAGAGAAAGTGGTGGGCAGAGCCGTCATCTGCAGTCACCTCACCATCATGGGCGTGTAAGGACCAGGTGGTAGATACAGAGGTGCCACTCTCTGGGCTGACCTGGCCTGGAAGAGAGTCTCTAGATCTGGCTGCATGGCTCTCAAGATGTGGCTGAGAACAGTAGACTTGGTGCCTTGAGGACTGGCCAGGAAGAGCTTAGCGCTGAGGCATAAATTGCATCCATTGACCATCTGGTTCCCTCTTTCCATTCTGAGAGATGTTGTCAAGGTCCTCACCTCAAAACCTACACCAGTTTGTGTCCACCAACAGCACCTAGAAGGGCTGATATCTCTTCCCTGTAACCCTTGGACTGTATCAAATCCCTGATTTCTCAGACCTAGTACAAGAGAATGTCTCATTCCCTTCTTTCAAATATAAGAATGGCTTAAAAATATTAAAAAATAGTAACAGACACCTGCAACTCTTTCTTTGCCTGGTCTGTGAATTTTGTTTTGTTCCGCCCATGCTTTTTTATTTTTATCGGTTCGTTTGTTATTTTCTTATTGATCTGCAAAATGCTTTTTTTTTTTTTTTTACATATGAAGCAAAACTGGCCTCAGCCACATGGGTTGCTGATGTTTTTGTCCGGACTGTTTGTTGTCTTCCACATTTATTTACAGTACTCTTGGACGTAGAGAAAACTTCCTGTTTTTACTCAAATGAATCCAGTCATTACTTTTTCAGCTTGGTTATCTTTATCATGCTTAGAAAATCTGTCTTCACACCACAGTCATTAAAAAAAAGAATTCTCCCATGTTTTATTTGCAGTACTTCTATGGCTTTATTTTTTATGATGAAATCCCTGCTCCATCTGGAATTTGCTTTGGTGTATGTCTTAGCTAGTTCCTATTGATTTGACAAACACCCTGACCATAAACAACCTGGGGAGGAAAGGGTGTGTTTCAGCCTATAGTTGTAGTGAAGATAGGTCAAGGCAGGAACAGAAGTGCAGGCCACCGGCTTACCGGCTTGCTCCTCCTGGCTTGCTCAGCCTGCCTTTTTCTACACCCCAGGACCACCTGCCTGGAGGAGACACCGCCTGCAGCGGACTGGGCCCTCTCGCATCAACCATTAATCAAGAAAATGCCCTGCAGACTCACCTCTAGGGAACTGAGGGAGGCATGTTGTCAGGTGCAGCTCCTCTGCCCGAATAACTCTAGCTGGAGTTGGGCTGGTTACCAGGACAGTGTGAGAAAGGAAGACAAAAAGCAGCTTAGCGTTTTCGGCCGCCCTGAACACACCCTACTGAAGAACCTTTGCGGCCCGGAGGCTTTCTGATGCCGCGTTCATCCTACGCTGAGCTCCTGTGCTCTCACTCTTCTGTCCGGATTCTATTTCCCTTCCTTCCCCCTTTTGAGATTGGAACTTCCCCTGTAGCCCAGGTTAGACGCTGACTTGTGGTGATCTTTCTAGTGCGTGCTCTGATTACCCAGCCTGGATTCAGTTCTCTTCCAATGCGACTGACTCCTTTTAGTACAGATCTTTATTATGCTTTGATGTCTGACAAAGCTTGATATTTTTGTCTGTTATTTTCTTTTTATGTTTTAAAAATTTATTCTTTGGGAATAAATATATAAAATATATATTATATATAATATATGTTATAATTATGTGTATATTTATTAATATATATGTATTATTCTCAAAGAATTAATTTAAAAAATTTATATGTCCTAATCCATCCCCCCAGCTCTACCCTGGATTGTTCCTCTTTTATTTTCAGTCTAGGAAGCCTTTGGCTATCATCACAGTGTTCTCTTCATGTTGAATTTCAGTCTGGTCTGGGTCTCCTCAGCCACTGAGTCCTACAGATATGCTCATGCTGACCATGTCATAGGCATCTCTCTTTCCCAGTGGGACAACAGCCTCTATGGGCTCTCAAGTCCTCAAGTCCCAACTCCTTGGCAAAGACCCCCAGACTAGATGTTCCCTGGTTCTATAATGGAAAGGCTTGGAGGACTCACTAAGTTCAGAAGAACCTTGACTTGAAAAGAGTTAAGCAAGTTTCCTTGGTGATGTCTTGACGGATCTTGCTGAATGCTTGCTTGCCACGCACCAAGTGTCCTGTGCAACAGCAAGAACAGGGAGGAAAGCACCGGGCAGGGCCCCACTCCTGCTGGGGACAGCAGGGAACAACCTGTCCTTGCTTCTTCAGGCTGCTGTTGGTTCCAGCCATTCTGTGGTTTGTATCTGTCTAATGAACTCTGCTCTGTCTTCCCAGGGCTCCTCCTCTGCTTCCCATGCCTTCTGTCACTTAATCCAGATGTGTAGTGTTCTGGGTTCTGGGACCCTCCTTGGAGTCGCTTACTGACATTGCTCCAGGGAGTCCTTGCTGACTAGTCCTTTACATCCATGGTCTTTTCCACCCTGGCCGAATCACCTCCAGCCATGAGCACACATGTTTATGGAAACTGAGAGTGGGAGAGCCACTGTTCCTCTCTAAGGCCCCCTTCCTCTTCTGACAGCTCCCAGGAGACTCCTGTCTTCAAAAATTACCTCCAGGGTTTTCTTAACCCTCTCCTGGGTTTTGGATCCAAAACAAAGAAAATCTCTTCCGTTCCCCGATTTTCTGGTTTGAGCTGTGCCTGTCAAACGGGTGCTGAGGGCTGTGAACTCTCATGATACTGTTGGAAGCAAGGGTGGAGGAGAAGTGAGCAAATGAGGAGTCAGTGGACAGGCCCCTATGTCTCTGAGTTCATGGCCTTCATTTCCCGTGCCTCCAGGTCCCTGGGCCTCTCAGCCCCCTGGGTCCACTACACCTTTGTCTCTGATCTCCATGTCCTTTCTCAAGCCTCTTCCCATCCCCGCTCATAGTGACAAATCGATGGTAATTGCTTAAGTGCAACTGCTCAATTCTCAGACTGTTGAGAGAGAGCTTAATGTCCAGAGAAGTCCCTAAAGGAGCCCCAGCTGCCTGACTTATGTAAAGGTGAGAGAGGGGAGGATGAATTTCATATGCAGAAAGCCTTTCTGGCATTAAAGTTTCATGGGAAAACTGAACCCTTGGATTCATATTTCTGGTCAAAGCTTATCTTCTTTCATTCAGCACACATTTATTGAACTTTTATTATGTACAAGACCACAGTCTAGGGGCCATAGGGGGAGAAGAGAGACTAATTAATGAGTCTCAGACATTTCCTGAGGCTCCTCCAACCCCACACACATACTCCTAGGAACAGTAAGCTTGCCTGAAATGAAACTATACCCAGATGGGCCCTGCATCCTCCCTCTCTACCCCCCACCTCCTTCCATCATGCCCTTAGCAAGGGTTGGTTGAGTGACTGCATGAGCTGGGTTCTATGGCAGGTACCAGGAGCCCTGGCTTAAGTACGGAATGAGGCAGTTGTAGAAAAGAGGGACACAGGATGGCCCCAAGGTAGAGATAATTCTTAAGCTGGGTCCTGAAGGGCAAGTATAATTTGGATGGAATTATTATGCATACACATGTGAAACACAAGTGGGGTCAAGCCTCCCATCCTGTTACCTTTTATCTTTAGAATTTTTGAGCATCCCAGGGTAAGGGCAAGTCAAACTCTCCTAAGAAACTCATCCTCACAAGGCCCTCTTGGGCCGTATTTTCTCCCAGATTCCCATTGATCCAGTATCAACCTCATGTTCCTAATATATCTAAGAGTCACTATGTGAGTCCATCTCCTGCGACTATAACAGATTACCCAATGCTAGGAATGTCATCAGAAAAGAGATTTGTATATATAGCTCAGAGTTTTGGGGGCTGAAAGCCTAATCATCAGGCTGCCACATTCCCTCGGGCCCCTGTGAATCTCCCTGCCTACCCCATGCATCACAGCTGGGCAGAGAAACAAAGAAAGGGTAATGAACCTTCCAGAAGAACAAGAACGCACAGCAGACAGAGCCACATCAACTACTTGGTAGAACTAAACACCTTTCACTAGACCCCACTCCCTAACGTTCATACCAACTCTGTGCTGCCATCCTGGAGCCCAAGCTGCCCCAGGATGTGCTTCAGGGGACAAAGCACATCTTCCTCACAGTAGCGATCAACATAAGTGCCGCCAGTCTGGATCCCTTAGCCCTTCCTGGCTTACTCCTCAACCTTGAGGATCTAAAGAGAAGACATCTCATAAATTCCATTAGCAGCTTTAGCCTTACTAGGGTCTCAGCCAGGAGAAAGCATCTCTAAGGCATCTTCAGCTGCTGGGAGCAGAAGCCGTAGTATGGCGGAATATCTGTCTCTGCTGCTAATTGTTAAACTAGAATGGTGTTAAGGACAATGACTGGCGCGTGGCATGGGCCCTAGAAACACTTCATTTGTTGAATGAATTATTTTACACTCCACCCCCCCCAAATAACTTAATGTAGAGAAAAGGGTGGAATGTAGGCAGAATGACAGTGACAGCTGTCACACTGGGCTTCTCATAATTTTAATCTTGTATGCCTGAGTGTCCCTGCGTGTCTAGGTATGTGTGTGAGTGTGTGTGTGCGTGTGAGTGTGTGTGAGTGTGTGTGTGTGTGTGTGTGTATGTGTGTGTAGAGGGGGTTGAACACTCATGTGTGTGGAGGCCAGAGGACAACCTGGTATGTTGTTCCCCGGGAGAGACATTGGCCTTATTTTTGAGACAGGGTCTCTCACTGGCCTGGGACCTCCCTGTTAGTCTTGGCTTGCTGGTCAGTGAGCCCCAGGGAGCCTCCCATCTCCACTTCCACAGTGCTGGGATTACACTGCACACTCTCGTGCTCCCCTCCCCCTTTTTTAAAGTGTCTGGACAAGGCAAACTTTACTATTGATCAAGACAATGCGCTCAGAAGAGTGAACACAAAGAGACATGATTTTTATTCTAACTTAGATGGTGACTGTGTCTTTTTCTCATTGGTGGGGGTCTGACCTCACAACCGTATTTGATTGACTAGTCTGAAAAGAATTGGCACTACAAAAAACAAAGAATGAAGGGGAAAGGGGTCCTTTTTCCAGGCTTTCAAATTCCTGGAATACAGCAGGAGGCCTTTGCATAAACAAAGGTTTTACTGGATAAGGAAGGATTAAAACATTCATATAAAAAATCTTTTAAGATGAGGGAGATAAAAAGATTTTAATTCCTTGCCCTCAACAGAAGTTTTATTGTATTTAACAAAAAGACTCATATTTAATATTAAAAAAAACCTTCCTCTTATTTTTAAAATGGTTTTCTTCAAGCTCATTATGACATTGACTTTCCTTTCTGTCCTATCTTGGAGTAAGAGTCTGCAATAGGGAAGAAGGGCCTGTTTAATAAGAGTTGACTCATAAGCCTGAGGTAGGTGGAAGGAGGCTAAGAATGGGGCTGGGTACAGGATTAAAACTTGTACAGGAAGTTTAGGGTTAAAAGGCTCCCCCCCCCCAAAAAAAAATAACCAATTCCTTTTGTGACTAAATGCCAGAAACATCCCTGGGAATCTTGGCAGCTTCATTCTTGCAAGAAGCCAAAATATTTGGGGAGCTCTAACCTCTAACCCGGTTCTATATGGTACCGGAGTTTCCTTGTTAGAGAGGCGAATAGAAAAGCAGCAAAGAAGATCTGTCAAGAGGAAATTCTTCCTAGTTGAGAAAAGGGAGTTTCGGGCCTGGGTGCAGACCTAACACTCCAATGAGGGCCAGCTCAGTCTCCTGGCCAAGAAACATCCCCCTCCAAAAGGAGTTCCATGGGTATAGATATAATATTCCAACGGGTGCCACCCCAGTCCTCCTGGCCAGGGAACCACACCTCCAATAGTGGTTTGATACTAAAGAAATGTACATCTGACTCTTGAATGAGACTTCTGAGGGAGTGAACTCAGATCCTCATGCTTGCCAGGGAGTACTTTACTGACTGAGCCATTTCCACAGCCCTCTTCTCGCTCTTGGAGCACTCACTCTGGTTACTGTCTTTGTCACATGCTGCTCTGGTGACAGTAGCTTTCTTGAAGATGTCAAACACCTTGTTGCCCAGACCTGTTCTAGCAACTCTTCTTATGTCCCTACTGTGCTTCTCTGCCACTGGCCATATCCTCTTCATGTGTATATATGTCTCTGTTCAGACATAACCCTCGGGCCACTCTGCCTCTTCACATAGAGTATGGCCTGCTACCACCACCAACAGAACTATGCATTGTATCTTCCCTTGGTGAGTAGTATCTACAATGCCTGGAATGGTCCCCAGACCATAGAGAATGAAAGCAGTGAGCAAGCATGGGCCCTACCACAAGGCTGTCCTGTGGGTAGAACTCAGCAAAGGCACTGGAGAGAGTAGCAAAGGGGTCGCCACTCAGAATCAGAGTCACGAGGAAGGAGGCAATGCAGAGATGAGGAACCTCACAACCAGTCACACTCTGTAGAGGCTGGTCAGTTGGGATGGAGGGAAACAGGCCAGCAGGATGGCTTAATAGACAAAGGTGTCTGCCACCAAGCCTGATGACCTGAGTTCAATCCCTGGGACCAGCATAGTAGAAGGAGGGAGCCAGCTCTTGCAAGTTGCCCTCTGACCTCCGTAGACATGCTGCGGTGGGCTAAAAGCCCCTGAAAGTCCAGGCACTGTCCTTGGGCAAGAAAAATAGCCCTCCTTGCTGTAAGTGCATGCAGCCTCCTGCAGGGGGCACTGCCTCTGACACCCACCCCCAGGGGCAGGTGCCTTTGTGCAGGCCACCCATGGACTAGTCCTATAGTGTCTTTTTAGGAACATTCAGTCTCACTCAGTTCTGCTGCTTGCAGCCCCCATCTGGTGTACCATCTTTCTCCAAGTCTTTCTCCCACAGTTTCTTGATCTTCCATGCTTGGTCTCTTTCTCCAGAATGTGTCTATTAGTTACTCCTCTGCTGCTGTGGTAAAACACCATAAGCAAAGGCATCTTATGGAAGAAAGTTTATTTTGACTTAAGGTTCAAGAAGGGGAGTCTAGGCAGGTGGGGAAGGCATGGTGGCAGCAGCCGGGGCAAGCTCTCCTCTCCAATGGCAAACACAAAGAAGAGGGAGAAATGAGAGCGGGTTGAGGCTGTGAACTCTCAAAACTTGCCCCCCCCGTGAAATACTTCCCCTAGGAACTTTACACTTCCTGAAGCATAACCTTCTATAACCTTCCCAAGTGGCACACTACCAACTGGGAGCCAAGTGCTCAAATCCCAGGGCCTGGGGGAGACGTTTCTCTTTCAAACCACCACAGTATGTAACTTCCCTTCACGTACAATTTAAATCAGAATTACGGAATTCCCTTTTTGTTCACTAACTGTCCCCTTCCTGCAATACAAAATGGAAACCCCTGGATCCAGGAACTTTTCCTGCCTTAATTCATGGATCCATCCCCAAAGCAGTACACAGCCCACACTTCACTCTCAACAAGAATTTTTAAATAAAATTGAATTTAATTAGGGAGTGGCTGTGTCATACTCATTTTTTTTTGTCTTGCTCTGCAACTAAATTTTTGTGTGCCCCAGGTCATGCCTTCATCTTTCAGTGCCCTGATCAGACCAGTAAGGAGGGTGGATCTATTTCTGTGACTCCATGACAGCCATCTTTCAGGATGGCTTTGGAAAACTGTTCTCAGGAGGTGGCAAAGAGAATGCCACAGAGGAAGCAAACAGATCTGGGTGGGAGTTCTCCCTCAACACTTAAGATCTAAGGCTTTTGATGGGGCGTTTGACTTCTATTCCGTGGATGGTGCTCCCAGCACAGCGCATGGCACAGCATAGGAACTGATTAAATGTTATCTTTTCTCTCCTTCTGCCATCTGGGCTTGCATGCTTGGTGCCAAATGAGCCTTGGTTCAGACCATTACACAGCAATGGGCTGGAGTAAAAAACAAAAGCGATTAAAACAAAACAAAACAAAAAAAACTTTACAAACTGTAAAGTGCTCTCCCAATGTAAAGGGTTATTGTGACAAACACACCGAAGCTCTGGCTTCTGTACACACAAATAAAACCGAGACCACATTCTATTTATACCCAGACCATCTCATGATTCACCAGCCTCACTGCTCATCAGAAATGGGGCACCTGATGAGACCAAATTCACATTGGGTTTATCAAAGTCTAATTAAAACTTGATCGTCGCATCTAACATGTTGCCTTATTATTTTGGCTTAATTAGAGTGATAAGAGGGGGCTGAGAGCAGAATTCCAGCCGTGTTCTGATGCAACATCTGGAGAGGAATGGGGCTCAGCCAGATGAGCAATTAAGTGGAGCGGTGCACATAGCAAGGATGTTTGCATCTGACAGCTGTCTGGCCAGCAACTCCCTGGCTCAGGCCTCGTGAAAGCTGGGTTGATGCTCTTCCGCTCCCACCTTCAGAAGTGGGAGAATCTTCAGAAGCTGGGCAGAATCTTCAGAAAACAAAAAAGCAGGAATGTTCTGTTGTGGTTTTCCGTCAGTAGGGGTAGAATAGAAAAAAACAAACAAACAAACAAACAAACAAACAAACCAAAGAAGCTTTTCATCTGATATTGGAGTTGGACAACTGTGATCACAAGGTTGACATAGGTCATTCTGGAAAAACTCACTCTTAGAATGTTATCACCCACCCCTTACCCTTCAGTTAGACATAACTTGAACTTTTGCCTCTGCTTCCAGAAATGGGAGAGATACACAAGGCGCCAGAAATACCCATACCAAAGCCAAAGCCAAAAACGGCTCCATTGGGCTTATTGTAACAGTTAGGCAAGACAGATGCTGAAACAAATAGGCCATGTAGTTTCCAAAGATACTGCCTCTGGCTTTCATTCATATGATTCTCCTTTATTACCTATGTGTATTAGCCTTTGAGCAAGGGCCAGACATGGCGACTCATTTCTAGTGAACTGAGTGTGGCGGAAAGCAGAGATTTCCCTGCTGGGGTGAGGTTACAAACCCAGAGTTCCATCTTACTCCTCCATGCCCCCTGGCTGTTGCTCGCCTGCCGTGATGAAGCATCCGTCCATGTTGCAAGCTCCTCTGTGGAGAGGCTCCCATAGCCACTAGCTGAGGGCTGCTTCTGGCAGACAGCCTAAGAGCAGCTGAATCATGCCAACCATCTCGGGAGTGGGCCTGGAAGCAGATATTGCCTTCCTTAGTCAGTCAAGCTTCAGATGGTTGTAGCTCTGAGTGTTAACTGAACAGCTGCCTGTGAGGAGTTTGAAGTGAGAACCTAGGTCAGTAACGCCCTACCTGAAGCCTTGACTCACAGAGACTGTGTGGAATGAAGGCCATATTAAGCCACTAAGATTTGGGGCAATGCCATGCAGCATTAGGTAATGAACATAAACCCCAACAAGTACAGTGGCTCAAATGCCACAGAACTTTATTTACCATCCTTCTAACCATGCTTTTATGGAGATTATCATTTTCAACATTTTCAGGGGCTTCCTAGATTAGCCTAAAATTGTCTCTGTTTCAGCCTTTGGAAAGGAAGAGAAGCATGCTTGGGAGTTTTATTTTTTTTCAAATAAATTTATTTTATTTAAAAACTTTAAATGAGTAAAATGTTCAATCACATAAAATTTACCGTTCTGCCTTTTTTCAAGTGGTCTTTCAGCGCGTCCACACTGCTGTGTGGCCACTGTTACCATCTGTCTCCAGGCCTTTTTATCTTGTACAGATTATGTATGAGGCTATCTAAAGGGCAAGCCTGGATGTACACATCTCTTCTTCCCGTACTGCAACGGCTAGAACTTGGTCTTGTAGACACCTCTAACTGCAAGGGATACTGGGAAATGTAGTTTGGCTGTGTCCACAGACTAGGAAAGCATGAATTCCTCTAGTCTTTGTCACACTTGTGTACAAAGTGGTACCTGTAATCCAAACGAATACCCAGCCATTGCCACCATACAAATACCCAGTCTCAGGAGCAGCTCCCACCCGCTACAGCCCTTCATTCACTCTTTTCTCTCGACTTCAGAGCTGAGGTCTTGGAGAAAGTTCTTAAATGGTTAATAGCTAAAGACTCCTGATGCTTCCCTGAGAAGCTTCTTGTCCTGTATTCTGGATATGTTGCGTTGCCCTATCAGAGTCTGCTCCCCACACACTTACTGATTTGTTTTTAATTGCTTGGGACATTTTCTAGAATGCAGATTTTTGTTCCTAAAGACTTTCCCCTCCTTGAGGCAGCTTCTTTCATCACTGCCTCATCACATCAGAGGTAGCTAAAGTGGAGTCGATGGCCCTATGCTACATGGTGTCCGTACTTCCTGGTTGGATGAGGGCAGCTTCTGAGACGTGGGCTCTGGGCGAGTCTTTCCCTGTGTTGTCTTTCACGGTTGAACGCATGTACCCTTTGAGGCTATTTCAGTCTTTCATCCCCTGAGTTATGGGCAAGGCAACCCATTTTATTCCATAAATCTCTCATTTCTAGCACATTTTTAGAGTCTGTTTTCACAGTAGAAAATGTCTATTGGCGAAATAAAGAAGAAAGAGCCGAGCCCTCCTGATCTCTTGCAGTTTCTCTTAAGCCGACATATTTGGGTGTGGGGTGAGTGGCTTTGCAAACGCCCTGTCTGTGAGAAGTTCATTTTAAGACTCCCTGGCTTAGACATTGCCCAATAGACTGAGTTTCCATTTCTGCAAGAGCAGCTGTTGGTTTGAGCAGTTTTGGGTACTCAGACTCTGCTCGTCTGACCCTGGCTCTGCCAACATGACATTTCGGCAGCTCTTCTTTTGGAATAGTTTAGATCATGGTCCTTGGCTGAGAAAAACAGACACAGTAATCCATGGCTCCTCTCTTGGGTCTGAGTCCCTGTCTTCAAGAGGTTCACAGACATGAAAGGGAGAACCAGTTTCAACAAAAGGCTACGGGAGCAGGCAGGTTTGCCCACAGGATGCAATAGTTACACCAGAGGAGAAGAGGGTTCTCTAGTTTGTTCTTAGGGAAGGAAAGGAAGCCAGAGAGGCTTCTTTAGGAGCTACTATCTCAACAGAGGTCTCAAGGGTGAGTAGGGGATAAGAGAAACAGAAGGCTAGGGTATATTAAAAAAAAAAAAAGTCCATGAATAAGAGATGAGAACATAGTATACCCCTGGAGCTGCATGTAGTGGGGGAAGGTAACGAAATGGTTCCAGAGAGAGATTTAGAATTCGAAAGACCTGGGTTCAAAGTTAGGATCTACCAATATCGTCTACGTGATTGTGGTCAAGTCATTAGCCTCTTCTTGAGTGTTTTATCTATAAGACAGTGTGATAGGTTCAGCCTTAAACCACCCGTGGAAAAGTCTGAATGAGGTTGTCTACACTGGCTTGGCCTGTGTGTGTGTTTGTGGGAATTGCCTTAATTAAGTTAACTGATGTAGGAAGGCCCAGCCCAGTGTGGGTGGCATCATTACCTAGCAGGGGGTTCTAAACTGTGTAAAAGTGGGGAAATCAAGCTGAGATGAGCACAAGCATGCATGCATTTACCGCCCCCACATCCCACCCCTCGTCTGGACTGTGGATGTGATGTGACCAGCGATTCTAAGCACTTGTCACAAAGAGTTCCCTACAGTGATAGACTATAACCTGGGATTGCGAGCCAAAATAAACTTGTTCTCCCTTAAATTCATTTTAGCTAGGGTCTTTTTTTTTTTTCTTCACAGCATCAGAAACAACTAGGGCAGGTGAAATGATGAAAACCCCACACCACTGGGCAGCTAAGAGATAAAGAGATTGTCTGCATAGCATTGCATCTGGAGCATGTACCAAGATGAATAAATCCTACTGTCCAGTGAGTGAATGTTACAAAGAAGGCAATTTATGCCAGACACATAAGCTATGAATTCAGCAAAGTAAAGGCAACCATTGTGGGAATGATAGGGAATGAAACCATAATATTATTTATAATATAAGAAATCATCCAAAGCTTAGCTTCTTAAAGCAATCCTGCATTACTGCTCACCAGTCATTAGGTTCCATGATATTGGCTGGGCTCAGCTGACCACAGATGAGCTTTTGCCTGTAGTTACCTGGTGGTTGCCTGAAGCTTGGTTGGATATGAGCTGTGATGGCTGGATCACAATAATTATCGTTTCCAGAAGACTAGCTCACATCTATTCATATGATGGAGAGGCGTGGCGGAGTGGAGAGACATGCACTAAGTTTCTTTGATATGTTTTACCATAAGTTAAGACTAGTCCGGATTCAAGAATCATATAAATACACTCTACCTTCTGATACGAAAAGTTGTAAAGTTATAATATAAAAGTGTAAGTAGAGCCTGAGGTATGGCTGAGTAGTTAGCAGAGTCCTGCTTAGGATACACAGTCTTGGATTTCATCATCAGCATAGAACAAACTAGACATGGAGTCACACATTTGTAATCCTAGCACTCAGTAATTGTTGAGAGGAGGATCAGTACTTCAAGGTTACCCTCGGCTAAATGAGGAGTTAGAGGCCACTCTGGAATACAGGATAGCCTGACTCAAAATATGTAGATGATAGATAGATAGATAGATAGATAGATAGATAGATAGATAGATAGATAGCAACTAACACAGAAATAAAAACATATTGACAATGTTCTCAGAAAGTTTTAATGAGAGGACAGGTAAGAGATCTAGTTGGGAGACAAGAGAGAAGTAAGTTCTTTATCCTTTTGTAATTTAAAAAAGTAAAAATTTTCATGCATTCAGGTGATACCTTCTGACCACACTTATCACACTACCCTCTTCCTCTTCCCCACTAAATCCTTATCTTCTCATTCAGTTCCTATTCTTCTGTCATGTCTTTTTTTGTTATTGTTGTTGTTCTACGATCCACTGAGCTTAACCAGGGCTGCCTTCTTGGACATGGGTGGAGCGCCGTCTCCTAGAGAATGGGTATCTCACCAGTGGCCATACCAATAGAGACAATAGCCTCCCTCTCCCAAAAGTCATCGATTGCCAACAGATCTCCAAGGAAAGCCCATTATTCCTGAGCCCCTCTGTCATCAATGACTGAATGTTGATTCCATCAGTCTTGTGCAGGTAGCCATAGTGTCTGTGAGTCCATGAGTGCAACAGCCATGCCATGCCGAGGAGACAGTGTTTCACAGTTTTTCTACCTGTGATGTGGCTTTTACATTCTTCTTACCCCCTCTTCTGTGATGTTCTTTGAACCCTGGAAGGGATGGTTTAGATGATCTGTCGAGTATTGAAAGTCACTTATGCTCAGCACCCTGAGCAGCTACAAATCTCTGGATTAACTTTCATTTTCTGAAAGAAAAAAAAAAAAAAAGA
Organism: Meriones unguiculatus; assembly: GCF_030254825.1. Classification (NCBI taxonomy): domain Eukaryota; kingdom Metazoa; phylum Chordata; class Mammalia; order Rodentia; family Muridae; genus Meriones; species Meriones unguiculatus. The sequence continues at coordinate 23,449,051 of NC_083351.1, forward strand.
AAAGAAAGAAGTTTTTCAGAGTAAGACCAAGAGCAGCAGTCTATTTCAGTAAACATAATTATGTATGGAGACAGTTTGGTATCATGTCCGCTTAGCAAATCAGAGGCAGTAGTTTTACCACAAGGACCTAGATCAAAGATATCCTTTGATCAAGTCCAGAATTGCAGGCATGAACTCCCTTTTGGGAGTAGGCCCCAGGTCCAGTCAGAATACAAATAGTCAGCCTTGTAACTGTCCTAGGACCAGTGCACCAATGGGTACATCTTGTCTACTATGCTGGTATAGCAGCATGGAAGTGCCACAGCTGGGTAAGATCATTGTTGGCTTTTCTTCTCTCATCATCTGCAAGCAGCTTCTGGGACCATGAACCCTAGCCAGCGGGGAAAACACTTCCAGCTCAGTTGCAGCATGGCTTTTTCATGCCCTGCATCCAAAATGTGTGGTGTCATCAGTAGTATGGCCTTACCATCTAGTCCTGGTAGGCAAACAAAATCGTTGTAATAACTTGCATTGTTTTGGGGTCCTCTGAGACCTTTCTGATCAACAGCTCATAAGGATGTATCTCATAGCTGGCATTGGGATTTCAGTTTAATAACTCACATCTTCTGGGATCAATATTATGCACTCACGCAAGGTATTTCTATTCAAATTCCTTTTTAAATTATATATTTAAATTAGCTTGGAAACCAGTAGGTTTTCATATGACATCAACATATATCCTTAGCTTTGGCTAATCTCTCCTCCAGCCCTTCCTGTCCCCACTTCCACCTCGTCCTTGTTTGAGTCTTGCCACAATCAGTATTTCCACTGTACTTTCATACGACATGTGTTGTGGTTTCCCTACTCACCCTACCTCTCTCTTCACCATGGCCTTCCTCTAGCTTCCATGTCTACAGAGACCATTTCAACACACAAATAAAAACTCCAAAGCTTTGGTCCACTTACGAGAGAGAACACGTGGCATTCAACTTTCTGGGCCCGTGTTTCCTCACTCAGTATAATATTCTCCAGCTCCATATGTTTTCCTGCAAATTTCATTTTCCTTTACACATGAATACAATTCCACTGTGTATACGAACAGATTTCGATTATCTGCTGATGGACATCTAGGCCATCTCCATTTCCTGGCTGCTGTGAATAAAACTGCAATGAATGTAGATGCGCGAGGGTCTCTTGTAGTAGAACATGGGGTCTGTTGGGCCCATACTTAGGTATGGCATAACTGGCTCACATGGTAATTCTGTTTTAGCCTTTTAGAGAAGCTGCTGGGTACATACTCGGGTTATAACCCCACTAACAGTGTGCAAGAGCTTCTCCTTCCTCACACCCATGCTAACATTTGTTGTTACTTGTTTTCTTGTTGATAGCTGATCTGATTGGGATGAGATGGACTCTCAAAATAGTTTTAACCTGCATTTATTTCTCTGACAGCTAAAGAAAGATGAGCTCCTTTTAGAATATTTACTGGGCGCTTGGATTTCTTCTTTTGAAAACTCTCTGTTTAGGTCCACAGCCCAGTTTTTAATTGGGTAGTTTGTTTTCTCGTTTAGCTTTTTGAGCTCTTTGTATAGTTCTGACAAGAAGCTGCTTCTGTCAGATGCATAGCTGGCCAGGGTTTTCTCCAGTTCCTGGGATGCCTTTTCACCCAATTGAAGTTCTCTTTGCTGTGCAGAATATTTTTATTTCCAAGAGGTACCATTTGTCGACTGTTTAGCCTTGTTTTCTATGGCATTAGAGTTCTGTTCAGAAAGCCTCTACTTTACTACTGTTTGTTAAATTTAAATAAAAATCCTTAATTTTTTTTCTCTAGCAGTTTTAGAATTTCAGGTCTTACGTTGAGGTCCTTAAATGAGTCATTTGTCAGTGTTCTGCTTAACAATAGGGAGATCTGAGCAAGTTTTAATATAGTTATAGAGAAGCAGATAGAGGAGGGGCTGGGTACTAAGGAGAGAGAGGATGGATAGAATTTTTCAAGCAAACAGGCAGGTTTGGAACCCAGACTGAATCAGTATATAGAAGAACAGCCATGAGCTAACAAGAGAACTAGAGAAGCCAGCCATACTGGGTCCACTGAAGTCCGAGACAGCAAATATGGAGTGGTACCAGCAATTTACAGTGACACCAATCCTTGTAGATTTCCAACACTGCTTAGCAACCAGAGACATGCGATAATTGGATTCATCCAAAGTTGGTGTTTTGCCAGAAGTTGGGTTAGGGGAGCACTGGGCTGTGGGAAGTGATGGGGGAGAGAAGTTGAAACGGTAAGAAATGGTATCTGGACTAGACAGGGATGATGGCTGGTGTGCGGAGGGATGGCTGTGTTGTCATGGACAGGCAAGGTAATTTCTCAAGCTCCTCTCCGAGGACTGCCCTTCCTCAGTACTTTCTCCAGGCCAGGTTCCTCAGTCTTCTCCTCCCTGGGGTATTTTTCACAGTTTACTACCTGTGGAGCATTCTCTGCCCTCCTTGCCCTGACAGTTCAGAGCCCATGAAGAACCCGGCAGGAGGCAGTCAGTGGAGAAAGCCAGTGAATCCCCATCTGTGCCTTCCAAGGACTTCAGGAAATGAGCCCACATCCTCTCAGTGGCCCAAGCCAAAGCTTGGAGAGTCCAATTCGAGTCTGCCATGCCCCTTGTTCTCCGTCACCCAGTCCATCACCAGATTCTGACCATCTCGGTTTCCAAACTGGTTTTCTCTCTCTGTCCTCTCACCCTTGTCCAAGCCTCCACCTGGGGCCTCCGAAACAGACTCCAACAGCTGCCTAGATATTTAATCCTCTCTTCTCAAGTTCACTCTTAATCCAGTAGTCAGGTGTGCCTTCGGGGGCATAAACCAACATGCATGTTGTCACTCCTCCAGCTCAAACTCCTTCAGTGTCTCCACTGCTTGTAAAAGGAACCCAAACTCATCACCACTGAGTTCTGGCTGGGAATCAATGTAACAGTGTTCTCTGGCTAGAAGGAGCTAAGCAAATGCAAAGTGTCCGCTAAATAAAAGGAACAGAGGCCGTGGGGTGTTCAGTGAGGTGGAGGGCCTAGATAGAGCCTGAACCGCTGGGCCTGAAAGAAGTCTTGGTAAGATGGTGGGGAGAGTAATTTTGAAAAGACCTTTCTGGTTGCAAGATGGGAACCAGACAGACAGACAGATAGACTGACAGACAGGAGGCAAGGGTGACTCTGTTAGCACTCGAGAAGTAGAACTCAGGAGGATGAGAGGTCTGAGATCATCTTAACATGAGATCCTGCCTCAAAAGAAATAGGAAGGAAGGAAGGAAGGAAGGAAGGAAGGAAGGAAGGAAGGAAGGAAGGAAGGAAGGAAGGAAGGAAGGAAAAACTGGCTTGTATTAGATTACTCAAAAAGACAGTGGACTAATTCAGGCAAGAGTGGTTGTGACTTGTTGGTGCAGGAGCTGGCCAATGGCTTTGAGAGAGGTTTCTGAAAACACAGCAG